>NC_135539.1:54582032-54894184 GCF_045843805.1 Urocitellus parryii
CTACATTATATTCTAAAAGTTCACTTTTCCCAATTGCTTTGCAGTGATACTCTTGCAAGAATCAATGTCTATATGCTCAAGGATTTGTTTCTTGGCTCTCGATTTTATTCTACCATTGTAATACCAATACAGCACTGACTTAATGTTCCATGATTTTTTATAAGTCTTGATACTTAGAAGAGCAAGCTTTCCTACCTTGCTTTTGTTCAAAGGAGAGTCTTAATTATTGTTGACTTTCTATATTTCCATATAGACTTTACAATTGTATTGTAAAACAAAACAAAACAAAATGAACAAAAAGAATCTATCAAGATGGAATCCAACTAAATATATAGTCCAACTGAGGCAAATTGGTAGAATGTGTGCTTGGCACGTGTGAGGCCCTTGGTTTGATTCCCAGCACCAAGAGACAAAAACAAAATTGGCAGGAACACCTGATATCTTTATAATATCAAGTCTTCCAATTCATAAGTATGAAATATCTCTCCAATTTTTTTTGTTTTTAGTTTCTTGCAAAAATAGAGATTTTACTTATCTTTTGTAAGATTTATTTTTAATAGTTTGTATTTTTATGTCATTATAAGTGGTATCCTTTTCAAATTAATTTTCAAAAGTCAATAATGGGTACATTTTTGCATGTTGACTTTGTATTCAGCAACTTATTAATTCTAACATTATTAATTCTTAATAATTAATAATTAACTTATTAATTCTAATTATCTGTACATTTAAAATTTTTCCTAATTACATAATAATATTGTATTTAAACAATAACATTTCACCTTTCCTTTCCAGTTATTATGCCTCTGATTTCCAAGATGCTAAGCAATGCTGAATAAAATGGGTGACAGCAGGCATACTTGTCCTCTGTTTTTTTTCTGAAGATTTTTCTAGTTCTTGGTGTAGATTTCTTTTTCACTTATCCTGTTTGGAATTCTTTTAGTTTTCTGAAAACTGGCTTTGTTAGTTTTGGAAATTGTTCAACCAAAACCCTCAAGTATTGCTTCTACATAATTTTCTTCATTATTTATGGGACCTCAAATAAGCAAATATTTAGACCAGCATTAGCAGAACATGCACAATGACAGAAATGTTTTGTATCTGTGCTGAAGCTAATGAGCATTTAAAATGTAACTAGTATGATCAAAGAACTGAATTTTAAATTTAATTTAATTGTAAGTAATATAAATTTAAATAGCCACTTCTAGCCAGTAGCTAACCATATGGAACCATTCAGCTCTAGATCCTTCTAACTCTATCAGAAATGTCTCTTATACTCTCCTCTATATATTCTATCTTTCGGATCTATGTTTCAGTTCCTAATTCTCACTTCAGTTGTGTCTACTACTGAACTCATCCACTGAGTTCTTAATTTTAGTTATTTAATATTTTAAAATTCTAAGATGTCATCAATTTATTTATTCACTCTTAGTCTGCTTTACAAAATGTATCTTTTAATGTGTATTTAAAATGAACAAATTAAAAAAAATAAAGGTACCTTTTCCCTTTTAAGATTTTCTTTCCCACACTAGCTGGCCTGAAGCTATCTCAGTAGAGTGTGCTAGAAAGACATTGCAGAAAAAGGATTTTGTTTTTTTGGTTACAGTATATGCTCTAGGCAGCTCTCAAAGAGTATATGGCTTTTCCAGCACCAGACTTCTGTAAATAGGTATATCTTCCTCAGAACCCAACTTTAGTAATGCATCCTGCACTGCCTCCCTGGCTGTGTTGTAGCAGAGCATCTCTAGTGACACCCTTCCCTGTGAACAGTTTTTTCCCAGTACCCTAATGGGCAGATTTCCAGCAAGTTCTATCAGTACAGGACAATAGCAAATTCTTTGCCATCTAGTAAGCCACAGCTGACCACAACCTTCAACATGGTTAGAATCTCAGTCCTGTGGATAGGATAAGATTATTCCTCTTGCTCTCTCTCAGCCCTGGAGTTAGTGACTGTTCATTATATATGTTAATCCTATCATATTTAGCACTCTGTTTTCTTCTTATTAGCTAATCCCTATTGCTCTAGTTTTCTTTGTCATCATAAGAAATTGTTTATATTAAATTTTCTCCTGTTTAAATTACTGTGGGTTTTCTTTCTTGTATTTAGACTCAGACAGATAACTATTTCAAATGTGAAATGTCACTTTTAATAGTTATTTTGCTAAAAATTTTATCTTTTGTCTCCATGCACATAAAAGACAGGGATATTTTACAGTTTGTTTCTAGTAATTACACTATCTGGAGTATCTGTGAATCTGTTTCTAGAATCTTTTTCCAGCACCAATAAAATAAATTATCGTGTATTTGGCCTTACTCCCTCATATAGAAGTTTATATTTGATTTTGTATTAATCATTACAATTTTGCAATTATTTGTAGAAGTTGTGAAGACTTTTCTAGTGTTTGGTGTAGATTTCTTTTTCATTTATCCTGTTTGGAATTGTCTTGGTTTTCTGAAAACTGGCTTTATTAGTTTTGGAAATTGTTCAACCAAAATCCCTCAAGTATTGCTACTACTTTGAGATGGTTTTCTTATGTGTCTGCTAGGGTCTTAAGCATGCTAACAATCCAATATTTCCTCAACCTGGCATCCACTGAGATTTTCTGGATAATCTAGATGAGTAGAAAACAGGCTGCAGTTAATGTCATGGTAGCCTCATGTTTTCTTTTTTTTTTTTTTAATTTATTTTTTTAATGTTGGTTGTTCAAGACATTACATAGTTCTTGATATATCATATTTCACATTTTGATTCAAGCAGGTTATGAACTCCCATTTTACCCTGTATACAGCTTGCAGAATCACATCAGTTACACTTCATTGCTTTACATATTGATAAACTCATGTCTGTTGTATTCTGCTGCCTTTCCTATCCTCTACTATCCCCCCTCCCCTCCCCTCTTCTCTCTCTACCCCCACTACTGTAATTCATTCCTCCCCCTTGTACTGTTTTTCCCTTTCCCCTCACTTCCTCTTGTATGTAATTTTGTATAACCCTGAGGGTCTCCTTCCATTTCCATGCAATTTCCCTTCTCTCTCCCTTTCCCTCCCACCTCTCATCCTTGTTTAATGTTGGTCTTCTTCTCGTGCTCTTCTTCCCTAGTCTGTTCTTAGTTACTCTCCTTATATCAAAGGAGACATTAGGCATTTGTTTTCTTTTTTTGATTCCTCAGAGGTATCCCCTGAGAATCCCAGTCCTTATCAGAGGGATTTATATGAGGCCCTCACTTAGCCAATTCTAGAGTCCAGTATTTTTGCTCCTTACCCTGAGAGTGCTGCTCAGCCATCTCTTTTGGATTAGCAAACATCCCCTAGGAAAAAGCACTCTCAAGTGGCAGACTTAATTCTCTGGATTCCAGATCTTACTTTTGTAGCTCTTTACTATCATCTTTTTTTTATCTCTCTGATGCTTTTAGGAAGATTTTTTTTAAAAGTTACCTAACTTTTCTTTTGGCTTCAGCAAGAGAATTGGAAGACTAGATAGTTTGACTCAGACCTTGGAATAGAATTCATCATTTATTCTTTACTGAAAAACAAAGTCATAATTATACTCTGCAGATCATCCTAGGCTTGGTTTATTTTTTGGAGTATCATTTTCTCCCAGGAAAAGAACACCCATCTTCATCTCTCATAATGCCCTGTGCATATTTAACCTCTATTAAATCCTATTAGACTGTGATTACTTGAGGGCAAGAATTATTCTTTGCATGCTTGGTGTCTATCAGATGTCTTGCACTAAAGAGATATTCAATGAGTCTACCTGAGTGAAGTGGTTAATAAGGGCTTTATTTTGATTTCTTAAGTTTTTGACATTTCCTCCAAAATGCTGATCTTATCTTTGGGAGCAAGAGTTCAATCTGTTCTTCAAGGACAGAATCTTAAGAACTAAACCTAAGAAACCTGCTCAGGCTTGCTATGGGCTCCTGTTTTTCTTCCTCTTTCTCATGGAGCTAACCTCTGCTTCACTGAGAGCTTTTCTTTCCAGGTGTGCATGTTTCAGCAAGTTAGAAGGCAAGCAATTAGTCATTAACTCAGTGTCAAAAAGTCAGCCTGGGATCACAAAATAGATTTTTAAAGTACACACAAAGATTAATTTATTTAAAATACTGTCATTTTCTTTAAAACACTTTGGCAAGGATAATGTGGGGTGTGTTCATTTAAGATGTACTTTAAGAGAAATTAGCCTTTTGTTTTTTGTTTTTGAGACTGGTTCTCACTCTGTATGCCAGGTGAACTGGGACTCCTGGGCTCAAGCACTTCTCCCGCCTCAGCCTCACAAATTGCTAGGACCATTGGCCTGTGCCACCGTGCCTGGCAAGAAGCTCATTTCTTAAACCAGGAACTCACTCTTTAAGAATGGTCATTAGCCTCTAACCCAAATTTAAACAGCAGAGTCAGCTACTCCAAACCCTTTACCATCCACATGTTAATCAAAGGACGGGGCTTCTCCTAGCAAAGTGAGTCATACAAAGGTTTTCATTTATGGAATTAGTGGCTTGATAAACAGTATGATGAATGTCAGAAATGGGCTTTTATGGGACTGGGTTGTGGCTCAGTGGTAGAATGCTTGTCTAGCATGTGCAAGGCACTGGGTTTGATTTTCAGCACTACATATAAATAAATGAATAAAATAAAGATCTATCAACATCTAAAAAAAATTAAAAAAGAAAAGAAAAGAAATGGGCTTTTACTCCACAAACAAAATGTCAAACTCAGGTAATTCTACAGGCAGGTCTACCTTTTGAAGAATAAACTATTCTAATTTTTCTTTTGTGGTGCTAGGGATGGAACCCAGAACTTTGCACATGCTAGACCAGTGCTCTACCACTAAGCTACACACCCAGCCCTTAGATCATTCTTTTCTTTTCTTTTCTTTTTTTTTTTTTTTTTTTGAGACAACATAGTGAGCTATGTTGTTTAGGCTGGCCTCAGACTCCTGGACTCCAGCCATCCTCCTGCCTCGGCCTCCTGAGAAACCAAGACTGAAGTCAGGTGTCATGTACCCTGAATAGATATTTCAAATCTTATACATACTTCTCTAGAGAAGAGAGAAAAAACATGGTCTACATATATGATCCATATACATAGAAAAATATATAACTTCATTGAAAATCATTGAAGAAGACCTAAGTAAAGAGAATGACATCTTATGTGTATAGGCAGAAAAGCTTAACCTAAGAGTATCAATAGTTCACATAATGGTCTATAGATTTAATAAAACTGTAATCAAAATCCACAACAGAGTTTATGTGTTCATTTGCTTTTATAAAACATGACAAATGGGGACTGGAATTGTGGCTCAGTGGTAGAGCGCTTGCCTAGCACAGGCGGGACCCGGTTCAATCCTCAGCACCTCATAAAAATAAAGACATTGTTTTGTGTCCATCTACACCTAAAAAATAAATATTAACAAAAAATGACAAATGTATAAGGAAGAGTGAAGAATATCCAAGACACTCTATGTGGATTTGTTGTTGTTGTTGTTGTTGCTATTAGTTTATTTTATTCAAGATACTTCTGAAGAATATGAGTAAAGGAGAGGAAACTTGCTGTACCAGATATTGAGGCTTAAGATAAAGCTATAGTCATTAAGACAATTATGTTATTGACATATAGACCAGTGGTATAAATAGAGGGCTGAGAAACAGAACTCTGCATAAGAGGAACATTACTATATGACTGCAGTGGCATGAAAAATGCTTCATGAAAAGCAAAACTGTCAAAGACAAAAAAGATTGGTTCATATTGGAAAATAATGAACATGTATCCCTGCCATAATAATGAAACCTCAGTGGTTTAAAGAACTTGAATATCAAAAAAATTAATTTTTAAACGAAAACATAGGTGACTTCTTCTAACCTCAGAATAAGAAATGATTTTAGAGTTTGGATCTCGAGTGCTCCTCAAAGGGCCATAAGTTGAAGGCTGATTCCCCAGTCTGATGCTGTTGGTAAGGGGTAGAACTTTTAGAAGGCGGGGCCTAGCGGAAGGAAGTTAGGTCACTGGAGACGTGTCCTTGAAGGTGATATTGGAATCCCAGTCCTTCCTCATCTCTTCCTCTTTTTTTTTTTATTTGTTTGTTTTTTGCTTTCCAGTGGCCATGAGGTGAGCAGGCCTCCTCCTTGCATTCCTGTCATGATGTACTATGCCACCTCAGACCCAAAGCAATGGGACCAAGTGACCTTGAGCAGAAACCTCTGAATCTGTGAGCCAAAATAAATTTTCCCCGTTATAAATTATTTATCCCAGGTATTTTGTCACACTAACAGAAGACTGATACATAGACCATTCTACAAAATACTTGGCTCCTCAAAAACTGTCACGACCATGAAAGGCAAAGAAAGACTATAAAACTATCATAGACCAGAGAGGATACGGAGAATGACAACTAACTGTATTATGACTTCCTCGATAATATCCTGGAGCAGAAAAATAACATTGATGGAGCCTGGCACCATGGTGCATGCCTGTAATCCCAGCTGCTCAGGAGGCTGAGGCAGAAGGATCACAAGTTCAAGGCCAGCCTCATCAATGGTGAGGCACTACGAAACTCAGTGAGACCCTGTCTCTAAATAAAATACAAAATAAGACTGGGGATGTGGCTCAGTGGTTGAGTGTCCCTGAGTTAAATCTCTAGTACCAAAGAAAGAAAAAGAACATTGATGGAAAAACTGACAAAATCCAAATAAAGTGAAGAATTAACCTTGTCTTCTTGGTTTTAATAATGCACCAAGGTAATACAAGGTAACATTAGAAAAAACATAGACTCTGTACTTATTATCTTTGCAAATCTTCTGCAAATATAAAATTGACCTCAAATTAAAAGTTTATTTTCAAAATAAATAAGCTGGGAGCAGTGGCACACAACTGTAATCCCAACTATTTGGGAAAATTGCAATTCCAGCTGAGGTAGGAGGATTGCAAATTTGAGGCCAGACTTGGCAAGACTGTTTCAAGATTTTATTTTTCAATAAAAAGGACTGGAAATGGAGCTCAGTGGTAAATCCCTTGGCTTCAATCCCCAGTACAAAATAAATAAATAATAGGTAAATAAATAAGACCCAAGGGGTTTTAATGATAAAATATTTGTTTTGGCCTGGGGATGTAGCTCATTGGTAAAGTGCATGGCTAGCATAAATAAATAAGACCCTAGGTTCAATCCCAAGCACAGAAAAGTAAAATGCTAAACATGTGATCTACCACTGAGCTACTTCCTCACCCTGATCATTTTTTTAAAACAATATATATATATATATATATTTGGACACAATATCTTTAATTAATTTATTTATTTTTATATGGTGCTGAGGATTGAATTCTGTGCCTCACAGGTGCTAGGCAAGTGCTCTACCACTGAGCCACAACCCAGCCCCAAGCCTGGTCATTCTTAAATGGAGTTTGAGGATTGGATAGTAGTATGTATAAAATAATATGCTGATTTCAAGTGTCTTATTGTAGTATTCCAGGAAAAAAAAATCCTCATTTGTGGAAAACATGTAACGTATTTAAGAATAAGGGGAAGTGTGTGCATCGGGTCAGGAACATTCTCTCAAATCATTCAGAAAAGAGTTTTTGTACTGTATTTAGATTGTCTATAAGTTTTAGACTGATTCATATTTGGGAAAAATACAATGAAATTCTCCACACCACCAAGAGGTGGGAGAGGGATGAAAAGGAAAGGAAAGTCCACAAATCCTATATAACATATAGTTCTATTTACTTCACATTTTGAGCAAAGCTGTTAAGAGGTAACTAAAGGGGCTGGAGATGTGGCTCAGCGGTAGCGCGCTCGCCTGGCATGCGTGCGGCCCGGGTTCGATCCTCAGCACCACATACCAACAAAGATGTTGTGTCCGCCGAGAACTAAAAAATAAATATTAAAAAAAATTCTCTCTCTCTCTCTCTCTCTCTCTCTCTCTCTCTCTCTCTCTCCTCTCTCACTCTCTCTTTAAAAAAAAAAAAAAAAGAGGTAACTAAAGGAACCAATGAGGGTCATTTCCCTAGTTTATCCTTCTAGAAGTGCCCACAGGAATAAAACCAGTAATGAAGATTGGATCATTAAAAGATGGAGTGGAGAAAAAAAAAATGTCCCTAACTCTTGGGACCTAATCTGGGACATGTTGGGACTTAGAGATAAGTGACAACAGGTCCTTCCTGTGGTAAGGGTCACAGATCACTGTGCTTGGACTGAGACAGCCAGGAGAGAGGGGGAAGGGTCTGCTGCCATGGATGATGGCTCTGCCCACACAGAGCCATCTATTCACAAAATGCCTTTTCCCGGAATAATCTAGCAGCTCCCATCTCTCAGGAACCCTGGTTCACTAACTAGCAGAAAAAAAATTGCCAGCTGGAGATCCTCATCATCTCCCCTTGTTATGGTTTGGATAAGAGATGTCCACCCCCAAAATTCTTATTTTAATGCAGGAATATTCAGAGGTAAAATGATTGGACTGTGGGAGCTGTCCATCCTAGTTTGAATGGACTAACTGATGGTAACTGTAGGCAGGTGGGGTGTGGCTGGAGGAGATGGGTCACTAGGGGTGTGCCCTAGAAGGTGCATCACCCCTGAAGCCCCTTTCTCTTTCTTTCTCTGCTTCTTGGCCACCATGAGGTGGGCAGTGCCCCTCCACCGTGCCCTTACATAATGATGCTCTACCCCCAACTCAGGCCTAGAGTAATGGTCTTCTCGAACCTCTGAAACCATAAGACAAAATAAAATTTCTCTCCTCTAAGTTATTCTTGTTGGAAATTTTGGTCACAGCAACAAAAAAGCTGACTAACACACCATTCTTTAAGTATCAGCTTCCCTTCTAAACAAAGGTGACAGGAGCTGAGTACAAGAGTTACCTGGACCAGCCAGGAGATACATCAACTTGATGTTAGCCCCAAATTTTGCTTCAGGCTGCCTCCCACCAATATCTTACCATCATAACAGAAACTATTTGGTGGGACACCAACTAGTTCTAAGTGCCTGCCTCTCTAGGAACCTGACCTGAGATATGTTTTTCTTCCTTCTCTGCCTACTCATAGTTAAGAGAAGAAAAAGAGCAAGAAGAGCTATATTTAAACTCTTGGTGTGTTAGTTAGCTCTGTTGCTATGGCTAAATACCTGAGGAAAATCAAGCTTTAAAGGAGGAAAGGTTTCAGAGGTTTCAGTTCATGGTCACTTGGTCTTGTTGAGAGTATGTGATGCAGACCTGGTCACTATAGGTGAATAAAGAGAGAGACAGGAAGGGGCCAGGATCCCAGTATCCTCTTCAAGGGCATGCCTTTCTTTTCACTGGGCTCCACCTCCTAAAGGTTCTACCACTTCCTAATTATACCACAGGCAGGGGATTAAGCCTTCAACACATGGCCTTTGGGGGCACATTTAAGATCCAAACCACAGCACTTGGATCCCTGAAAATACAGATGACATCAAATAATATTCTTAAGGTCAGTTTCATCCTCACTGAAAACTGAGTACTTGATACTAGCAAGTCTAATATTACCGGACCACAGACTCATGTAGAAGTCAGATCTTATTTCTTTACTTAAATCTAAAGATTTAATCAATCACTGGCATTAGTGAAAGCTTAATGCTATAACAAATACATAGAGCAGAAATACTAAACATTAGGTCATAGGTTGAATTTCCACCCTGCTTTCAGCCGTTCAGGCAAGGAACAAGCCCCTGATGGCAGTTATTGGCTCTGGCTGATGCTAGAATATGTGTGCTCTGTGGGTTAATCACTTCCACACAGCCCCAACAGTGAAGGCAGCACCCAAAGATGCTGAGAGCAAGCATGGGCAGAATTAGTTTCATCCAGGCTGGCAAAATTATAGGGTCCCAAACTATTAAACCAGTCTCATTGTAAAACTTACTATCTTAACTCTGCATTCTGAAGGAGACTAGATAGTGTGGAAAAAACTTCAGACTTAAACAGGCTTGAGTTTTGATTTTGGTTTTGTGTACGTGACTTAACCAAGTAACAACTCTACTGACTCTCGATTTCTTTATGAACGTAGTAAGGTTTAAGAATGACAGCTACTTACAGGAAGATCTCATCTGGGCCAAGAGGCAATGACACCAAAGTCCCCAGTCCTTGATTTCTAAACACTGCCTTCACTAAAGGAACCAGGGCTGCTTGGAGAAATGGCTAATTCCAGAGCTGAAGGAAGCCAAATACATGTGATCCTGGGTCATCTTGCTGATTTTGGGGCATGCCAAAAGGACACAAGAGCCAGTTTGAAGGCCTTCCCAGTGGACAAATCTTGGACAATTGGAACATCAAAATAAAATAACAGACTTTAATCCATGTGGTAGAATGCTGTTATTGTTTTAATAAGTGTCACTCAAAAGTCCAAGTGATAAAAGCTGTCTTCAGGGTGGCACTATTAGAAGGTGCTAAGGAACCTTTGGGAATGGGGCTTAATGAGAGTTCTTTAGATCACTGGGAATGTGCCCTTGAAGGGGATTATGGGACCCTGGCCCCTTTCTTGTTCTTTTCACTCCCTGACCATGATGTAAGCTATTTTCCTATGCCATGCACTCCTGCCATGATGGGTTACCATGCACCAGACCCAGATCAATGACGCTAATTGATCATGAATTAAAACCTCCCAAACCGTGAGCTAAAAAGAAACCTTTTCTCCTTAGAAGTTGATTATCTGACTTATTTTGATGTAGCAGTGGAAAGCTAACCAAGTATCAATTAAAATGTAGAAGGAAGGAGAGGGTTAGAAAAGCACCATTTTGCAATCATAGTTGATTCGGGCAATAATCATCAATGTATGTTGCATACTTTCCTACTGTCATTGTAACAAATTGTCACAAAATTATTGGCTTACAACAATATAAAATGTTCCATTTTACAGTTCTATAGGTCAGAAGTCCAGAATAGGTCAGCAGGGCTATGTTCCTTTTGGGGGCTCTAGAAAAGAATCAGTTTCCTTGCCTTTCCCAGCTTCTAGAGGCTGCTATATTCCTTTCTAGAAACTTTATTATTCACATGTAAATTCATCTGGATTTAACCTTCAAGTATTTTGTTAGTTACTTCAATATTTTCATGTTTGTGATTTCATTTTGAGATTTTTCTTTCACTGAACCGTCTGGGCTACTCATTCAGATTACAGTCATCACATTCAATTCATCAATTGAAATCTGAAACATGAAAAATCATGTTTCTTATTTCCATGAAGTATTTTTCTGCTGGAATAGAGTCTCTTCGGTTTATTATGTTTGTGACTTTTTGGCTTCAATTGTTGAGTGACTCTTAATTCTTGATCTTCCTTGAATCATTTCCTTTCAATTGGGCTGTTAGTTTCTGCTCAGTCATGACTCTGTGCACCTTTCGGGTTCAGAATGAACTAAAGAAAACTTTCGTAATCTAACAAAGTCTAAGATGGCTGCTTTTGTGGTGGGTGATATGTCAACTGGCATGCTGAAAGGAAACAACTGTCCTCAGTTGCAAGAGCTGGCCCTTGGTAGACCCATGCCAGTGAACACTACCTCTCTGACTTTGCAGTCCCCTACATTGGAAACCATTAAGTGCTCTAATCTCCAGCACAGCTCCCTCCAGACAGGAACTTCTGATCACTGCCCTGGGCTCCCTACCACTGGTCTCATTCCTACTCTTCCCATGGGAATATGGTCCTGGGCAGGAACAATGTCATTTCCCTTGGCACAGCAAGGGGGCTTCCAAGTTTCACCTGCCTCCTGGCCTCAACTTCTGCTGCACTCAGGAAAGGGGGCTGGCTTTTGAAAAGGAATTAGAAGGGAAAGCTTCTCAGGGTCCCATTCGTATAATTTAGGGACAAGCAACCTGGACAACTTCCATGGAAGGAATTATTCTTTGGCTGAAGAGAGAGAAATATTTACAGCAGTATTTTTTATTGGTGCCTATCTAGCCTGAATCTATGGAAAGGCAAATGCTACTTAAAAATAGCACATCCGGCATATTGCTAGGAACTTCAAAGAGGTTATCTCATCTCGTTTTTCACAATGATGTTATCATTTGTGCATATTAAGAGATATTAAGTCATCTTCTCAGGATCAACTCAGACAAGCTGTGGATTAGAATTCAACATCTTCAAAATGTCTGCATTGCACCATTGGGCTGAGAACAAAAGCGCAGCCCCCGCCCTCCACCAAAGCCAGACTCTACAGCTGCAGCTCCTGCAGCCTGTGGGAGCACCAGTTGCCATGACAACATAATAAAATATTTCACTGTAGTTGTTGGGAGAAAACTTCATGTCCCAAGAGTGAAAACACACACCAGTATTTGAAGGTTACTAAACCCATAATGCCTGCATTTACCACCACCAGAGGGAGACATAGATACCCAACCCAGCAAAATGGAAAACATTTTGTGTTCCAAATTTGGCTTCCTCCCAGTGGCCCTGCCTTTTGTACATACTCAGGGATTCTTCTCAGTTTCCTGGGCTGACCTGACCGTCCCACTTGCAGAGCCCTTCAAACTATTTCCTTCCCACCAGAGTTCTCGGCTTGGGACCCGTCTCTTTCATGGCAACAGAAAGGTGACTTGCTGCTTCATCTGGTTAAAAAAAAAAAAGCAGAGGCACCAGAGAATCAGGAACTTTGATACTTTAACTCAAGGAGGTTTAAATAGGGAAATTTTAGACATGGAGACAAAGGGTAATATTTGGAAGATATTTTGGTCTGAGACTTTTCTAGATCCTTCCATTCTTAGTGGAATCAAGGCCTGTACCCCTCCTTCCATTCTGGAGAACGGGTTTCCAGTTACCTGAGCAATGTTAGGCTAGTGTCAGGGAAGATGCCCTCAGCCCTCAACCTTGGGAGTAGCATTTGTTGACTCACATAACAAACTTCTTTAGGAATTCTGGGGATTCTTTTGACTCACAGAGGAACCACTATACAACATTTGTACTCTCACCCAGAGAACTAAGGTATTTCTTTGACTATTTCTGCTACAAGTGAAAGAAAAATTTATTTATTTTCTTTTTCTTTCATTCCCCCCCCCACACTTTGTGGTACCAGGGACTGAGCCCAAAGGTGCTCTATCACTAAGCTACATTCCCAACCCTTTTTATGTTTTTATTTTGAGACAGGGTCTCACAATGTTGCCCTCAAACTTGAGATCCTTCTTCCTCGGCCTCCTGAGTCAATAGGATTACAGGTGTGTGCCACCAAGACAGGCAGAATATTTTGTTTCATTCCAGGCAAAAACAAATAGGGATTAGATTCAAAAGCGACTCCCCACCTCACCACAACCCGGAGTGCTGAGAAAAGTACTCTATCACTGAGCTGTACCTGTATACTCTACCCCAGCCCACATCTTCTTTTGATCCTACTCATTAAAGGTACTTCATGAGCCTCTGGATCAGGGAGCACTTAAACAATTGGTCTGGTTTTAACAAATGGCACTGCCCAGCAGGAATTTAGGGAGCAAAAGTACAGGCACTATTTCAGAAAAATATTTAGAAATCAATATAAATAAGGAATGCTGAGTTAGCAGCAAAAAAGCCGTGAGGAACTACCACAAAGTGGGGGGAATGACATATTCTCTGCTGCTCCAAAAAGCCAAACTAGAACCAGTAGTCTTGGGCATGAGACATAGGGGGAGTGAGGCTAGGGAAGAAACCTTTGGAGAAGTGGTACCAGGGAATGGACAACAATCAATGTAACTAGTCTGACTTTAGCAAGGACTTCCTGGCAGCTCAAAGCCCAACGTCAGAGGATGTAGGAAACTCAGCACCATTCAGGAAATTGTTGGAAGCGGGTACTCCAGTCATAATGGGGGTGATGGCCAGGGTCTCATTGCGGGGTTCTTCTTCCTGCCGAGGAAGGTGTTAGCCACCTAAAAACTAAGTCTAAAATAATTAGTGAAGAACAAAGTACAAAGAGCTAAAAATATATTTATAAAAGCAGAGCCCCTGATACATCCAGTCCACACAAGAGCTGGAACTACACAAAGGAAAGATGGCTCTAGTGGCTTATTTAAGGGGGTACATCAAAGGCTTCAAGGGTGGAGTCTTGCTTCCTAATGTCTTACAGTCAGCGGTTGATTGGCATCTTGGCAGGTTACACCCATCTCAGGTGCTGTGTGGGTCATGGCAGAGTGGGATAGAAATTCAGAATGTCTCTGGGCAATTCACCAGAGAAAATGTTCCCTAGTCATCCTCAGATACCAGATGTTTCCATCCACTAGGCTTTGATGTACATGCAACCCATGGATGGCTCATGACAGACACTCCAGTCCAGTAGACAGGGCACAACTGCAGGGATGCTAGGAAGGTTTCCAAAGGCCTTTCCTCAGGTTCATAACAACTGGTGGTAGGGAGGGTAGAGGGCAGGATGTAACAGGGAAAAGATACAATACCTGTGCTCCTTCACCACCTGACCACTTAAGGTATGGGCAAGGTCCCAATCTTAGGGGGAAGATGATAGCTGAACAGAAACCAAGGGAATAGGCTCTTGCTTAAAGCCCAGCCTGGTGGACTTGGCCAGTGGGATGGGAAAGGTAAGTAGGAGGGAGAGGAATAGGAATACCATGGGTTTTTGTTGTTTCATGGGGCTCTGGATGCACAAGATCTGGATGTACTGGCTGTGAGAGGGTGTGACTGTGCACATGGCCCTGAGAATGGAATGCATGTGCGGGGACCCAAAGGAGGGAAAGACTGAAGAGGCGACCTGAACTAGTGATATTAGGAGTCTGTGTGGAGACCAGCAGTCAATCTTCTGGGAAGTGAATTTTTCAGTGTGTGAAATGTTTGACCTTGAAGACCCAATCCATCTCTGATTCCTTTGGGAGCCACAAGACATGAAGCCCAGGAACTATCACACCTGCATCTTCATGATGTCCATTCCTGTCTTCCCTCCCTCTTGTTTGGGATCCCAGTGTTTCAGAAGCAGGATTCCATGGCGATTCCTGTTAGAATATTCTCAAGCCAGCTTGACTTCTACAATTTTATCTCTTAGTCTCCACAAACTAGAACTTCTTGACCTCCCTCAGAGGTGTAGCTCCACTCCAGTCTCCAGACCAACCCTCCTATTTTCCAGGACTGTTAAGTCAGGCTGGTCTGGTGTCCATTCTGATGCGTGAACTTCCTCCTACTTCTGAGACCTTTAGGCTCTCGTTGGATTAACTGGGGATTGGCCTTTTTCTCATGCTTAGATCTCTGTCATGGAAACTTGCCAGGTAGTTTGGTTTCTCCTATCTTGGGCCTAGCTTTCATTTCCCAGACTCAGTAGGTAGAACTCTGATTTCTGCTGACTTCTTTCCTGATGGCAACTGGAGTGTCCATGTGGCTGAGTGTTCCTGGCCTATAATCATCCTGATACATTTATCTGGCCACCTACTCCTAAAGGAGCTGCTCTTCTGCTGGACAATTGTCATTGTCTCCGGTGAGGTTCTGCATACGTCCTGAAAGTGGAGCTGGCAAGATTTCCTGATGAATTACATGTGGGGCTCTAAGAGAAAGAGATGAGTAAAGAAAAAGTCCAAGTTTGTTGGCTTGGGAAAATGGAAGGGAGTTGCTATTCACTGAGACGGGTAAGGCTGACAGGAGAATCTATATGGGCTTGCCAGAGGAAGATTGTCTGAGCCCATTCAGGCTACTACAACAAAATACCATAGACTAGGTAATTTATAAACATCAAAATTTTATTTTTTACATTTCTAGAAGCTGAAAGGTCCAAGATCACACAAGTTCTGTGTCTGGTGAGGACTTCTTTATTCTACTTCTTAGATATTGCCTTCTCACTGTTACATGATACAAGGGGCAAACAAACTCCCTTAGACCCTACACAAGGATGCCTATCCCATTTATGAGGGCCCCACCTTCATTTCCTAAATCAACTCCTAAAGGCCCCACCTCTTAAGAACATTGTATTAGGAATTAGATTTCAATATATGAAATTCATAAAGGGACACAAATATGTAGACCATAGCAAAGTTCAAGAGTTCAGTTTTGGATATGCTAAACTAGAGGTGTCCAGTAGCCATTCAGGTGTGGAAGTTGTGATGGCAACTGGCATATACCTCTAGGGTGGGATGCTTAGTATGGTATGTAGACAGTATTTAAGGTATTGCCCTGGATAAGATCACTAAAGGGTCTATGTGCATAGAAAAAAAGAAAATCTAAGGACTGTAAGAGAAAACCTTGTATTAAGAGACCAATGAGGAGAGGAAGAACCAAGCAAGGAAGCATGTTTTGTTTTGTTTTTTTTAAGCAGCAAACAATTAGAATTCATGAGCACAGTAGAGGCATGATAGGATCCAGGGCGGTTTTTCCTCTTTGAGAATTTCTTTAGCATGGACCTTACTTTACTCACAGACATATTATATACTCACCAACAGCAGATGTCTGAATAGTTGAATGCAGGTGATTGTTTTGCTCCAAGTCTTCCTCGTTTTCTTAGGTGTGGGAGCAAAGGTGTGCATTTATAGAAAAATGTAGCAGCAGCTTCTGTGAAGACTGTACCCAAAGAACAGTAGCATTCACAGGCTCACATTAGATTGAATGGGAGGTTTAAGGACAATCTTCTACCTCCTAATATGACAACCAACTGTACTTGTGGCTTTTTGTTATGTACATATACTTCAAATATTCCCAAATGTTAATTCTTTGGGAACTATCTTTTCTAAGATTTTTATGGGAAATTTAGAAAATTTTATGTTGACTTTTATACCAAAGTGTGATCTCCTAATTAAAATTATAAAATATCTGAAATATCAAGAACCTCAAAAAATTTAAGCAAAACCATTTAAAACACTTATAAGGGGAACTCAACTAGTTTTCCAAGACTGCCAATAACAAAGTACTACAATCACAGAGACTTAAGATAACAGAAATTTATTCTCACAGTTCTAGAGGACACAGGGCCACATGACCTCTGAAGACTCCAGGAGAAGATCCTTTATTGCCTCTTCCTAACTTCTGATAATTGCCAGAAATCAGAGTTATCTGGCTTATGGTTACATCATTCCAAACTCTTTGTCTTCAGATAGATGGTTTTCTTTGTATGTCCATCTTATGAAGTGCTTAGTCATTGTATTAGGGCCCACCTTAATCCAGTATGGTCTCCTCTAAACTTTATTATACCTGCAAAGACCCTATTTCCAAATAAGATCACATATAGAGGTTCTGAGTGGATATGATTTATTTTGGTGGGCGGGGGAGCACCAATCAACCCAGCACAGGAACTAAAAGCAAATTATGATGAGTATATAACCAAATATAGGTGTGATGTTTAATTTTACATATCAACTTGACTGGACCACAAGTTGCCCAGATATCTGGGTAAAGATTTCTTTGGTGTGTCTATGAGAATGCTCTGAAAGAGATTAGCTGCATTTCAATAGTGAATTGAGTAGAATGTCCTGCCCAATGTGGGTGGGCATAGTTCAATCTTTTGAGAGTTCAAACTGAACGAAAAGGTGGAGGGAGGTATAATTCTCTCTTCCCTTAGACCACCAGTACTCCTAGTTCTTGGGCCTTAATACTCAGACTGGAATTCAGACTATTGGATTTCCTAGGTCTCCAGACTGCAGACTTCTAAACCTTATATTTCATGAGCCACTTCCTTAGGATAAATCTCATGTTGTACTTATCTCCTATTGAATTCATTTCTTTGGAGAACTCTAATAAAACAGAGTATTTCGAGTATGTTTTTGTGCACATATAGCTGTATTTTCAGAAACCACAGCACTCTAATACTATGTTCTGTGATTTCCAAGAGATTCTTCAGTTAGTCATACCCTTGCCTTTTATGAGTCAGCCTGTCAGTCTTCATTGAAGGTCTCACAGGATTCAAAATGAATTAGTTATTTGGCATTTATCTTCCTTTGTTTCCTAAAGAATCTCAGGTTACTTTCTTCAATGACTGCAAGTGGTCTCAGAACATAAAAATCTAATCAGATTGGATTTAGAGTACTGGGTCAGCAGTGAGCCTGCTTTGACTTTTTTGGAGCTAAGGTGGACTTCCTATAAAGGTATAACTTCCCAAGAAATGCCAAGGGCTCCCTCAGTGTACACTTGAAGGCCAAATGCACTGTGACAGAGCAGTGGGTATTGGCCCGTGAATACTTCCTTCTTAACATGAGTAGCCCTCTTACCTGCTTTATGGAGCAGTGAAGATGGTGGCCCCATACAGGGTCAAGTACATAATGTACAAGTTAAGAGGGCATGCACCTTCCTGACTTCTTCCATTACATTTCCAATTTACCATATACCAGGTGACCAAAGGTTCTCTCCCTCCCTGGCTGTCAACATTTAGAGATGATTATTTTAAAATGTACAGTCTTAACAAAGTGTCTCAAATTTACTTCAGAGCATAGCACTGATTTGAATTTGTTACTTCAGCAGTACATAAACCAATAATTGAAAAGGGGGCAGTATATAAACTAATACACTTTTACTATTCAAGTTTTCCTTTAATGTCAAAAT
The DNA here is from genome assembly GCF_045843805.1 of Urocitellus parryii. NCBI lineage: Eukaryota > Metazoa > Chordata > Mammalia > Rodentia > Sciuridae > Urocitellus > Urocitellus parryii. The sequence goes on from NC_135539.1 coordinate 54,600,441, forward strand.
ACTTGTGTCTCATCATTGACCTCCTTGGGCCAAATGTTTAGTACAACTTATGTTAAACCTGTTGTACTCACTAAAAGTAGGTATCTCTTTCTTCCCTAGAAAGGAAAAAAAAATCACTCATTTAAAGAATTCAGAGTCTGAGCATAGAAGGATTGAGTGCTTGTTAGTAGTAGTCCCTTGAGTTAGTTAATAGCTAAACAGGGCTGGCTATAAAAGTCAAAGTTTTCATTTTTTTTCCGGCAACACCAAAGTTCTTCCCAGGAAAATATCAATTTTGCCATCCAATATAAAAATAGCAACTCATTAAATTTATTCCCTCCTAAAGGTGGCAAACTTCAACACAGGCTGATTTTTCAATTGCTTGTAACTATAAATAGTTAGCTATTGTCAATGGAGAAAAAGAAATTAGTAAAAAATTAAAAACCTTCCTTTTCTCATTCTAATTCTTTCCAAGTTGGTTTCCAAAGATTCCCTGCTTTTGCTGATAAATATCTTTAAACTTTCCAGTAAGGGAACGTAAAATCCTTAAGGACAATGCATAATCCGTAGTTGGTAAATATTTGTGAATGTAAGTAACAATCAGATGGCAGATGTGCTTTTGGCTCAATGTCCCTGCTTCTGTACATGTGACCTCCTCAAAGTGAGATGATGAGGCCATTCACTGAAATACAGGGAGACAAATCCTAGAATGTACATTAAGGACTCAATAAAAATTCTCATTTCTTTTCATTTCTGCGTTTCTCATTTAAAATGTACTCATGTGATAATAAATGTTTGTATATGTCAAGAGCTTTGTAATGTTTTGAACAACTAATAAAAAAAAAAAGAGAGAGATCCAACATGGCGGCAGGCGCGGAGAGATCAAGTCTCTGACCTCTTCAGCTGTGCGGGCATAGGGAGTCGTAAACAGTCTAAATGCTGTTTGCTCAGGATCACTAGGCAATGCTGAGCTGATGTGGATCTGGGGCGAACAGTCTGGGCCTCTCAGAACACACACTGAGCCCGGATCAGCTGAATTCAAGCTCCTGTTCTCCTTCTCCTGCTTCCCGCAGATAAACAGCTGTGACTCAGCACTAATCCATCGCGCTGAAACAACTGGTCGGCCCTTTTGATCCTACGGAGGTAAATGCCTACCGAGCCTTCATAGGCAGTGGCCACAGGTTTGAAACGGGGCTTGGGAGAGACAGTCAGGACGCACCTGTTGCATTGGTCACCCGGCAAAGGGAAACAAACTGTCGCCATTTGCAAGAGATACTACCATGGCAGAGAACTGACGTCACCAGACTGCAGCGGAGGAGATAACTTCATTGAAACCTGCGGCTACAGGTGTGTAATCCCCTAGCCTTCCCTCTCCACACATCGGGGAAACCTTAAGGGCCCCTCCCAGCTCTCCCGTGAGCGCAATAGCCAGACCCAGGGATCAGAAGTGGCTCGGGACCCGCGGCGCGGAACTCCCGGCTACCGCTCCCACCAATGCTGACAACTGAGGTCACTTGCACCAGCTACCGAGGGCGTGGCTACCAGAGGGCAAGTAAAATTCACTGAGGATTCTCAGCCCCAAGCTCTACAAACTTAGGGTCTGAGGGAATGGCAAACACGGAGAGTGTGCCCAGTCGTTCATGAAAACAGGGCTCCCGGGAGCAGGAGACCTGGCGTGTAGCCAGTATTGTGGTGAGCGTCACCCGTGAGAGGGGCCTGGCTAGAGGAAAAGTGGGGAAGTGACTAGACACAAGAGGAGACCCTAGGCACTCAGGATTGGAGACTCGCCCAGTCTGGGAAGAGGAGCTGCTGCACAGTGATTGGTTCCCGTGTATTGACAGGAGAAGCTTGGCCTGGTGGGCACAGCTCCACCTACTGGAAGAGAAGTTAATCAAACTTAGTTTTGTTTTGTTTTTTTGATTTGGGTTTTTTTTTTTTCAATTTCACTTTTCTTTCTTGTTGTTTTTTAAATTTTTTTTTAATTTTTTAAATTTTTTTCTTCTAATTTTAATTTTTATTTTTTTAACTATTATTTTTTTAAAAAAATTTTTTTCTTTTTTTATTTTCTATTTTTTTCTTCTGTTGTCTTTTCATTTCTTTTCAATTTTCTTATTCCCGCTTCCTTGAATTCTAACTGCTTACTCTCATTCTCTTAGTGAATTCTTCCCTTTCCTTCTAATATCTTTCCTCCCAAGCATCAAATAAATTTATAGGAGTAAACAGTAACTCAGCAGTCAAATAGAACAAGAAGTAACATGAGCAACATGAAAAAGCAAGGAAGAAAAGGAGTACAAACAATGCAGGACAGCCTAAATATTCAGGAGGACCTAGAGTCATCAGAAAAATGGTCATATAAAGAACTCAAGGAACACCTTAGACAGATGGAATGGAACCTTAAAGAGGATATGAGACAGCAAATTCAAACAGCAAAAGAACACATTGAAAATGAATTACATAAACAGATAAAAGAAGAAGTTAAGCATCTTTATCAGGAGATAGAGATTATAAAAAAATCAAACAATAATTCTAGAAATGAAGGAAACTATAAACCAAATTAAAAACTCAAATGAGAGTACCACTAACAGAGTGGAGCAAGTAGAAGCCAGAACATCAGATAATGAAGACAAAATATACCATCTTGAAAAGAGTCTAGCCAACTCAGAAAGGCAGGTAAAAAATCATGAGAAAAACATCCAATAGATATGGGATAACATAAAAAAACCAAACTTAAGAGTCATCGGGATAGAGGAAGGTATAGAGATTCAAACCAAGGGAATGAGTAACCTACTGAATGAAATAATTACAGAAAATTTTCCAGAAATAAAAAAGGAAACGGATATACAAACTGTAGATGCATAGAGGACACCGAGCATACAAAATCACAGTAGACCAACGCCAAGACACATTGTTATGAAGATATCCAATATAAAGAACAAAGAGAAAATATTAAAAGCTACAAGAGAAAGGAGGCAGATTACATTCAGGGGTAAACCAATAAGGTTAACAACGGATTTTTAATCACAGACGCTGAAAGCAAGAAGGTCATGGAACAATGTATTTCAAACACTGAAAGACAATGGATGCAAACCAAGAATTCTGTATTCAGCAAAATTAAGCATCAGGTATGACAACGAAATAAAAATCTTTCATGATAAACAAAAGTTAAAAGAATTTGCAGCCAGAAAACCAGCATTGCAAAGCATCTTGAGCAAAACACTACACGAGGAAGAAATGAAAAACAATAACCAAAACCATCAGTGGGAAGTGCCTCGGTAAAGACAGAGGGCAGGGGGAAAGATAATCATGGAGAAACAAACTAAATTTTTAAAAAAAGGATAAATAATCAAACGTGGCTGGAAGTACAAACCATATATAAATAGTAAATCTAAATGTTAATGACTTAAACTCTCCAATAAAGCGACATAGGCTGGTATCATGGATTAAAAAAACAAATCCAACAATATGCTGCCTCCAGGAGACACATCTGATTGGAAAAGACATACACAGGCTGAAGGTGAAAGGATGAGAAAAAATATACCACACACACAGTCCTCGTAAGCAAGCAGAGGTGGCCATCCTCATATCGAATAAAATTGACTTCAAGACTAAGTTAATCAAAAGGGATAAGGAAGGACATTATATACTGTTAAAAGGAACCATTCACCAACAAGACATAACAATCATCAATATTTATGCACCAAATAATGGTGCTGTGACATTCATAAAACAAATTCTCCTCAAGTTCAAGAATCAAATAGACCACAACACAATAATTATGGGTGACTTCAACACACCTCTCTCACCATTGGACAGATCCTCCAAACAAAAGTTGAATAAAGAAACTATAGAACTCAATACCACAATCAATAACCTAGACTTAACTGACATATATAGAATATATCAACCATCATCAAATGGATATACTTTTTTCTCAGCAGCACATGGATCCTTCTCAAAAATAGACCATATATTATGCCATAGGGCAACCCTCAGTAAATATAAAGTGGTGGAGATAATACCATGCATTTTATCTGATCATAATGGAATGAAACTGGAAATCAATGATAAAAAAAGGAAGGAAAAATCCTACATCACATGGAAAATGAACAATATGTTACTGAATGATCAATGGGTTACAGAAGACATAAAGGAGGAAATCAAAAAATTCTTAGAGATAAATGAAAATACAGACACAACATATCGGAAACTATGGGACACAATGAAAGCAGGTTTAAGAGGGAAATTCATCGCCTGGAGGTCATTCCTCAAAAAAAGAAAAAAACAACAAATAAATGAGCTCACACTTCATCTCAAAGCCCTAGAAAAGGAAGAGCAAAACAACAGCAAATGTAGCAAAAGGCAAGAAATAATTAAAATCAGAGCGGAAATCAATGAAATTGAAACAAAAGAAACTATTGAAAAAATTAACAAAACTAAAAATTGGTTCTTCGAAAACATAAATAAGATCAACAGACCTTTAGCCATGCTAACAAAGAGAAGAGAGAGAACTCAAATTACTAACATACGGGATGAAAAAGGCAATATCACAACAGATCCTACAGAAATACAGAAGGCAATTAGAAATTATTTTGAAAACCTATATTCCAATAAAATAGAAGATAGTGAAGACATCGATAAATTTCTTAAGTCATATGATTTTCCCAGACTGAGTCAGGAGGATACACACAATTTGATCAGACCAATATCAATGGATAAAATTGAAGAAGCAATCAAAAGACTACCAACCAAGAAAAGCCAAGGACCGGATGGGTACACAGCGGAGTTTTACAAAACCTTTAAAGAAGAATTAATACTAATACTTTTCAAGTTATTTCAGGAAATATAAAAAGAGGGAGCTCTTCCAAATTCATTCTATGAGGCCAACATTACCCTGATTCCGAAACCAGACAAAGACACCTCAAAGAAAGAAAACTACAGACCAATATCTCTAATGAACCTAGATGCAAAAATCCTCAATAAAATTCTGGCGAATTGGATACAAAAACATATCAAAAAAATTGTGCACCATGATCAAGTAGGATTCATCCCTGGGATGCAAGGATGGTTCAATATATGGAAATCAATAAATGTTATTCACCACATCAATAGACTTAAAAATAAGAACCATATGATCATCTCAATAGACGCAGAAAAAGCATTCGACAAAGTACAGCATCCCTTTATGTTCAAAACATTAGAAAAACTAGGGATAACAGGAACTTACCTCGACATTGTAAAAGCTATCTATGCTAAGCCTCAGGCTAGCATCATTCTGAATGGAGAAAAATTGAAGGCATTCCCTCTAAAATCTGGAACAAGACAGGGATGCCCTCTATCACCACTTCTATTCAATATAGTTCTCGAAACACTGGCCAGAGCAATTAGACGAAAGAAATTAAAGGCATAAAAATAGGAAAAGAAGAACTTAAATTATCACTATTTGTGAACGACATGATTCTATACCTAGAAGACCCAAAAGGGTCTACAAAGAAACTACTAGAACTAATAAATGAATTCAGCAAAGTGGCAGGATATAAAATCAACAAGTATAAATCAAAGGCATTTCTGTATATCAGCGACAAAACTTCTGAAATGGAAATGAGGAAAAACACTCCATTCACAATGTCCTCAAAAAAAATAAAATACTTGGGAATCAACCTAACAAAAGAGGTGAAAGATTTATACAATGAAAACTACAGAACCCTAAAGAGAGAAGTAGAAGAAGATCTTAGAAGATGGAAAAATATACCCTGTTCATGGATAGGCAGAACTAACATCATCAAAATGGCGATATTACCAAAAGTCCTCTATAGGTTTAATGCAATGCCAATCAAAATCCCAACGGCATTTCTTGTAGAAATAGATAAAGCAATCATGAAATTCATATGGAAAAATAAAAGACCCAGAATAGCAAAAGCAATTCTAAGCAGGAATTGTGAATCAGGCGGTATAGTGATACCAGATTTCAAACTATATTACAGAGCAATAGTGACAAAAACAGTATGGTACTGGTACCAAAACAGGCAGGTGGACCAATGGTATAGAATAGAGGACACAGAGACTAATCCACAAAGTTACAACTATCTTATATTTGATAAAGGGACTAAAAGCATGAAATGGAGGAAGGATAGCATCTTCAACAAATGGTGTTGGGAAAACTGGAAATCCATATGCAACAAAATGAAACTGAATCCCTTTCTCTCGCCATGCACAAAAGTTAACTCAAAATGGATCAAGGAGCTTGATATCAAATTAGAGACTCTGCATCTGATAGAAGAAAAAGTTGGCTCCGATCTACATATTGTGGGGTCAGGCTCCAAATTCCTTAATAGGACACCCATAGCACAAGAGTTAATAACAAGAATCAACAAATGGGACTTACTCAAACTAAAAAGTTTTTTCTCAGCAAGAGAAACAATAAGAGAGGTAAATAGGGAGCCTACATCATGGGAACAAATTTTTACTCCTCACACTTCAGATAGAGCCCTAATATCCAGATTATACAAAGAACTCAAAAAATTAGACAATAAGATAACAAATAACCCAATCAACAAATGGGCCAAGGCCTGAACAGACACTTCTCAGAGGAGGATATACAATCAATCAATAAGTACATGAAAAAATGCTCACCATCTCTAGCAGTCAGAGGAATGCAAATCAAAACCACCCTAAGATACCATCTCACTCCAGTAAGATTGGCAGCCACTATGAAGTCAAACAACAACAAGTGCTGGAGAGGATGTGGAGAAAAGGGTACACTTGTACATTGCTGGTGGGACTGCAAATTGGTGCGGCCAATTTGGAAAGCAGTATGGAGATTCCTGGGAAAGCTGGGAATGGAACCACCATTTGACCCAGCTATTGCCCTTCTCAGACTATTCCCTGAAGACCTTAAAAGAGCGTACTACAGGGATACTGCCACATCGATGTTCATAGCAGCACAATTTACAATAGCTAGACTGTGGAACCAATCCAGATGCCCTTCAATAGATGAATGGATAAAAAAAATGTGGCATTTATACACCATGGAGTATTACGCAGCACTAAAAAATGACAAAATCATGGAATTTGCAGGGAAATGGATGGCACTAGAGCAGATTATGCTAAGTGAAGCTAGCCAATCCCTAAAAAACAAATGCTAAATGTCTTCTTTGATATAAAGAGAGCAACTAAGAACAGAGCAGGGAGGAAGAGCAGGAGGAAGAGACTAACATTAAACAGAGACATGAGATGGGAGGGAAAGGGAGAGAAAAGGGAAATTGCATGGAAATGAAGGGAGACCCTCATTGTTATACAAAATTACATATAAGAGGTTGTGAGGGGAATGGGAAAATAAACAAGGAGAGAAATGAATTACAGTAGATGGGGTAGAGAGAGAAGATGTGAGGGAAGGGGAGGGGGGATAGTAGGGGATAGGAAAGGTAGCAGAATACAACAGTTACTAACAGGGCATTATGTAAAATTGTGGATGTGTAACCGACGTGATTCTGCAATCTGCATTTGGGATAAAAATTGGGAGTTCATAACCCACTTCAATCTAATGTATAAAATATGATATGTCAAGAGCTTTGTAATGTTGTGAACAACCAATATAAATAAATAAATAAATAGATAGATAGATAGATAGATAAATAAATAAATAAATGTTTGTTACTTTTTGGTCACACTGAACCAGGACATTGTTAATTCCTATAGGTTAAAGCATCCGAGAAATAAGAATGGGTCAAAAAGCTTCTTTCAATAAGTTTCCAAGGCTCAGAAGCAGAGGATCTATGCAGTAGTTTCAGAACTTCATAACCAACTGTCTGTTTCACTTGGGTATATCAAAAGCGTCCAAAGTGCTTACAACCAAGCCTATAATCTTCCTTCTCCATCCTGGTCCACCATTCATGTTAGTTGTAAAATGGTGTTAGTTATGAAATCTGAAAGTGTAGGTGTCACCTCCCATAATCTTTGTTAAAAAAAAAATTGCAATACTAGGGGTGGAACCCAGGGCCTCACACATGCTAGGGAAGTGCTCTACCAATGAGCTATAGCCCCAGCCCTAGATGTCAGCCATGAATTACCTCTTTCCTCATTCATGTCATGTCAATTTTTACCTACTTATTCCTTTGGAAATGATCACCACCATTACTATAACTGCTTGCTTATATTTCTGATGAGGTCTAACTAATTCCACACTATTCATTCTTCATACTAGTCCAGATTATTCATTTTCCACTAAAATTGCAAATATCATGAGACAGTCACAAACATCAAAGCAAAAAATATATAGAAACTGTAAAATATAACGAAATTAATATTCTCACATTTACTACACAGGCTATGAAAATATCATCATCATTTTTTAAAAAATATTTTTTAGTTATTGATGGACTTAACTTCTTTATTTTTATGTGGTACTGAGGATCGAACCCAGTGTCTCATGCATGCTAGGCGAGCATGCTACCACTGAGCCACAACCCCAGCACCATATCATCATTTTTTAAATGCACTTATAATGGAATTACTTCCCTGATTAAAATCCCCTTAACTCAGCATACTGGTTTTCAGATTCATGAGTGCTGGCTGCTGCTTCTTACCTCAGGATCTTTGCTTTTACCTCTATGCAGAATAAATCCTCCACCTTTATCTTACATCCTCCCAGAAGTACTCCTCATAATACCCAGTATTTTCCTTCATAAGCCCTTACATCTATAATGATAGATTTATGAAAAATACAAGACTAGAAGCTCCATGTGGGCATAGATCGTATCTTTTTGGTTCTCTGTAGCCATTATACTCAACATAATATGTTGGCCCTTGTAAATGTTTGCTAGACAATGAAAGGAAGAGGAATTTCTTGAATGTGAATGAGGTGTAAGGTCAGGGTAAAAAATTCTTAGAGAGTTTCCTAGATAATTACATCCCTTGCGTATGGAAATCATTTGTCCCTATTAGTGAAGCATGGTTTTAATAAATCATATCTTATACCTTTGGCCTCTGACACACTTCATAAGCATAGCAATCTTTAACCTTATTAATAAGTCTCTCCATATTAATTTTCATTCATTTAGTTACAACTCATGTGCAATAGCCCTTAGCGTTAATAATTTTAGGGTCCACAATCTTTACTTTGACTTTGCTCAAACAAGAATTTTCCTTGGAACAAAAAATTTAGAGCTGAATAAACTGTCCTTTGTCAAATAGCTCAAAAATTTTATCAATTGTTAACAGTTTGATATTAACCTTAAGGATGTAGATATTGTGAAATGTTTTAAAGCTGTCCCTACAAATGTTAAGTACTAAACTCACAAGTATTTTTGCCATGAATCAGTTGTGAGCCAAGATATGTCCCTTAACTATTGATATTTATATCCCCTTAAATATTTAAAGAAACTAAAATATGATTTTGTATGTGTGTCAACATGTTCCTTGAAACACTACTATAATGGTCAAATAAATGGCTCTTTCATTCTCTAAATACTTATCACCATTTGAAGTCACCACTGTAAATATTTAGATTAATACGTGACATTTTCTATAGTTTTCTTATTAATAATGAATTTACAACTTGTTCATTACTTTCCTAAAAGGCTATTGTTTTATTTAATTAATAAATACTCTGATGTATAATTGTTTTCTTATTATACTAAGTGCAGAAGAGTAAAACAGGGCACAGCAATTGCAAATTAACTTATTTTTTTAAATAAAATATGTATAGTAGATGGTAAGATATTTGTGTTCTACTTTTATTTCATTATTCCCTTTTATGTTCTTCCTATGCCTTGTTTTATTATTCCATTATTCAAAGGTATTTTTCTTATTTAAAACTTATATTAAATAAAGAAATCCCTGCATAAAAAAAGAAACTAAAATATGAATTACTTATCATGTTATTTAACTAGAATTTTTTTTCTTAAAAGTCTGGGAAAATTTCTTTATGTATGAAAGTAGTTATTTCAATTTATCTTATAGGCTATTCTAATGTAGAAAGAGACAGTTATCTAAGGTCCACAGCTTTGGATGGTTTTCAACTTCAGATTCTGCTGTAGTTTATGGTAAATTTCCTTATTTTGCTCCCTATTATAAGAAAGAAACACTGCTTAACTAACAGGATTATCTGAAGATTAAAGAAAATAACATGTTGAAGCTATTGTCATAGTTTTGACTCAATAAAGGTTAAGAAAATGAACAGAAGTGTAAGAGCAGAGCTGGGATTGTGGCTCAGTGGTAAAGCACTTGCCTAGCACACATGAGGCACTAGGTTCAATCCTTAGCACCACATCAAATAAACAAATAAATAAAATAAAGGCATTGTGTCCATCTACAACTAAAAATATATTTTTTTAAAAAGTGTAAGAGCATTGTATCATATATAGATTATAAAATAATCCCCAGGCCAAATCCCCTGTTGTTTATATTAAGCCAAATTTTTATAACACTTCATACTAAACCATACAATCTGTACCTACAGTAGTAATTAAAATATTTGGCTTCAAAGGGAAATGATAGAATGGCAATAAGGGTTGTATGTGTCTGGCTATAAAATGCATTACTAATTTACACATTATCAGTGGTAATAATCTTTTTAAAAACTGGAGTGTTTTGTTCATGCTATTTTTATATAAAAACAACTCTTAGCAAATACCAAAAAAACCAGAGATACTACCTTGCATTCTATCAGATCATTGTAGTATGAAATTAAAAATCAGTAATAAAATTAAAAAATAGAAGCTACTCTAATACCTGAAGACTAAATAATCTGCTATTGAATAAGAAATCAGGGATGAAATAAAAAAAAATACTTAGGGGTAAAAGAGAACACCAAAACAACATATCAAAACCTCTGGGACACTATGAAGGCACTCCTAAGAGGAAAGTTCACTGCATTAAGCTTATTCATTAAAAGAATACAAAGTCAAAGAATAAATGACCTAACATTACATCTCAAAGCCCTAGAAAAAGAAAAATCAACACCAAAAGCAGAAGACAGGAAATAATAAAATCAGAGCTGAAATCAATGAAATGAAAACAAAAACAAAAAAAAAAAACAATTCAAAAATATCGACAAACAAAAAGTTGGTTCTTGGAAAAAAATAAGTAAAATTGATAAACACTTAAGCCACACTAATGAAGAAAAAGAGAAAACTCAGTTATTAAAATTCATGATGAAAAAGGAAATATCACAACAGGCACTACTGAAATACAGAAGACAATTAGAAACTGTTTTGAAAATTTGTTGGGGATGCAAATCAAGTCAAGATGGCGCCTGGCACGTTGCCGGGAGGAGTGGATTATGAAGCAAAGCCAGTAAGCCATTAAGATGATGATTGGGCTGGGGATGTGGCTCAAGCGGTAGCACGCTCGCCTGGGATGCATGTGGCCTGGGTTTGATCCTCAGTACCACATACAAACAAAGATGTTGTGTCTGCCAAAAAAAACCCTAAAAAATAAATATTAAAAAATTCTCTCTCTCTCTCTCTCTCTCTCTCTCTCTCTCTCTCTCTCTCTCCTCTCTCACTCTATCTTTAAAAAAAAAAAATGATGAGGATTCCTTAATGACTGACTGCTGTATCTAGATGGTGTTAATTAAGTTAACTTGTGTGTAATTAGTTGGGTATATGTACCTCTGCTGTCCCGCAGAGAAGCAGCTCCTGCTACCTTCGGTGCCCACTACTTTGAGTTCTCACTCAGTTCCCACTGAGTTCACTTGCAATAAAGTAGTTCCCACTTCAACCTTCAAGTTGCTTGTCACCTCTCGGTTATTTTGCCCAGATGGACTACGGCAAAAATTTATACTTCAATAAAATAGAAAATCTTTTAGATATGGACAAATTTCTAGAGACATATCACCTACCCAAAATGAACCAGGAGGACACACACAATTTAAACAGATCAATTTCAAGCAAGGAAATAGAAGATGCCATCAAAAGCCTACCAACTAAAAAAAGCCCAGGACCAGACAGGTTCTCAGCCAAGTTCTTCAAGACCTTCAAAGAGGAATTAACATCAATACTCCTCAAATTATTCCATAAAATAGAAAAGGAGGGAACCCTTCCAAACTCATTCTAAGAGGCTAGTATCACCCAGATACCAAAACCAGACAGACACGTATCAAGAAAATTTCAGACCAATATCCCTGATAAACGGATGTGCAAAAATTTTCAATAATGTTCTGGCAAACTGCATACTAAAACATTTTTAAAAGATAGTGTACCTTGATCAAGCGGAGTTCATCCCAGGATGCAAGGTTGGTTCAACATACAGAAATCAATAAATGTAACTCATCACATCAACAAACTTAAAGACAAGAATCATATGATCATCTATAAACATGCAGAAAAAGCATTTGACAAAATACAGCACCCCTTCATTTTCAAAACACTAGAAAACCTAAAGAAAGTAGAAACATACTTAAACATTGTAAAGGCTATCTATGTTAAACCCAAGGCCAACATCATTCTAAATAGAGAAAAATTAAAAGGATTCCCTCTAAAAACTGGAACAAGACAGGCATGCCCACATCACCACATCTATTCAACATAATCCTAGAATTAGCCAGAGCAATTAGACAAAAGAAATTAAAGGAACATGAATAGGAAAAGAAGAACTAAACTATCACTATTTGCCGACAATATGATTCTATATTTAGAAGATTCAAAAAATTCCACCAGAGTTGGACACGGTGGTGTACACCTGAAATCCTAGAGGCTTGGAAGGCTGAGGCAGGAGGATGTGAGTTCAAAGCCAGTCTCAGCAAAAGTGAGCTACTAAGTAACTCAGTGATACCCTGTCTCTAAATAAAATACAAAAAATGGCTGGGGATATGGCTCAGTGGTTGAGTGAACCTGGGTTCAATCCCCAGTACCAAAAAAAAAAAAAAAAAAAAAAAATTTCCACCAGAAAAATTCTAGAATAAATGAATTCAGCAAAGTAGCAGGATAAAAATCAACATCCATAAGTCAAACCCGTTCCTATACACCAGTAATCAATCTACTGAAAGAGAAATTAGGAAAACTACCTCATTCACAATAGCCTCAAATAAAATAAAATACTTGGGAATCAATCTAACAAAAGAGGTGAAAAGAAAGAAACAGAGAATTTAGAAGATGGAACGATCTCCCATGCTCTTGGATAGGCAGAATTAACATTGTTAAAATGGCCCTACTACCAAAAGTATTATATGGATTTAATGCAATTCCTATTAAAATCCCAATGACATTCTTCATAGAACCAGAAAAAGCAATCATGAAATTCATTTGGAAAAATGAGAGACCCAGAATAGCCAAAGTGATCCATAGCAAGAACAGTGTGGCAGGAGGCATCACAATAGTGGCATCACATAAACTATACTATAGAACACTAGTAACAAAACAGCATGGTAGTGGCACCAAAAGAGGCATGAAGACCAATGGTACACAGAAGACATAGAGACAAACCCACATAAATACATTTCTAAAACTAGACAAAGGTGCCAAAAACATTCATTGGAGAAAAGATAGCCTCTTCAACAAATGGTGCTGGGAAAACTGGAATTACATATGTAACAAGATGAAATTAAACCCCTCTCACCCAGCACAAAACCCAACTCAAAGTGGATCAAAGACTTAAGCACTAGAACAGAGAGATTCTGTGCCTAACAGAAGAAAAAGTACCATGTCGGCTTAGGAACTAACTTCCTTACCAAGACTCCTAAAGCACAGGAAGTAAAATCAGTAAATGGGGTGGTATCAAATTAAAAAGCTTCTTCACAACAAAGGAAACAATCAAGAACTTGAAGAGAGAGCCTATAGAATAGGAAAAAATCTTTACCATATAACCTTCAATACAGCATTCATCTCCAGAATATATAAAGAACTCAAAAAACTCAACACACACACACACAAAAACAAATAACCCAATCAATAAGTGGGCTAAGGAACTGAAGAGACACTTCACAGAAGAATACAATTGATGAACAAATATATGAAAAAATGTTCAATATCTCTAGCAATTAGAGAAATGCAAATCAAAATTACACTGAGATTCCATCTCACTCCAGTCAGAATGGCAATTATAGAGAAGAGAAGCAAAATAAATGTTGGCGAGGATGTGGAGGAAAATGTATACTCATACATTGCTGGTGGGGCTGCAAATCGGTGCAACCACTATGGAAAGCAGTATGGAGATTCCTCAGAAAACTTTGAAAGGAACCACTATTGGATCCAGCTATCCTACTCCTTGGTTTATACCCAAAGGACTTAAAATCAGCATACTACAGAGATATAGCCACGTCAATGTTTGTAGCAGTTCAATTCACAATAGCTAAACTTTGGAATCAACCTACATGCCCTTCAACAAATGAATGGATGAAGAAAATATGGTATATACACATAATGGAATATTACTCAGCCTGAAAGAAGAATCAAATTATGGCATTTGTCAGTAAATGGATGGAGCTGGAGAACATCATGCTAAGTGAAATAAGCCAAAGGCTGAATGTTTTCTCTGATATGCAGATGTTAATTCATAATAAGGGGGGAGGGGAATGCCGCAGTCTGGCTGGGCACAATTCAGGAGCCACTTGTCAAAAGAAATGAACTTTATTTTTTGAACACACACACCGCACCACACAGCTCTTCAGGAAAACCCTCAGAGCCCAACTGCCACCACCGGCTTCCCACAAGCCTCTCCACCTCCCCCACCCCTCCTGCTCTTGAGGTTGATTGGCTGGGTCTCGTGGGCAGAGCCAAAAAAAGTCCCCCAATGAGCAGCTCTGTGGTCTGAAAGGGCGGGGAAACAGCCCAATGAGCTTCACCGCAGAGGAGCCAATCAGTTGGCAGCTAGAAGTTTGCTGGGGCCGCTGTGAGCCAATCATCAGCTGGCAGCTGGAAGTTTGCTGGGGCCCCTTTGGCTGTGGCTCTCAACAGGGGACTAGAGAAAAACAGAGGTACTTTGGATTAGGGAGAGGAGAGGAAAGTGAGGAGAGGGGGCAAAGAGGTAGGAAGGATAACAGAATAAATCAAACATTATTACCCTATGTACACATATGATTACATGATTGGTGTGATTCCACATCATGTACAACCACAAGAATGAGAAGTTATACTCCACTTATGTATGAAGTCTCAAAATGCATTCTATTGTCATGTATAACTAACTAGAACAATTAAAAAAAAAAAGCATAACAAAACCCTCCTTTCCTACCTCCTCTTTCCTTTTCATAGCTGACCAGTTTCTCCCACAAGCACTCAGCGTTGTACAGCAGGGCCTCCCAGGTTTGCACCCTGAGCTACAGTGATATTTCAGTTGCTTGATTTAATGTGATGGATGAGACTGCAACTCTGTCTACATTCTCCTTAGGGAAAGTGTGTGCAAAAATAAATTCTAAATATTGCTCCCTTTCTGGATGGTGACTTGGTTGAATGTATTTAGCCTCTTCTTCATGTATGTGTGTAATAGGTTTCTTTTTAAGTAAAAAGGGGAGAAAATATGAAGAAAACTTTGTCTTTTATGTAGACCTTAGTACAACTATTTTGTCCACTTTTTAAATATGATATATTTTCTTGACAATTAGATATCAGGGTAAGTCTTAATTTAACCTTTATAAGTGTCTAAGAGAAAAAGAAACCAATTGGAAAACTTACCAAGTTCTCAAAACAAGCATTTTGGGTTTTGACAGTAAATGTGCAATATTATAGAGTTTGCCACTATTTCCTCTCTAGGAAGAAAGGTAAGAGAAATACACTTGATAAGTAATTTTCAGTTGATTTTTTAGGGGGATTAAACTCAGGGTCACTCAACCACTGAGCCATACCCCAAGCCCTATTTTATATTTTATTTAGAGACAGGGTCTCACTGAATTGCTTAGTACCTTGTTTTTGTGGAGGTTGGCTTTGAACTCACGATCCTCCTGTCTCAGCCTCCTGAGCAACTGGGATTACAGGACTGTGCCACCATGACCAGATGATTTTTAAAACACTTAACACAAGTCAGAAAAAGTGTAATCAAATAAACCAATTGTAAAAGTCATTTTTAAACAAGAGAAATTTAAATATGATCAAACCACATGTGAGGCGACTCTAAATAATTCCTGTTTATTTGTAATAATATAACTGGTTATTTTTTAAAAGACCTGCCTTATCTGTTAGCCATACAAATTGAAGTATTAAAAGTGAAAATAATTTGTATGGGATATTCTTTAAAATAGTCCAGCTTTAAAAAATTATATGCTGTGGGGGCCAGGGGCAGACAGAATTTAAATATGATAATATACCAAAGTATTTTAATATTCCCACTGATTTATAATAAACAATATAGAATTTCATGTCTCTATATAAGTGGTACCTGATGTACCTGGCATAATGTACCAAATAGATTTGTTTTTTAAGAAAGGTTACTTAGGTTATGCACTGCGAGGCAAAGTGTGACTTACAGGAGTGGATATAGTATACCAGGTAGAGGGAAATGGAAGGAATAGATTGTTATCAGAGGGTCTCCTACAACTCAGGGAAGGCAAAACTGAGATATTATTCTATATTAGAATTAGTGTGTTATAAAAACAGTAGTATGACAAATGTGAATGAAAGGCTCCATTTATACCAGGTTGATGTCACTACATACTACTCATACATGTGTCCATGGTATAAGCACATTACTAGAAGCTGCTGATGGAATTATGTCTTCCATATTCAAAATGTTCATATCCAATGCAGGTCTAAATCCATAAAAATAAAGCATTTTTTTTATGCTGAATGCAATAATTTTAGACATTTTTCATGGAGGAGTTAATGAAAGTAAATTAAACCACTGAGATAAAAACACAAAGCTGCTTTAGATGCTAGAATGACTCATCAATATTTTTATATAGATACATATTATTTTGTGGCCATCCTGATACTCCAACCACATGAAAAAAGGCATTCTATTTCTTTATTTTTTTTATTTGACAAGCAGCAATATCATGTTTGTCATTTTAATGTAGATACAATTATTATGTTATCTGTCATATTACAATATTTAAGTTTTTATTTTATGTCCTTTAAGATACATTTAAAAAAAAAAAAAACACATCAACTGCAAACGTGAAGGGGAGAGAAAGCATGGTACCCAACCAAATTTCCACATTTCAGCAATACTTCACTCATTCTTTTAAAAGTTTTAAGAAATGTCATAATGACATGAGCTTGAAATATCTCTAGGCATTTTCTTTTGACGCTCATGACGTGGCACTGGTGATGTTGTAAACAGCAGAAAAACAGGGGCTGCCAAATGACCAAATTATGGAGGCACAGGCCTGCTTTTTCCCACAGGAACACACCGAATGGTGATGGCAATGATCTTCTCACACCCACACTGGAGGAGAGCAACATCACGCGACGTAACTGTATTCATCTGCGGACGCTTGGCTGCGTTCAATGTATTGTTTGTCTATCAGAACTTCAATACATTTCTTAATCATGCTGATACTTGGATTAAACCTAGCTCTTGACTGGCTAATCACCTGTGTTAAGAGAGACATGGAAGTCAAACTACCACGAATGAACCAGCTATCAATAAATATTTTTAAACAATTAGAAGTAAGCTTTCTCAAGTTTACTGAGATTTTAACAAACAGACTTAAATTGGGTTATATTAACCAATATTATATTCAGCTTATATTAATTAAACTGAATAAAATCATTCAAAATAGACTTCATAGGACAAATAAGTAAGTTGCATGAACAATATTAAATTCTATTTATTTTTTTGTGGTACTATAGATTAAAACCAGGAGTGGTCTACCACTGAGCTATATACCCAGCCCTTTTAATTTTTTTTTAAATTTTGTGATGAGGCTAGCCCTGAACTTGCAATCCTGTTGCCTCAGTCTCTGGAGTAGCTAGGATTACAGGCATCTACCACCACACACATGCTCAATATTAAATTTTTTAAGCAAAGCAAGGCAGCGCACAGGGAAAGACTAATCAGATCTGTCAGTTTTGACATGCCAGTTGAAAAGAATTTTTATTCAAAGTAAGGAAAAAAATTGTAATGCTTACATTGTGAAAGAATTATGGTATAGAACAAAACAAAATTTAGTAATGTTTATGCATAATTAAATGAAACCATAAACTAAGTAATCTATCTAAACACTCATACACATCCTCACACTTCCATTTAACTCCATTTTCTGTTTTCTGCTCAAAACATCACTTTATCTAAAAAGTTTTCCCCAACATCCCCTGTATCAGGACTTCTTTTTTTTTTATTTTTTGGTACTGGGGATTGAACCAAGGGGTGCTCAAAACTACTTTTGTTTTGAGACAGGGTCTCAGTAAGTTATTTAGAGTCTTGCTAAATTGCTGGGGCTCGTCTTGAACTTATGATCCTCCTGCCACAGCTCCTGAGTTGCTGGAATTACAGGTGTGAGCCACCATGATAATTCCAGCAAATGGAATTTCATGTCTCTATATAAGTGGTACCTGGTGTACCATTTATATAGAGACAATAATATATATATATATATATATATTTTTTTTTTTTTCATGATATATATATCAGGACCTCTGTATAATTCTTCTAGTTCTGTATGTCTTCCTTTCAGTGCATAGTAATATAGTTTTCCATTTACTTGCTTATTGTTTGTTAATAATGTATTTCTACTCCATTATGAATTCCATAAGTGCTGCCACATCTTAGTTGCTTGGCACTACATCCCCATTGTCCAGCTCAGCACTCCATCACATGGTAAAACACTGTTGTTTACATGAAATGAATGATTATTTGATGTATTCAACTTCCTTTAATAACTGTAAAGAAGTCTCAATAAACTGTCAAGTCTGGATCTTCGAGTTTGAATTTCAATCTCCAAATTCAAGCCAAAGCAAATCCAAATTTAACACCAAAATTTTAAGAAAGTACTATTCTCATTAAATAGTGCAATATCTCTTTGATAATCTATGCCATTTGGAGATTGTGTTATGTCTGTATCATGTTTAAGAAGAAGCAGAGTTAATCTATACGTTGATAATATCCTCTACCTAAGAAGTCTTGAGGACTTTTCCCGTCTTACCTCTTGAATAAGCGCATTGTGCCGAAGCACTTTTCGTGCTTTCATGATACGAACTATAGCAGCTTGAAGATACATTTTCCGGTCCTCATCCACAGCACTTCTAGTCTGCTCCATTTCCTGTTTCAAAGAAGGAAAAATTAGCAAATGAGCCACTATCATTGAACTTGTCTTTAATTCATTTTATCAGTAAGTTAAAAGAATTTTCAATCAATAATGAGTAACAAATTACAGATATCCTGTGCCCAATATCACATAACCAATGCTAAAACATTTATTCTGGGTTATATATCACATTCGAAGGTTATTTTAAAAATTACATTATTATAAACTATAATGGTAATGTCAATAAGCAATAAAGTAGGACTTAACTGACAAAGAATAATAATTTTTCAAGAATGTTGTCCTAGCAACGATTACAGACTCTGTATCACAATGCAGATGGAGTTGTAGCAAATGCAATAATTAGCTCCAAGTGCACATGGATCAAGTTTCAAGGGAAAGAGTTATGTAGGGTTCTGTTTGGCTCAAGGACAGTCATGAAGGATAGGCCAGAGAGAAGCTATCTCTGTGGAGTTCACAGAAACAGAAGCAGCAAGACATGGCAGCTGGCCATAACACGGCAATAGATTCCTCATCATAGTCTTGCAAAGATAAAATACAATCCATGAATCATAGGCAATCATTCATTAGACTTCAAGAAAACAGGATCATGAACACTTTAAGGTTCAAAGTTCATGGCCGTTAATTATCATGTGTCTCCACCATGGGAATGTAAGTTCTCTGCAAAGGGACTGTTATCTTATATACCTTTATATCCTATTCTGAGTCCAAAGCTTGAAAATAAGAGGCAATCAAGAGAATAAGTGATATGAACAGTTTATGCCAGACGAAAGCAACAGTCAATGCTGAGTTTTAAAAAAAATCATGAGCTACTCACAATGGTTCACCCAGGAATCTGGACACCACTTTAGACCTACTCAATCACAATTTGCATTTTAACAAGATCCTCAGGTAGTTCCCATTGTGCATCAAAGTTTGAGCAACATTTTCTACCTGACAACGTATCTTTTTGAAAGAAATGAGTTCCTCCAACCTCAGAAACTTAGGCCCTAAGCAACTTAGTGAGACCTTATCAAAATTTTAAAAAAAGGCTGACGATGTGGCTCAGTGGTTAATAAGTGGTTAATCCCTGGAGCTTCCCATTAGTACTACGTTTTTTTTTTGTTTTTTTTTTTTTTGTACCAAGGATGCTTCACCACTAAGCAACATTCCAGCCCTTTTAATATTTTATTTAGAGACAGGGGTCTTGCTAAGTTGCTCAGGACCTCGCTAAATTGCCAAAGGTAGCTTTGAGCTCACAATCCTCCTGCCTCAGCCTCCCGAGATAACCATTACTACTTTTTAAAAATGAAAAATGCCAGCAGAGTTCTGTTAGATTGTACGTTCATAAATGCAAAGAACAAAGAATAAACCAGAAAAGATGTATCATATTATTGATTTTGAGATACAAAGTTTTGTTTGATCTCAGGGTCAACTGAACTTGTTAAATCCAAGGTTTAGAACTGGGTGTGGTGGCACCATCGTATAATCCCAGTGATTTGAGAGTTCAAAGCCAGCCTCAGCAACTTAGAAGGCACTAAGGAACTCAGTGAGACCCTGTCTCAAAACAAGCAAACAACAAAAAAAAAAGGGCTGGGGATGTGGCTCAGTGGTTAAATACTCCTGAGTCTAATCCCTGGTATCAAAAGGAAAAAAAAAAAACACAAAAACACAATGCTTTATCATTAAAAAACAATGCCATTGCGTGCGGCCCGGGTTCGATCCTCAGCACCACATACCAACAAAGATGTTGTGTCCGCCGAGAACTAAAAAATAAGAAATATAAAAAAAAAAAAATAAATAATATGCCATTAAAAATCACTTACCTGTGGTGTATCTTTCTGCATTGATGTAGTAATTTTAAATTTTGTTCTTTTACTGCTGAAGTTCATATTTAATGAAAATGAAGATTCTGCATCGATGTCTTCCTACATTTAAAGATATATTTATTAAAAAATAAGTTTATTGCAAGTAATATGAAATTAATAATGATCAAGCATGAAGAACTAAACTCAATTTATTATTGAATTCATTAAGAGAAAAATAATTGTTAAATAAGCAAAAAGCAATTCTATTCTAATTTTAACTGAGTCTTGACATTAAGATACACTAGAGCACCTGGGACAGAATCATACTAGTTAAGGCTATATATAACATACATATCAATAGGCTGTCATTTCCGATTCAAAACCATGAAATTAAATTAACTGAACACATAGGGGGGAAGGAGAACCAGAAGGAGTTATAACAGTCTACAGTTTAAAAATTTTAGACTACAGGATTCAATCAGAATCCCATAGATGGCAATTCTTTTACAATTTTTCAGTAACATTACAGTATAGAACATTATAGGACAGGACAAATAAATCAAATCAGAAAACAGACCTAGGCACCAGCTTACATAGCATTCCCTTGACTCCTAAGTTAACAACTGTATTGGGCTTGCAGGAATGTAGCTAGTTCAAGTGCATTTCAGAGAACAAAGAGGAAGGACAATTATAGTCTTACTTTAAGCAGTATCAATAGTCACACTTTTTTATGGGATCTTTGCAGTTTTTAAAGTTTTAGGGAACATTACCACATACCTTTTCTGAATCATGGTTAATCATTTTCACATCAAGTAATGATTTGATTGTTTTTGTCAGTTCCTTTTCATTCATCTGAGTACTATCTTGAAGCTCTTTATAGCTGACAGTTTCACTGTTGTTAAAGGCAAGAAGAACTGCCATTTGGTATGTTGTAACCATGGCTACATATGGTTTGCCCAAATAGTTCATTTTAACTTCACCTATAATCAAGACAAAAATTGAGACAGTAAACTAATCATTCAAAGAAACATTTCAGAATTATCTGAGTAATAATTGTTTATTTCAGATATTTTCCCCCTGCAACAGAGAACCAAGGACTTCTTAAATTATTTTAAAGCCACTCCAGCTAACAATGCAGTCGTTTTGCTTTGTTTGCAGGGAATGGAGGTATTAGTAGTTTTGTGTATGTAATATAAATCACAATTAAGATATCATTACTTTACCCATGGGTTTTAACAATGAGGCAGCAGCATATTAGCACATGGAAAATCTTGTAAAAAAGAGTATCAAAACATGTATGTGTTTTGTAACATGTAAAAAATATGGAAAGATAACATGCAAAAGAACTTCCTAAAGCATAAAGTCATGGTTTAGTGACTACACACAGAGTAATGAATTATAAAATAAACCAGCATGAACTTTGACTTTAAAGCTCTTCATTTTAAGTTAAACTATATTTTACATGAAATTACTCCAGAGGCTGCATACCCTGCTCAGAGATAATTAGTAACTCTGATCAAGACTTTGTGCTTTCTTTTATTTGTTCGATATTATAAATTATAAAATAAACCAGAATGAGCTTTGACTTTAAAGCTCTTCATTCACCAACTTACTGTTACTTCACAGATGCCTGTTTTAACTTTCACTATCAGTATTATCCTTTACACCTAGACCTATTTCAAAAAGAAGTGACACTCAGAAATACGTTTCAGAATTATTTGAACAGGAACACTTAGAGAAATCCCTACTCTGAATTTTTATGAAAGGAAGCTTAACATGTTAGAATATCTACTTCCTACAAATGGCATATATTAATAAATTATCATTAAGAGTGTATTACAGCCAGGCACAGTGGTACATGCCAGTAATCCCAGTTACTCAGGAGGCTGAAGAAGGAGGATCACAAGTTCGAGGCCAGTTTCAGCAATTTTAATTTAGCAAGGTCCTAAGTACCTGAGCAAGACTGTCTCAAATTTGAAATTCTTACTGTCTCAGCCTTCCAAGTTGTTGGTATTGCAGCAGTACGCTACCACACCTAACTGGAATAGAGTCACTACCTTTTAAAGTATGTGCAACAATATGGTATATACCTTCCTTCTTTTTTTTTTAATTTTGAAAGTTGCTTAGGGCCTTTAATTTTTAAGTTGCTTAGGGCCTTGCTAACTTGCTGAGGTTGGTCTTGAACTTGTGATCCTTCTGCCTCATACTCTGTGTTATTAGGATTACAGATGTGCAACACAGTGCCCAACTAGTGGTGTGATTTTCAATTTGGCAATTTTGCCAGATCTAATTTTGACAAATAATAGTAACTACCAATGTACATAACAATTTACAGTTCATAAATTGTACTAACTAGAAAAGTTAGATACTTTGTACTAACTAGAAAAGTTCATCATTTCTCAACTTATCTTTCAACAGAACTGGAATTCCTGCAACTCCTTGCCCTGCCATAAATAAAAAAATAGTTATATCCAGACTACGTAATGATTTTCTTTACACTGTCTGTATATATCTCTCCAACAAGTATTTGTAGCTCTTCATCAAGTTGTTCTCTCATCATAATGCTATCTGAAGTCCTAGTCATAAATCCAATGCAATTTCCAGCATCTTCTCACTCAGTATCTCTGTCATATCTGATATCCCAGATTGTTTGCTGCTTGAAATTCTTATTTCTGTTGGTATTACACTGTCTACATTCTTCTCTGCCTGTCCTGGCTAAGTCTGATTAGTTCTTGAAAATCACTTAGATCATCTACCCAGAAGCTTTACTTCCTTAGTACCCATTTGTCACCACCATTCTATATAATACTGGAATACCCTGGGCCTTGCCTCTCTATTAAAAACATTCAAAACATTGCACTACGACTATTTATCTGCCTTCCTACTAGAAATAAGTGTTTTGAGAACTGAGAATCTGTATACCTGGCATTTAGAAGTACCTGGACCACAGAATACATTTTGAGTTGATAAATGAATTACAAATATAAAGATGAGGAAATAGGTTTGGAGAAGTTAAGTAACATGCTGTAGGTTACATAGCTACTCAGTGGTGAGATACCACTTAACCTCAGGTCTTCTGACTGTAAATTCCTCCAAATACTATTTTATATCCCATTTCCAATCATTTATAAATACTCTTGGCTTTATATAATACAAAGAATTAAGCTGTTTCTTGGGTTTTCTTTTTTTTCTTTTTTTTTTTTTAATATTTATTTATTTATTTTTAGTTCTCGGTGGACACAACATCCTTGTTGGTATGTGGTGCTGAGGATCGAACACGGGCCGCACGCATGCCAGGCGAGCGTGATACGGCTTGAGCCACATCCCCAGCCCCCTCTTGGGTTTTCAATAACCGGAGGATACAGAAATAGGTTAAAAAGAAAAAGTTTGATTATACTGTGTGTTTTGTTAAGTGAAAGAGGTTCTTAACAAAAAAGAACACTTAGTGATGAGTCCAGGATCTAAATCAATATTTTAAAGAAGTCTTGGACCCTTATTGTCATATATGGGAACTCCAGAAAAAGCACTAAATATGGATGGTGTTTGATACCTTTTGTTAGATGAATAAATTCAAAATAAAAACAAAATGACCAGAAGAGCTTCAATTCTACAAGACAAATATTCAGGGGACATAAAAGCAAACTAAATTCAGTTACATTGAAATATATTAGTTTTCTTAGAAAACAAAATCTAGAATAGTAAAAGTAAAATTTTTCTTTAAATGAATTATGTTTACTAAATGAGAATTTTAAAAAATTCAAAATATGTAAAATAGTCAACTATCATGTGACCACTTATGAAGAAACATCAAGAAACAGCTTTTTATTTAAGCTGTACTAAAAAATTAGAATGTTCAATTTGTTCAATAAAATTGTGTAGATAATGCAATATGTGTCACTAACATAATGAGTCATCATATTCCAAAGTATAAATTAGTCAAACAAATGGTAAGTTACATGGTAACTTAGATGCAATCTCTCTTAGGCAAGAGGAGAAAAGTTTTCTAATGAAGATTATGGCAGATGATCAGATTTCCTTGCACCATTTCTTAAGAGATTAACACATTCCCCATTTTCATATAGAGGGAAAGTTGAGTCATTGCACTTTTCAAAGCATAGTTTGTCAAAAAGAAATTCTGAATGTTTGCTTTGGCTAAATCTTTAGGCAACTTAGCACAACTGCACAAAATACTCAGTCATACAGATATTAACCCTAGCATAAATAAGCCGGCCCTTATTGTTCCAAAAAGAAGCAAAGAAAATTATTAAATAGTGAATAAAGTTTTCTTAAACTGGAATCTATTGAAAATTAATTGAGACATTCAAAAAAGCATTTTTTTACTGCAGTCCATTACAGTTTAACAAGTAAAAAACTAGATCTCCTTATGGTGCTAGAATAGTTACTGAAATTTCTAAGGATCCTGGTATACTAACAAAATAGATTTCTTAGGAGTATCTGTATGACCCATCAAGTCTATGTTTCTAAATAAATTTCCCAATGCCTATAAAAAGTGGTTGGCTATAGAAATGTAATAAATTGTTAAGAAATTTAAAAACTTCCTTTAAAAGCAGCAACATTATAAACAGCATAGTTATGAAAAACTATTAAAAAGTGTTGTACTTCTGCAGGCACTGTAGCTCAGTGGTAGAGCACTTGTTTATGATGCTCAAGATCCTGGGTTCTATTCCCAGCACTACTAAACAGGAAAAATACTATACTGAAACTTCATTATTAGTTGCTTGAATGGTAACTAGAAAGGCAGATGGAGAATGAATGGTTAAAAACCATAATTCGGCTACAGGAAATCTCTTTCTAAATTAACACAATTATATAAGATAAATTTCATTAAACTAATTATAATTAAATGCAGTTTACCTGTACAGAGATAATGTAACCATGTGAGTTTCCTTCCACTGAAATGCTGGCTATAAAATAATTCAAACTGTAAAGAAAAGAAAATCAAATTATTTTCAGCTACTATAGCTTGTCCTACTTAGTTATCCCACATAAAAAAGTTTTAAAAGTTCACATTAGAAGACATTATAGCCCATCTGATATACCTTGTCATTTTACAGATGAGAAAACATATCTGTGCTCATACAAACATTATCTCAGAGTTTTTGTTTTGTTTTGTTTTTGAGGTATAACATTACAACAGGTTTAATAAAACCACTGATCTTTGCAAAATAATTTTATGTTAACACTTTGTGCCTGGGGTAGCAGCATCTTATACTGTGACATTCCTATACATACGTAAGTACTTCATCAAAGCATCAACATTAAAATCATAGTAGCCAAGCACAATCATGCATGTCTGTAGTCCCAGCTACTCCAGAGACTGAGGCCGAAGGACTACTTGAGCCCAGGGTTTGAGGCCACTGTAGGCAACATAGCAAGACTCTCCTTCCTTAAAAAAAAAAAAAAAAAAAAGTAGGTGGGTGGGGCAGAATAACTTAGCCAATTGCCTGCACAAAGGTAAACAGCCACACTGTAGGTTATTTTTCTTCTTGAATCATTTCTGCAGTACAGTAAATTGCTATTACTATCAGTAAAATGATACCAATCTATCCAAGCTCTTTTAATTGACAACCTTATTCAGGTTTTTCTATTAAACCACATCATTTGCAAACTTTACTTCTGGTTTAAATTCAGAAATGACAGTCAATGATTTGTTATTTTCGAACAATATTTACTTAGACTTCATAAATTATTGACCAAATGCACCATCACATACATTTCAGCATAAAAATGTCATAATTTTATTATATCATATTTGCCAAAAAATACTCTTACTGATGTGGCAGACCAATTTAAAAGATGTGTGGCTATGAAGTATTATATATGATTTAACTTCTACACTTAAACACTAATCCAAAGAAAGTTTTAGGGAACTCTTCTTTGGATATTATTTTGTTGATATTATTGTGAATGAGTAAATTTTAAATTCTGTCAATGTAGGTAAATCTTTTTTTTTAAATATTTTTTTGGTTGTTGATAGGCCTTTATTTTATTTATTTATATGTGGTGCTGAGAATTAAACCCAGTGCCTCACACATGCCAGGCAAGTGTGCTACCACTGAGCCACAGCCAAAGCCTCAATGTAGGTAAACCTTAAAACCTTCTTTCCTGAATTGAATGTGTAATTACTGGACATGAGTCCAAAAATACAGAGTTCATATCTTTTACAGGGGATGGGAGTATGGCTCAGTGGTAGGGCATGTGCTTAGTGTGCAAGAGGCCCAGGGTTCCAATCTCCAGAACCAAAAACAGAAAAGAAAAAACGATCAAGAGCTAGTACATAATATATAGTAGGAAAATAATACTGAAATATGAAAAGATAAAAAGTTGATTTCTTTATAAAGCTAAAAAATACACAACTGTAGCCAAGTCAAAGTTGAGAACTGTACATATATGGTTAGCATTAAGTGCCATATGTAACATCTAAAACTTTTAGCTACATATCAAATATATTTTGAAAATAGATTTAAAAAAAGCAATTGCAACACTTTGACTATTAGCTATACTATGATCCATCCTTACTATGAAAGTTTAAAGCTCTAACCAAAAGAATCAATAAATTCTTTTTGCAGTTTATTCCAAGTTTGCCTAGCTCTAGGAAGCTGAAATTTGTTGAACATGCTTTCTCTCCAGTGGCAAAGCATCCTCCTCCAAAAAACCTTTTACATGATAAATAGGAAATGGCTGGCACCTGGGATACTTAAGAATTTTGTCTTCCTGATTCTAATTCAGACAGCTAATCAAAGTATGTCAGAAGAGGATTCCAGAAGAAAATATGCTTGACTAATTAATAACCTCTCAGAGTGACAATAAAATTCAATTGCAATATACGACTCATAATTTATCCATAAAACACAATTTATAGACAAAAAGCAAACCAAAACATCTTTAGAAATAAGAAACTCAACCTTTGAAATGTTATTTACAAACCATTTAAGTGCTGCACTAGCTTCAAGATAATGTATATTGCAAGCTCTGAAACTATGTTTTACTTTTTTATACTCCCAGCAACTAGTACTACTCAATAGGTTATATTGATGATATATGCCAAAAGGAAATATTCCTTCATCCTTAAGATTAAAATCTGATTAAAGACTCTCACACATATAACTAGTCAAGAACAAAAAAGACTAAGCTATAAATGTAATTATTATTTCACCTGGTACTAAAAAGACAAAAGTTGCAAGACCTTGCTTAATTACATTGTTAAGTAATTGTATTATCAAAGTTTATTAGTAAGACATATATGATAACTAAATTTCTCACTTTAAAGTAAACAAGTAAGCCAGGCATGGTGGCCCACACCTGTAATCCCAACAACTCAGTAGGCTGAGACAGTAGGATCAAAAGTTCAAGGCCTCAGCAACTTAGTGAGCTCCTAAGCAACTTAGTCAGAACTTGTCTCAAAAAATAAAAAGAGCTGTGGATGTAGCTCAGTGTAAAACACCTTTGGGTTCAATCCCCAGGACCAAAATAAATAAATAAACAAGCTAGGGGCTAGGGCTGTAACTCAGTGGCAGAGTGCTCACCTAACACATGTGAGGCACTGGGTTCAATCCTCAGTACCACATAAAAATAAATAAATAAAAATAAAGATATTATGTCCATCTACAACTAAAAGAAAAACAATTTAAAAAGTAAACAAGCTAAAGGACAGCATTTTTCAAATATCATTTCAGGATTTATTAATTAAAACTAAAAAGATCTTAAAAGTTGACATTTGATACTTAATAAACTTATTCATCTCCAAAAGACAGCTGATTAATAGATTTTAATTATGTATAAAAGAGAAGTAATTTTTGGTAAATGGCTATATTTAAGATTAAGATGTAAAAAATACGAATCATTTCTAAGTCAAAATAAATTAATTTACATGTGAAAATGTATACTTTTAAGTACACACATGATTTCAATTTTATGTAGTTAAAAACTTGGATTCATTATATATATATATATATATATGGATAAGAACTGGAGGCTTAGCTTAGTAGTAGAACACTTGCCTAGCATACTCAATTCCCTAGGTTCAATCTCCAGCACTGCAAAAAATAAAAAAAAAAAAAATTTAAAAACCCCAAATATATGGATAAACTCCCTCTACTGGTACTTAGAGGAACTAAGTAGTCTTGAAATCATAATTTTAGTCAGAAAAACTCACTTCCTATTTGTAAATGAAGAAACTAAAACCTGATAATGGTTGTAAATTAATAAAGTTCAAGGGGTTAAAAACCCTTCTTGGAAAA
This sequence comes from Urocitellus parryii, assembly GCF_045843805.1. Taxonomy (NCBI): domain Eukaryota; kingdom Metazoa; phylum Chordata; class Mammalia; order Rodentia; family Sciuridae; genus Urocitellus; species Urocitellus parryii. Next base: position 54,629,603 of record NC_135539.1, read on the forward strand.
TAACTAAGAGAGAAGGAAAAAGGGCATAAAGTTAAAAGAGAACTATTTTTGGTGGCCCCCACTCTCTCCCTTAACTTCAACTGGAGAAGAAGGGTTTCAAAAATAGGTAAGTTTTAATGATGGAGAAAGAGACTGATTCATTCCAAATGACTTTTTAGTAAAATTTCAACTTTCAAGAGGTAAGTTTTATTTATTTTTTAGTTGTAGTTGGACACAATACTTTTATTTCATTTATTTATTTTTATGTGGTGCTGAGGATTGAACCCAGGGTCTCGCACATACGAGGCGAGCGCTCTATTGCTGAGCCACGATCCCAGCCCCCCCCAAAAAGAGGTAAGTTTTAAGACTGTCAAAAGAGACAGTGTCAATGTTCTTTCTCCTGCCTAGTCACAAATAGATTAAAATGCTTTATCTAGCTACCCCAGGGACCTAGTTTGCAACTTCAAAACACTTAATAACCTAACATAATGTTCTGATCATCCAAAGATAGATGCTCTTCTTCATGTTATTTCTTGTAAAATGTCCCAAATTTGACTACTAAAAGTCTACCTGTGTGTGGTATCCTCAACTCTACAGCCAGTAATACTACTCTCCTCTACTATCACCACCACTGCTACAAATAAAACTGCTATAACTATTATTTCTACTATTAGCTGCCACTGAGTATTTACTACATACCACACTAAGAGCTTTAACGGATCATCTCATTTCATTCTCCTATCAATATTCTGAGGTAATAATCAGTTTAACAAAAGATTAAAAAGTTACTTTCCCAAAGTTAGAGTATATTTAATTTTATAACAAGTATCTGAAATCAGGAATTACGATTCTAGAGTCTATACTGTATTTAAAAAAAAAAAAAGACAAAAATAAAATACTTGCCTTTTTCTTTCTCTCTTTTTTTTTTTTTTTTTTTTTGGTACTAGGGATTTTACCTAGGGGTGCTTTACCACTCAGCTACATTCCTTTATTTTGAGACAGGGTCTTACTAAATTGCTTATGGTCTTACAAAAGGCTACATCTGATATAATCCCACATACATGAGATATTCAAATAGGCAAATCCAGTGACAGGAAGTAAACTGCCTAGAGTGGAAGGAGAAGATAAGGGAAAAATGAACAGGAACCACTAATAAATAGAAGCTTTCTTTAGGGTCAATTTTTAGGTATTGAAAATGTTCTAAAATGATGGCAGCCAAAGTCTGTGGATATTCTGCAGTTTAAGTACTCTTAATCTGAAAATCTCAAATTTCAAATGATCCAAAATCTGAAACTTTTTGAGGCTAACATGATACCACAAGCAAAAAAATCCACACTTCATATGATTCATATGGTGGGTCACAGTCAAAATGCAGGTGTACTAAAAATACTCTATACAAGTATCTTCAGGCCATGCACATAAAGTGTATATTGTCATAAATGAACTGTGTTTAGACTTGGTTTCATACCCATAAGATATCGTTATTCAATATTCTCAAATCTAGTGGGGGAAAAAAATCCGAAAGATTTTAGTTCCTAAGCATTCTAGATAAAAATCACTGACACTTTAAAGTGAATGGTATATTGTATGAATTATATAAACAGTTGTTATTAAAAAAAAAAAAGATGTTCTCCATGGTTTCTTTAGAAACTTTTTGGTCAGCATTCTAGGGTTTCTACTTAGTCAAAGTTTAAAGCAATTTTTACTTAAATTTCTTTTCTAGGATTATTTCTCATTCCACATATATTTATCTAAATTACAAGGCAGAAATAAAAATATTATAAGGGGTAAATAATGTATATAAATGGTTCAAAATTCAAATGGAATTAAGATTTTTTTTTTTAAATGCTGGGTTCTAAACTTTCTTCCAATATAAAAAAGTTCTAAGTTTAAAACTGCTTAAGAATAGATACTAAGCCAGGCATGGTGGCTTACGCCTGTAATCCACATGGCTCGGGAGGCTGAGGCAGGAGTATCCTGAGTTCAAAGCCAGCCTCAGCAAAAGCAAGGTACTAAGCAATTCAGTGATACTCTGTCTCTAAATAAAATACAAAATAGGGCTGGAGATGTGGCTCAGTGGTCGAGTGCGCCTGAGTTCAATCCCCAATATCCCAGCCCAAAAAAGGGAAAAAGGGCTGAGCATATAACTCAGTGACTAAAAAAAAAGAACAGATACTAGATTTACTAAGAATAAGAGAAAAATCATGACAAGGAACTGCTTTTATACTCTCAACATTTTAGTTTTGAGACTAGTAAACATAATAATTCATTCTTTCTGAAGGACACAGACTCTAATTTGTAAACATATTTTTCTAGCACATAAGCCATTAAGACTTAGGGAAAATACTGAAAATGATATAATACAAAAACAATTACTGGGCCTGAGGGTATGGATCAGTGTATAGTATGTGCTTAGCATGCACAACTAAAATTCCTTTGATTTGTTAATGTCTTCCTGCAAACTTACCATCTGTACACTTTTTTCTAATTCCTGGGGTATTGCAAATGTAGACGAAGGAGCCTGAGTAAGAGGCCATGCACCAGCCTAGAAGGGAAAAAAACCCAAAAAACAAAATCAACATCTAACTTGAAATAAAATATTTATAAAATGTTTAAGCATTAAGTTCTTTTTTCTTCCTCAAAATTTTAATAAAAATCAAAAGTATTATCATGGCACATTTCATTCTGAATCATTGTAACTATGGAAGCCATTAGGCACTCAGTTATTAATTCTTTATATCAGCATACTGAGATGATTCATAAATGATAATAAGAAAACACATTTTCATACCTGTAGAACATATATTTGAAAACTAATTCCCAAATCTATTACTGTGTCTTGGTTTTTGATAAAATTGTTGAACTTATTGTTGAGATCAGCACTGACACTCATATCTGTATACATCCGATGTAGCTTGCTGGTAAACTCATAACCACAGGCTTGCTGTGAAAAAAAGATTCAAAAAGAAAAATAATAAATCACAATGATTAATAAGAATGTATTGCTAATGTTAGTTCTTTAAAAATCCTTGCATGTAATGCTTACACCCAAGGCCTACATTATTTAAAACCCCAAGAAGCTATTTAAAACTTTTTAAAAATTTCGTTCCTTTTCAATGTAGAAGTGAAAGAAAATACATAATTATGAAATAATTTTAAAATATTAACTTTAAACATAGAAACTATTATAACAATCCACATAGCTATTTCAACACTGCAAAATGCTTTATTACTATTAGTAAGATATCTTTTGGGCTTATACATAGCATAAATATACTTGAAAGATTATTGGCAATACTCCAGTCACAGTCAATTAAAAAAGGAGAGTATTTAAGACATATTTTTAATATCAGCTATGAAGTGATGAAAAATTTATTTTTATCAGTGTATAAGTTAAAATGATATAAAATTAACTGAAGTTCAACTGCACTCTAATACTTGTAAGGAATATTTTAGAAAACACATTTATATGTATTATGAATTCTTTTAAAGAAACTATCTTGGAGATCTTTCCATATCAATATATATGGAGACATTTTGTCCTTTTAATGCAGTATTTGTATCTCCCCGTTATATGAATACATCAGCATACATTTAACCATTCAGTCCTTGTTGATGAATTATTTCCTGTTACTATATACAATGCTGCAATAAACGTCTTTATGTACTGGTGGAATAAATTCTAGGGCATTGGTATGTCCAAAGTTTACATTACCTTTAACTTATTGATCATGGCTTCTTCAGAATCCATAGACATAGATAACCCATGAATTAAACGTTTTGCCAGCATTCTTGCGTAGAACTACATTAAAGAAAAAATTTTAAACTTACTTCCTTTCTAATGACTTTAAGTTCAAAAATACACAAAGCGGTTGATGCAAATCAAAACTTTTCTATTTATAACTTACCTTTTGAAAAACATCCTTATCATCAATATATTTGAAAACAGTAATGAAACTCGTAAGTTTGTCTTCTACTTCATTCTCAGTCATCCCTTTTGCTGACTTCTTTAGTAAGTTGTCACAGTACTTCGCAAGCTCAAATAGAAATTGATAATAAGTCTTATAAAGGGCCCTTCTAGACTTATCATGCCTCAAAGAAGGTAAAGTGGCAACAATACAAAATAAAATCAACAGATGGAAGCTTTGACATTCTAGACTAATGTTTTAAAAATCATGAACATGAACTACATAATTTAAAATATATGTGGCAAGGTAAATTTTAAAAACACAAAACACTAGAAGCAAAAAACAAAATAAACTCAAAAATCAAACACTGACAAAACAGGGATAAAAATAATATAAATTTCTAAAAGAACACATAGTTGAGTTTTGAGTAGTTCTGTAATTTCTGACAAAGAATAATGACTTTTTTAAATCTTAGAATAACCCTGGAAGCAAGTTTCCTTCAAAGGTTACCAACAACTTACCAGATTTCCTACTAACTATAAATATAACAAAATCTCCATAAAAATAATGTATATTATTTCAAAGCAGATACACTCTTCGTTTTGTTTTGTTTTGTGAGTACCAGGGATTGAACTCAGGGGCACTTACCCACTGAGCCACATCTCCAGCCCTTTTTTGTATTTTATTTAGAGACAGGGTCTAACTGAGTTGCTTAGGGCCTTGCTAAATTGCTGAAGCTGACTTTGAACTCCTGCCTCAGCCTCCTAAGCCTCTGGGATGTTAGGAGTGAGCCACAGTACTCAGCTAAAGCAGATACACTTTAAAACCCAAACTTTGTATAATAAAATGTTTTCCTCCAGTTATTCCTTAAAAAAACAGTATGTAGAAAATAATTTTTCATCTATTTTTTTTCTGAAAAATGCTACCCCCCCAAAAAAATTAATTTGAGATTGTGCTCAGCTTTCCTTTTCAAATACTAACTTATGAAATAAGATTACATTTAAGCAACCCTCAAACTTACCAATTCAGGTGCTTTGCAGACAGACTTGGGTTCTCTGTAATTTACAACTGATGTAAGGGCCTAAAGAGAAAACAGGTGTGTAATTAGCCACCAGCACTAGGGCAAAAGTTCAGGTGGTTCAATATATGCTATAATTGCTGTCCCCCCCCCCAAAAAAAAAAAACCCACCTACTATGATTTAATCTTAAATGTTTCCCAAAGGCCATGTGTTGAGGACTTGGTAGCCAGTCTATGACACTGGTGCATAGATGGTGGCAGAACTTTTAGGAGGTGGGGCCTAATAAAGGCAGGCAGGTCACCGGGACATGCCTTTGAAGGGGATATTGAGAAACTCTCTCCTCCTTCCCTAGCCCTGAGGTGAACATGTTTCCTCCACCACACACTTCCACCAAATTGTTCTGCCTTGCCAAAGGTCCAAAAACAATAGAGCTCCATTCCTATTTCTTTAAACTAAAATTTGAACATAAATAAAATAATGCTACTTTTTAAAAACTTTATAAATTTCCTACATAGAATAACAAAATCAAGTTTGTGAAATATATTTTCCATTCAAATATTTTAAATAGCCTATGTGGTATATGTGAAGAAATAATCAGTACTAAAGAATATTAAAATCATACATGCATTTTCAGAAGATACTAGTTTATAAACAATTCTGCTTACATAGCATAATAATAGGAAATTACACAGGCTTTCAGTTTAACAATTCATTTAATAAGTTAAAACTTATGTTATTCCTATTTTGACTTTCAGATTTTAGTTAGTTACTTAAGGTTAATCTCCATGTCTAGATCAAAAATCTCCTACTTAGAAGCCTAATCCTGACACTGCCTAACAAATGATAGAGAATTTTATATGCATCTAGTCTATATACATATAATATATATGTTAAAGTTACCTTGTCCAATGCACTCATAAAATGTTGATCACCATTCAAAACAGTGTTGATTAGTTGAACAAATTTACCATGTACTTCCAAAACTGACTCCACAAATAGTGTTGGCATCTAAATTTAAATATAAAATACAAAATATAAAACCACCTTTTAAAATAAATCAAGAATACAATTAGTCTTGTTAAAGATTAAGAGCAAAGTTACGGGCTGGGGATATAGTTTAGTTGGTAGAGTGCTTGCCTTGCATGCACAAGGCCCTAGGTTCTAGTCCCTAACAACAACAACAATAACAAAAGAGTAAAATTTACCCAAGCAAACTATGTTTCCTTCTTTCTCTCTGCCTTTCTTTCTCCCATTTCTTACACATATACACAAACACCTCCTACTCTCTCCAACTTTCTCAGAAAATGTCTTTAGCTATGATGATCTTAAAGATCTAAAAGTTTGCTGGTGAAATTAGTTTTTCTCATTCAACGTCATCACTGTCTAGTATATCTCCAAAATGAAACCACCAAAAGCATATTTCTCTCTTATGTTGAACACAGTATCTTAAGGGTAACAGAATAAGTCTTTGAAATACCAGATCTATCCCTTTCATAGGGAATTATATAAACAAAGACCACCCACAAAGTCACTGAAAGCTGAAAGAAAGAAAAGAATGGAAAAAGCCAGCATCTCTAAGACTAGATACCCCTGGAAATGGACAGTATAATCCTTATATCTCAGAAGGAAAAAATAAAATAGCTACTAGTGCAAAAATGAGCTTCCCTCTAAATGGAGATAACTGGAAAAGTTAGTATCTAAGGTAGCGGATTTGAATTCACTGCAAATGCATTTTGTTACATTTCCATCTTCCAGCCTTGACACAAGACTCCATTGTTCTATGCCCAATGTTAATTCAATACCCTGACTCTATAAACCTAATAATGTAAACTAAGAAGAGTAACAAATAAGACAACCAACTATTCCACAAAATTGGAAAACTTATGATTTCCCATGGGAAAACATAAAAACTAAGAATTATTACTTGCTAAAGACAAGTCTACAATACCAATAATGAGCATCTAATAAGCATTCTTAAGCAATGATGTCCATACACAGATAACTATATTAAAGATGAGTTCAACTAAGGTAGAAGTTACATTTCATGTCAAGCAAATACTAGTAATAACAAAAAGGTAGACCATCACGATGAAACATCTATGAAAGAAATGCAATTTGTAAATATTGTTATTTGGTTGGTAGAGTACTCTTGAGAAGGTATTAGGGATGTGAAGGTCACTAACATATTTGTAATTTATTTGTAATTTGCCAATTACAAATAAACATGAACAAATAGGAAACAAATTTTTGTCTGAGAAGTTAACTGCTAAATGAACATATCAGTATGGCTAAGAAAGAGTCTCATTTAATGGTTTAATAATAACTTGATAATTCCAAAATGGGTCCAACAAATTCTAGGTTTAAAATATTTGAATAAAGATGTTTTTTATTTGTTGACAAGACTTTTTCTTTCCTCTGTAACAGTCAAAAGAAGAACTCTTGATAAATATTATTAAGGAAAAAAAAAAACACTTTCTATTTCCTTATACACAACTCACATTTTCCTGAGTAAGGTTACTGGTTGCTCTAAGGCCCTCATCATGGATATGATTTTGCAGCTCCTGAATCATATGAGGTAAACCAGTAGACACAGCACGGAGTAAGACATACATATTTGCCATGTCTGAGGGGGAAAAGAAATTTCATTATTAAATTCCAAGATATTTTTAAATTAGTAGATAATGCATAGCTCAAAATGCCAAAATACAAGAGTATATAGGTTACATCCCCCTTGCCTTATCTCCCAGCCACCCGGTCTCCCTCCTTACAGGAGAGCAATGTTACAGTAGTTTATCCTTCTAAATATGTATGTACATTCAAGAAAATATACATATGCATATCCTATATACTCATATAAATATATATTCTTTACCCTGATCCTTTTTATATAAATAGTGCAGTGTATTTCTGTAGCTGCAAAACACATTTTAACTTAGAGGTATTTTACATTAGTATATAAAGCATTTCTAGATATTTTACAATTGCAGAGTACTTCACCATATAGGCAAATTACATTTACTTAAAACCTGATGGAAACTAAGGTTGTTTCAAATCTGATGATATTATATAATGTTGCGATTAATAATCTTATATATGGGCAAGAATATATGTAGCATAAATCTTGAAAAATAGGATTGCCAAGTCAATCTTATAGGCAGTTCCTTCAAAATAGAGATCCCAATAACAGGAAAGTCCCTTGCCAAGAAAGTGTCATCAAACACTTTGATCTCTGACAATGAGAGGTGAAATATGATGTCTTAGTACAGTGAGTTTTATTTTAAACTTTTTGTTCAAGAATATACAGAAACAGAAAAGTATGCCAATCATGAGTACAATTCAGTGAATTATCACAAGTGAACAAAAACACACCCATATAATCACACTTAGGGTTAAGAAACAGACTTAATCGGGGCATGGTGGTGCACACCTGTAATCCCAGCAGCTCAGGAGGCTGAGATAGGAGGATCGAAAATTCAAAGCCAGCCTCAGCAAAGGCGAGGCGTTAAGCAACTCAGTGAGAACCTGTCTTTAAATAAAATTTAAAAATAGGGCTGGGGATGTGGCTCAGTGGTCAAGTGCCCTGAGTTCAATCCCCAGTATCCAAAAAAGAAAAGAAACAAATTTAACCAATACCCAGAAGTTCCCTTCATGCATCCTCAGTCGCTATTCTTGTTCCTCTGCCAAGGTAACCACTGCTGTGACTACTAAATCAGATTAATCTTTGAGCTATCAATAAAAATGGAATCATGCAATTCTCTTATGACTAGCATCTTTTTTCAAAATAATATTTATAAGGATCATAAGGTTGTACTTAGTTTTAATCTGTTCATTTCTACTTTTCTGTAATATTCCATTGTACAAATATATTGTATTTATCCATTCCACTGTTACTGGACATTTGAGTTGCTTCCAGTTTAGAGATATCACAAATAACGTTGCTATGAACATTCTTATACATATCTTTTAGTACATACCTACATGCCTGGGGTGGGAGTTATATGCCTAGAAGATCTGCTGGATAATAAAATATGCACAGATTGTGCTTTAGTGGTCAATGTCAGTTTTTCAAAGTGTTTGTATCAATTTATTCTCTCATCCCAGCATACAACAAAATCCTGGTACTCTACACACTTCCAAATACATCTTCTTTTCAGTCTTTAAAATGGTATATCAAAATATAAGGAAGCTGGGTGTGGTGGCGCATGCCTATAATCCTAGTGGCTCGGGAGGCTGAAACAGGAGAATCACAAGTTCAAAGCCAGCCTCAGCAATAGCAAGGGGAGGCACTAAGCACTCAATGAGACCCTGTCTCTAAATAAAATACAAAATAGGGTTGAGGATGTGGCTCAGTGGTCAAGTGCCCCTGAGTTCATCCCCGGTACCCCACCCCAACCCCCAAAATATATATGAGGAAATATTCATATCTTACTGTGGTTTTGTGTGTTTAATTGGCATTCCCCTAATTTAATGAGACTGAAATACCTTTTTAAGTGTACATGTAAGGCTATTTGCATAGCTTCTATTCTGCAATGCTTACTGAAGTTTCTTGACTATTTTATATTCTGGATATAAATCTTTTCCATTCACTACAATATATTAACCTATGACTGTCTTTTGATGCTCCATTTGTCTTAAAGGACTTTTAATGTTCCAAAATTTTTCATTTTTAGTCTACTGGATCCTTCTTTCTTTGATTGTTACTGTTTTTTGTATCCCATTTGAAATTTTATTCGTTACCACAAGGTTATAAAGATAATTCGCCTATATTATCTTCAAGAAGTATTATTGTTTTACTTTTCACATGTAGTTAAAAAACTCCTGTGAGTTGATTTTGTATAAGGGATCTGAGGTAGAGATCAAATTTCTTTTTCTCAGCATTATGTATAGAAAAAGACTACCTTTCATTCACTGCTCTGTGGTACTACTTTGTAGTACCTCTTTCTCCCCCTACTTTACTGAGGATTTAACCCAGGGGCACTTTACCTCTGAACTAAGGGACTTTAACATAAGGGGCACTTTACCTCTGAACTAAGGGACTTTATCATAAGGAGCACTTTACCTCTGAACTAAGGGACTTCATATGCATAGGCTGTTTCACTTCAATGGACTATCTGCCTATCCTTATATCAATGCCTCATTGCATAACTTTGGTTTATATGTCTTGCTATCCTCTAAAAGTCTTTCTAAAATGCTCTTTTAAGATCATGTTGGCTGTTCTTAGGCCAAGAGGACAACTTTCAGTATTTAACAAAAAGTGGCAAGGCAGTGTGTGGGGGCAGGTTATATTAGATTGCCCTGGGTTTATAAATCAATGTTGCTTTCATCAATGTTTAGTTTTCTACATAGGTGTGGCATACATGTCTTATGTTTATTCACTGCTGTTTAATAATCTTATTTTTGTGGTACCAGGGATTAAACCCAAGGGTGTTCAACCACTGAGCCACATCCACAGCCCTTTTATTTCATGTATTTATTTTGAGATGGGGTCTCACTAGGTTGCTTACAGCCTCATGAAATTGTTGAGGTTGGCTTTGAACCTGAGTGCCTCCTACCTCAGCCTCCTGAGCCACAAGGATTATAGGCATGCGCCATCACGCTTGGCTTATTCAATAACACTTAGTTCTATTTTCCCTTCTTCTGAATCATTTAATTTTTTTTGGTTATAATTACAATTTATTTGGTGGTATCACAGTGTATTTTTATTTTGTATTTCCCCGATTTTGAGTTGAGTATGCACATCTTCACATTTTAAAATCTATCCATATTTCCTTTGCCTTTATTCCCACTGTCTGTTAGGAACTAACATATTAAAGAAAGTAGCTTCTTTGATATATAAATTACATAAACACATTTTTCCAGTTTTTCTTTTGACTTTAGAATATACTTTGAATATAAACTTTCCAAAAATTAAACTACATAAACACATTTTTCCAGTTTTTCTTTTTTGACTTAAGAATATACTTTGAATATAAACTTTCCAAAAGTCTTTCAAAATACAGTAATAATCTATAAAAATGTATATAAAATATTTTTAAAGATATCAAAAAATATGCTTTTAAATTTAAGGTGGGTGGAAGATGATATATACTTTAATTTCTACTCAAACTTATGTGTGTTAGCACTTACCATTTTTTTTCTCTTGTCGAATAATATTATGACATTCTGCATGTAAGAACTGTAAGTGGTCTGCTACCATTCGTTGCTGACATTCATGAATCACTTTAGTATACGAGCTTGGATGTAAATATTTTCGACATCGAATTTCTTCATCTTTTAATCTACCTAGAACCTATAAAAATATATTCTTAAAATAATAAGCTACAAAGTTTTCCTGTACAGAAAAGACTATAACATCAGTAAATAACTCAGGCAGCTAAATTTTTTTTTTTTTAAAGAGAGAGTGAGAGAGGAGAGAGAGAGAGAGAGAATTTTTAATATTTTAATTTTTTTTTTAGTTTTCGGCGGACACAACATCTTTGTTGGTATGTGGTGCTGAGGATCAAACCCGGGCCGCACGCATGCCAGGCAAGCACGCTACCGCTTGAGCCACATCCCCAGCCCAGGCAGCTAAAATTTTAATGGCTCTACTAAACAAAGAAAAGATAATGAGGTTTACATGACTAATTTAAACCCACAATCCATAAATCATTTCCAAAGTCTTATTTAAGTTACCAGTGTTCACCTATATTCCATCACAAACTTATAAACAAGAATAAAGTCTGCTTGTTATCTTTATTTATTAACCCTAATCTTCATATTATATGGAAAACTTAGCATGCAACAGGATAAGTTGGTAACAATAAATACCAGAACATGTGTTTTCTATATGAATATTTAACTACCAAACTAAAAAATTAGTTACATCAAGTAGATTACATTAATTATTTTACTTTGGCCTCTGCTCTCACAAAATGGAAACAAACACAGTATGTACATGATCATTAATTATGATAAATATTTCATTAAAATTTTAAAAGTCAAAATATACTTAATCACAGTCAAAGTCAACTAAGACGTTTTGGGATTGGAGATACTGCTCAGTGGTAGGCTGCTTATCTAGCATGCAAAAAGCCCTAGGTTCAATTCCCAGCACAAAAAAAAAAACCTTTACAAAAGCTTATATCGTATATAAAAAGCATTGAGCCAAGTTTGGTGATGCATGCCTATGATCCCAGAAGGCTGAGGCAGGAGGATCACAATTCAAAGCCAGCTTCAGCAACTTAGTGAAATCTTCTCTTAAAAAAAAAAAAAGCAGGTGGCAAGGGAAGAACAGGAGTGTGTCTCAGTAGTTAAGTGCTCCTGGGTTCGATCCCCATTCCCCATACCCCATTCCTCCAGCCCTACACAAAAAAATTGAAGAAAAAAAGAGCATCAAGGTACAAAATAACACTCTAGTCAACATTAATAAGAACCAGAGAATTTGACTAATTTTCAACACAAAACAACCAATACTGTTGTGATGAAAATTATGTTAGCATGGCACATATATATACACGAATTTGTAGACTCAGAAGACATTCTATGATGTGAAGCTATGTGACTAAAAACTCTGAATCTAACTGGTCCCATGGAATTATGTACATTTGACTGTTTGGAAGTTAGGGCTGCCTGGTAATGGTGGGAAGGAAAAATCATTCCTGGATACCTAATTAGATATCTTTCAAGGAAAATGAGGCTCAAAACTGTGGAGAGTCCCATACTCCTATCTCTTCTATTATGCTAACTCATTAAGTCAAAGTTCAGGGCAGTCATAGAAATTTAGGGTAGGCAAGAGGCTACCTAGATTAAAAAGGTATTCATCACATAATTTCATTAATTGAGAAAGTCATTTTGGTCAACAAGCTTTTGATCAAAACATAATAAAAAATGTCCCTTAAAAATTAAGCCTAATAGTGATTTATATCGTATTATATGACTTTAAACAGCTTACTAGATTACTAAATGCAACAGGAATTAGAGTGTGGTTGCAGGAGGATAAAAGAAGGGGAAAAGTAAAACAATAGTGACCTGGGGAAAGGAGGTACATATCAAAGTAAACATACATTAGGTTGGATTGCCTCAATACAGGTCTTCAAATAGCTACAATAACATTGGTAGATGGGGAAAAGCCAAAACTAGGGCAGAGAAAAAGGGCAAGGCTATCCTAAAGAGTCTGTTAATTAACATAATATATTGTGATCAAAATCTAGGACTTTGGCCCTTTAAGTAAATATGGTTTACCACCATTTCCTGTAGTAAACTACTTAACACCATTTTCTGAACATAAATTATTTTCAATTCCCTACAATTTTTTTAGCACTTTCAAATATAATTTCACAATTTAAAATACATAGTTGGTATATTAATATAATATTAATACAAAATGTTTTAAAATCATATTAAAATATATTTTCATATTTGCTACTTTAATCATTTTCATGAACATCTAATTCATGTGGCATTAATTACATTTCTGATGTTACATAGCTATCTTATTTTTTAAAAGTTTTTCCTTAACCCAAATAGAAATTCTATAACCATTAAGTAATAACATCCCACACCATCTTCCACACATAATGTCTAATCTGCATTTTTTCTCTATGAATTTGACTAATTCTTCATATAAGTGAAACTATACAATATTTATTTTTTTGTGTGTCTGGCTTACTTAAGATTTTCAAAGTTCATCCACATTGTATCAGTACTTTATTCCTTTTTAAGACCAAATAATATTCCATTGTTATGTATATACCACATCTGCTATTTGTTTTGTTTTGTGATGCTGGGCATTGACCCATGGCTTCTCAGGTACTAGGCAAGTCCTCTACCAACTGAGCTAGACCCCTAGCAACTGCTTATTCTTTCAACTCTTGATAGACATCTGAAGTATTTCCATCATTTGCCATGGCCTCTTCTTGAGAGTCAGACATAACAAGGTTTGTATGCATCATGGTTACTGTTTGTACAATTTCTTTGACTTACATCTAGAGACTTAAACAAAAGTTTAAGATGCAATAAAAGCTAAGAGCTAAGAACTACTTACCTAGACTAACCTGTACTTAATGGATGGGGGGAAAGTCTTAGATTGTTCACTCAAGATCTAGCATTATTTAGTGATAAAAGTAGTAAGAGAATTAATTAACTCAGACTTCTAGTTCTGGGCTTTGTGGACTGTGTAACATTATATCAGAAGCACTGATGATTCTTGACCTGTGTTCTATGGAGAATAGACTACAGGTATTCCACTGTAGTGGAAGATATTTTATCTTCTTGGTTAAACCAACTAACAAAAGGCATCCAATAATAAAATATTTGAATCCAATACTTCAGATAAAAACCTTGATTAAAAATTTCAATGTATCTTCTATGATGATTAAATTTATGATGTGACGTTTTACTACTCAAAAATAAGTGTGAAATTTTAAACATGATAATGTGCTGTTTTATTGATTTTTTTTATACTTTTATTTTATTTATTTATTTTTATGTAATGCTGAGGATCGAACCCAGTGTCTTGCACATGCTAGGTGAGCACTCTTAACGCTGAGCCACAACCCCAGCCCCTGGTTAATGATTAGTTAAAATTTTTCTGTAAGTTTTCTGCTTATAATCAGCCTTCCAAGAACTTAACAGACTAAAATAGTAACTTATACAACTATCTAGAATTATCTTATTTTCCTTCCATTTAAAAATAATAGTAAGAGTCCAAACACCTAATTTCTGTACTTATCCTATTTCTTAAACAAATCACTAAGCACACAAACCCATTATATACCCCAAATGGATATATGTATTAATTTAACCGATAAGCAAAATTATGCTTAATGATAAGCAGTCAGGATTTATCAAAAGCAATCAGGATTTATTAAGCATGATAAAAAGTATAACAGCTATAGTAAGAGCAATGGCTTACTAATAAATGTATGTTATCATAACTTAAAGAGATGAAATAAACAGAATCTTTTTTCACCAAAGAATATTTTAACTAAAAAATTATGTTAAATAAAACTATGCCAGATATATAATAAGTGAAGGTATGTAACATGGTGTGTGTTATTTCTTACCTTTTCCATATACTGTGAGCAATTTGATTCTTGTAATAAATTTGAAGCTTCTTGTTTGTAATACTCTCCTGTTTCAGTCAGAAAGGGAGACTCAAAGATTTCCTGATAAAACTGAATAAAATAATTAAAATCATATTAGGAAAAAACTGCAACAAATAATTCAAGAAATTAAAGATCTGATTATATTTTTAAAGGAGGTTTTTTACCTTTAAGGGAAATTTTTTCTTATACTGTTCAACATGAACAAAGGAGTTAATAACCCCATGGATTACTTTCTGGTTTGGGTCTTCTCCACCACGATCACTAAAATAGGGTATAACACAAAATATTCTTGAGAATGACAAAATATGACTGTTTATTTCATTGCCCTAATCAAATTATAAAGCACTTAAAAGTCAAAGAACATATAAAGCTTAAAAATAAAGTTTTTCATATCATAGCTAAACTTAGTATACATAGTTAATACATACAAAGTTATTTAAATAAAGTTTTGTTAATTAAATTAAACATGTCAATAATTTAATTTTAATAAAGTATACACAAATTCATCAATACTGGAGGGTTAATCCTGATGGCTTGAATTTCAGTATTTCAATGTAATAAAGGCCATTTACAATAAAAGAACAACTAACATTATACTGAATGGGGGAAAAGCTGAGTGCTTTCTAAGATCATAAACAAAACAAGAATGGACACTTTCACCACTTTTATTCAACAGAGCCCTAGAAGACCTAGCCAGAGAAATCAGGCAAGAAAAAGAAATAAAGGCCATTCAAATTAGAAAAGAAGCTGAACTGCCACTACTTGTAAATGACATGATCTTTTATACAGAAAACTCAAAAAACTAAAAATAAATAAATTCAGCAAAATTGTAGGATGCACAAAAGTCAGCAGCACTATTAAATGCCAATAGAAATTATTTTAAATAGAAATCAGGAAAACAATCCTATCTTATAATTGCTACCCCCCCACACAAAAAAAAAAAAGAAAAAGAAATAACTTTATGCAAAAAGGTGAAATATCTTTTTTTTTGGAGAGAGAGAGAGAATGAATTTATATATATATAAAATTTATATATATATTTATATATATATATATATTTAGTTTTCAGCGGACACAACATCTTTGTTTGTACGTGGTGCTGAGGATCGAACCCGGGCCGCACGCGTGCCAGGCGAGCGCACTACCACTTGAGCCACATCCCCAGTCCCAAGGTGAGATATCTTTAACCATGAAAATTATAGAACACTGATGAAAGAAACTAAAGACACAAAAAAAGTAGAAAGACATCCTATATTTCTGGACTAGAGGAACTGATATTGTTAAAATATCCATACTATCCAGAGTGTTTTACAGATTCAATGCAATTCCTTTCAAAATACCAAAGACATTCTTCAGAAACCAGGAAAAAAAAAAAGAAATCCTAAAATGTATATGAAGCCTGTAATCCCAGCAACTTGGGAGGCTGAGGCAGGAGGATTCAAAGTTCCAGGCCAGTCTCAGTAACTTAGTGAGGCCTGATCTCAAAGTAAAAGATTAAAAAAAAAAGCTAGGGATATAGCTCAGTGGTAAAGCACCTCTGGGTTAAATCCCAAATACCCTCCTCCCCCAACAAAGCGTACATGGAAATATTGAAAACCCCAAATAGCCAAAGGCATCTTGAGCAAAAAGAATAAAGCAGGAGACATTACATTGCCTAATTTCAAAACAAATTACAGAGCTACAGTAATCAAGACAATAAGGTATTGGCACAAAAACACATGTTGATCAATGGAACAAAATAGACAGCCTAGAAATAAATCCTCATATCAAATTGATTTTCAACAAATATGCTAAACACATGCATTGTTGAAAAGACAGTCTTTACCATCAATGATGCTAGGAAAATTGAACATCTACATGAAAAAAAAATGAAGTAGGCACTTCTCTTTCATCAGTTACAAAGATCAACTCAAAATAGAGTAGATTTAAATGGAAGACTATGAAACTACTAGAACTAATAGAAAAAAGAAATGCTTCAAGATAGGAATGGGCCATTTATTGATTCTTGATTTTAATTCTTGCCCTACAGGAGTCTTATTAAGGAATTTGGGGCCTAAATCCCACATGATGAAGATTAGGGTCTACTTTTCTATTAAGCAGACAGTCTCTGGTTTAATTCCTAAGTCCTTGATCCACTTTGAGTTGAGTTTTGTGCATGATGAGAGATCGGGATTTAACTTCCTTTTGTTGCATATGGATTTTCACGTTTTCCCAGCATCATTTGTTGAAGAGGCTATCTTATCTCCAATGAATGTTTTTGGCACCTTTGTCTAATATTAAGATAATTGTAATTTTGTGGGTTAGTCTCTGTGTCCTCTATTCTGTACCATTGGTCTACCAGTCTGTTTTGGTGCCAATCCCATGCTGGGTTTTGTTATTATTACTCATGGGAAAAGATAACCCTTGCACACTGTTGGTGAGAATGTAAATTAGTACAGCCTTTTTGGAAAATAGTATGAAAATCTTTTCAAAAAATGAAAAATATAATGACTACATAATCCAGCAATGGATCTACTAATGGGTACATGCTTAGTATGTACACACTACTGGGTACATACTCAAAAGAAATGAAATCAGTATGTTGATGAAACATCTGAATTCCTATGTACATTGTAGCCTAGAAATGGAAGCAAGTAAGTGTCTATCAAATGATGAATGAATAAACAAAACCTGGTACATGGATAAAAAGGAATACTATTCAGCAATAGAAGGATGAAATTCTGTCATTTGTGGCAACATGGATGGAAATGGCAATCATTATGCTGTGAAACTAACCAGGCACAGAAAGATAAGTATCATTATAACCTGACTCATGTGGAATCTAAAAAAAATTTGATCTCATAACTTGAAAGTAGAGTGGTGATTATCAAAAGGTTGGGGATGAGGTGAAATGGGGAAGGTTTATCAATGAATTCTAAGTTATAAGTCAACAGGTGTAAGAAATTCTGTTGTGCCATTGAATCGGAGATAATGGACATTACTACAGATAATGATAATGTACTGTATGTCTCAAAAATCTAGAAGAAAAAAAATTTAATGTTTTCACCACACAGAAAGGATGTTTGGTGAGATAGTTTAGCCAGATTTAAAAATTACACAATGTATACATGTATAAAAACTGTACGTGGCACCCCATTAACATTTGCTATTTTTGTTTTTATACATCAATTGAAAAAAATTACTTAAATGTTACTGGCCACTTCTTATTAGAAGGTTTGGTCTGAGAATGTCAGTCTTTGAACCATTACAAGTTGACCACAGTAATTTGAGAGTACTTATTCCCCAAAGGTACATACCATAATGTATCACTTAGTAAAATGACCAGCAGCTATTGTTCATTGCTCTAAGTGAACTGCTAGCACTGCTGAGCTGCTTTCTAGATCAAAGGAACTATCAGTTCTGAAATTCAATTAGATTTGTTGAGATTCCTATATCCCTTTATAGCTACAAAGAGATGTAAGATCATCTCAAAACATCAATAAGACATTTTACAAGTTCCTATTTAGCTTCTGGCACTACTGCAATGCAGGTCTTAATCACATTACAAATGCAGGTGAATATTAGTTCTCTAATTACAGAATAGGAAAATAGGGTACTGGGGGTGTAGTTTAATCATAGAGTGCTTGCCTAGCATTGCTAGGAGCCACAGCAAAAGTATTATGATACATGGTACCTTTGGTTTAGGTGACTGCCAGCTAGCCATTGAGATGATATGATTATGTTAAGCTTTACATTCATATGGAAATTGGACTCCTGCTGTTCACCTCGGCCTGTTACGGGACTCATGTTACTCATGTAATGGGAGAGTTCCCATTGGTTGGGGAAGGATAGTAGGAGGGAACTTCCGGGGGAGGTCAGGGCGCCCGGTTCCGGTGGCGACACGTGGGTCGACCTGCTTGCTAGCAGGGCGCACACGGGAGCTGGCGGCTTTTTTTAAATAAAGCTTTGTTTCCCGCTTGAATGGCTTGTGTTTCTGTGCCCAGCCAGGTTGAGCGGCTTGTGTTTCTGTGCCCAACCGGGTTGCGGCGGCTCGTGTTTCTGTGCCCAGCCGGGTTGCGGCATAGCATGTACAATGTACTGAATTTGATCTCCATCTCTGCCCCCAAAAAAGGAAAACGAAGTGGAAAAAAATAAAAGTTTGCCTAAAGTCACAGTAAAACAGTCTGGCCCTAAGCAGGAAGTTTCTGTCTCCAGTACTTATTAACAAATCATTATGCATTGAAAAATTTATTCTACTACAGAAAATCTTCCAACCTACTTGAAAATAATTTTTCTTATAAATTAATAATTACCTTACAAATAAAGCAACAGGAAAATATATTATCATTCTCCACTAATAGCTTTTTATTCCTTATAGAAGATATAAAAATGTTTTAGAATTTAAAAAAACAAAAAAAGCAATGAAGGTTGGAGTTCTGGCTCAGTGGTAGAATGCTTGCCTAGCATGTGTGAGGCACTGTGTTCGATTCTCAGCACCATATATAAATAAATAAAATAAAGGTCCATCAACAACTTAAAAAAAAAAAAAAAACAGCACTGAGGGCTGGGGTTGTGGCTCAGAGGTAGAGCGCTTGCCTAGCATGCGTGAGGCAATGGGTTTGATTCTCAGCACCACTTATAAATAAAGTCCACTGACAACTAAAAAAAAAAAAAAAAAAGTAAAACAAGGCTATTTACAATAAGACACAGTCAAAGCCCGGTCAATAGTAATGCAACTGTACATTGTTTTAAAAACTTGCCAAACATGGGCTGGAGATGTGGCTCAGCGGTAGCGCGCTCGCCTGGCATGCGTGCGGCCCGGGTTCAATCCTCAGCACCACATACCAACAAAGATGTTGTGTCCGCCGAGAACTAAAAAATAAATATTAAAAAAATTCTCTCTCTCTCTCTCTCTCTCTCCTCTCTCACTCTCTCTTTAAAAAAAAAAAAAAAAAAAAAAAAAAAACTTGCCAAACAGCAAAATAAAACAGACTCAGTGTTAATTTGAATTGTCAACTTGATTGGATTAACAGGTGGTAATGGATTCCTGGCTATGTGTAAAAATGTATTTGATTTATGGGTGTTGATTGTATATGCTGCTACTTAGCTGAATTCATTTATTAGTTCTGGAAGTTTTCTGGTGGAATTTTTTGGGTCTTTTAAATACAGAATCACATCTTCAGCAAACAGTGATAGCTTGAGTTCTTCCTTTCCTATTTGTAACCTTTTTATTTTATTATTTTATTATGATTGTTCTTGCTAGAGTTTCAAGGACTATGTTGAATAGAAGTGGTAAAAGAGGGCATCCCTGTCTTCTTTCAGTTTTCAGAAAGAATGCTTTTAACTTTTCTCCATTTAAAATGATGTTGGCCTTGGGCTTACCATAGATAGCATTTGCAATGTTGAGGTATGTTCCTACTATCCCTAGTTTTTCTAGCGTTTTGAACATAAAGAGGTGTTGTATTTTGTCAAATGCTTGTACTGCATGTATTGAGATGATCACATGATTCTTGTCTTTAAGCCAATTGATGTGATCAATTACGTTTACTGATTTCTGTATGTTGGACCAATCTTGCATCCCTGGGATGAGCCCCACTTGATCAAGGTACACTATCTTTTTAACATGTTTTTGTATGCAATTTGACAGAATTTTATTAAGAATTTTTGCATCTCTGTTCGTCAGGGATATTAGTCTGAAGTTTTCTTTCCTTGATGTGTTTTCATCTGGTTTTGGTATCAGAATGATATTAGCCTCATAGACTGAGTTTGGAAAGGTTCCCTTCTTTTCTATTTCATGGAATAATTTGATGAGTATTGGTATTACTTCTTCTCTGAAGGTCCATCTGGTCCCAGGCTTTCCCTGGTTGGTAGGTAAAATCAGCATACTACAGTGACTCAGCCACATCAATGTTTATAGCAACTCAATTCACAACAGCTAAACTATGGAACCAACCTAGATGCCCTTCAACAGATGAATGGATAAAGAAAATGTGGTACATATATACACACAATGGAATATTACTCACCCTTAAAGAAAAATGAAATTATGGCATTTGCAAGTAAATGAATGGAACCAGAGAACACCATGGTAAGTGAAATAAGCCTATCCCAAAAAACCAAAGGCCGAATGGTTTCTCTGATAAAAGATTACCTTATATATGTATGATCACACTACTGGTGAGACTGCACCATGTACAACCAGAGGAATGAGAAGTTGTGCTCCATTTGTGTATAATATATCAAAATGCATTCTTCTGTCATGTAAAATTAATTAGAAAAATTTAAAAAAAAATAGAAGGGAGTCCAGTGGAATAGAAGAAGATAATTGGGGCCTAGAGTTGTGGCTCAGTGGTAGAACGCTCACCTAGCACATGCGAGGCCCTGGGTTCGATCTTCAGCACCACATAAAAATAAATAAAGATATTGTGTCCGACTAAAAAGTAAGTATTAAAAACAAAAGAAGAAGAGAGAATTGGGATAGGGAAGGGAGGGAACAGGGAGGGACTGAGGAATGAAATGAATCAAATTATACGGTTTTATTGGGTGTGCATATGAATATAACAAATCCCACTATTATAATGTGTCAATTTAAAAAAAAAAAAAAGGATGCCAATGATTAAGAGGCTTCTGGGTATGTCTGGGTATGATTTGGGCCATGAGGGATAGCCAACTGAAGTGGAGACCCTCCATAAACATATGCCAATAGGATGATGGCTTGGGTGAAATAAAAGTTGGAAGAACAAGGAAGCAGCAGCAAATGCAAGCTAGATTCTTCTTGAATCGGGTTCTTGATTGCTACTGCGATCATCTAGGGGTATCAGACGCTTGCTTCTTCACTCTTCCAAAGCAGACTCTGCTAGTGATTCTCTAGGGAGTTTCCAAAAGCCTTCAGTGTTGGACTAGGGTAGCACCATTGATCCCTCTTGTTCTGGGGCTTCAGTCTCTTGGACTGAGCAGCTACTAATTCTTCGAGGTCTCAGCCCATTATGGACTATCCAGCTTTTGGTTGCATAAGCCAACCTAATAAATCCCCCCCACTTTTAAAAAAATATTCACTTTTTAGTTGTAGTTGGACACAATACCTTTATTATATTTTTATGTAGTGCTGAGGATTGAACCCAGGGCCTCGAATGCATTAGGCAAGTTCTCTATTGCTGAGCCACAGTAAAATCCCTTTTTATACTATACTTCTTCTTCATTCTGTTCCCCTAGAGAACCCTGACTAATACACTCAGGAAGTTAAATATCAGAACTCACTTTTTGATTTCTCGAAGCAGCATTCGGATAAGGATGGTCTGAAGTGGTTCAACCATCAATTTCCTCCACATATCCAATGCTAGCTGCCAGGAAAAATAAAAATCATTAAGGCTACATTACTTAGTAATTTTTTAACATTTATCCAAGATTTTTTTAAAAATTAAAACCAGCCTTCAAAAAGAAATATTAGTAACTAATCCAAAATTTAAATGAAAACTGAAGGAAATGAAAAATTTAAAGGAAAATAAGTAAATTTATGATTCAACTTGGCAATAACCATCATAGCAGACTTGTATGTGTACAAAATTAAGATTTTAAATTTAATTGAAAATTTTACAAAAATAACTGATTTTTATAAAATCTTGTTATATGCTCAGTATTACGGACAGGCTATAGAAGCCAATACCATAACGGAAATAAAGGATTTAAGTTAAATAAAATAATTTCATTTGACCCAGGCACAATTGTACACGCCTGAAATCCCGCAACTAGGGATGCTGAAGCAGAGGATCATAAGTTCAAAGCCAGCCTCAGCAACTTAGCAAGGCCCTTAGCATGTTAGAAAGACCCTGTCTCAAAGAAAATATAAATAAGAAGGGCTGGGGATTTGGCTTAGAGGTTAAGCACCCCTGGGTTCAATACCAGGTACCAAAAAAAAATAAATAAATAAATTCGTTTTGTGGTTGGCTATATTTGTTCAATTACTGAATATCTCACACCTTAAAAAAAAAAAAAAAAGTTTAAGTTGGTTTAAAGAATACAACAGCCTCTATATTCACTACTCAGCTTAAGAAATAAAACATTATTGTTGCCCCAAATTTCCTCTTCCTTTCCACTCAGAAGTTATCATTATTCTGAATTTTATGTTAAATCATTTCTTTGCTTAAAGTTCTAATAAGCATTAATAATTTAAAGTTGACCTTTTCTGATCTTTTTTTTAAAAATCATTGTATATTCTTTTTTTTTAAATTTTTTAGTTAGATGGACAAAATATCTTTATTTACTTTTTTTTTCAAATGTGGTGCTAAGGATCAATCCCAGTGTCTCACAAGTGCTAGGCAAGCACTCTACCACTAAGCTAGAACTTCAGCCATTCACTGTATATTCTTTATGATTTTTTTAAAACTATATTTTGTCATTGAAACCAATCCAAATTTAAACACATACATATACCTAGAACATTGGTGCTGCTATATAGTATCCTATTATTTGAATACACCATGATTTATTTTTTCCAGTGCATTACTGATGATCTTTGCTTGTGATTCCAGTTTTCTGCTATTGAGAACAATGTTGCTTATTTTTATATTTATGTTCTGACCCATCTAAGCAAGAGATTTCTTGATATATACCTAAAAGTAGAAATGCTGGGCTGTAGGGTTAGATACACATGCAACTTTACTAAATAAAGCCAAATGGTTTTTCCATTTATACCCACATACCAATAGATGAAAATTTCCATTAGCCAAAATTCTTTTTTTTTAAAGGATTCAAATATTTTATTATCCCATTAGCCCAAATTCTTGACAACTGCTTCTGCAGGGCTTCAGTCAAACTTTGCCAATCTATTGGACATAAAATAGCACCTCCTTACAGTTTTAACTGGCATCTGCTTGAATGAAGCTGAGATTTTTTTTTTAAGAGAGAGTGAGAGAGGAGAGAGAGAGAGAGAGAAAGAGAGAGAGAGAGAGAGAATTTTTAATATTTATTTTTTAGTTCTCGGCGGACACAACATCTTTGTTGGTATGTGGTGCTGAGGATCGAACCCGGGCCACACACATGCCAGGCGAGCGCTACCACTTGAGCCACATCCCCAGCCCAAGCTGAGATTTTTATGTTTATTATCTATCTTATTTTTCTTTCCTGAGAAATGTCCACTCATTTATTTCCTTCCATTATTCTGTTAAAGTTTGTCTTGTTTTTAATGAAACGTAGGAGTTCTTTACAAATGGAAGAAACTTATCCCTTCACAGTTTCACAAACTGCAATCTGCACACCTGTAATTTCAGTGGCTCAGGAGGCTGAGAGAGGAAAATTGTAAGTTCAAAGCCAGCCTCAGCAAAAGTGAGGTGCTAGCAACTCAGAGAAATCCTGTCTCTAAATAAAATACAAAAAGGGGCTGGGGATGTAGCTCAGTGGCCAAGTGACCCTGAGTTCAATATCTGGTACAAAAAAAAAAAAGAAAGAAATCCTTCCCTACCCTAAGGTCATAGGTATATGTGTACTCCTATTTTGTTTCTCAAAAGTTTTCCAAGTTTTCTTTTCTTGTTTAAGCCTTTAAATGTCAATACATTTTTCTCATAGAGTGTAAGTATTACATTACTAAAAAACTGACTGCTTTTTGGCTTGACTGTTCTATGTTTCTAACATATAGGCTGTTTCTGGCCTATTCTTTTTCCCTGGGGTAACATTATTCTGATCCATTGGTAATTACATTTACAGTAAGCAAAAGCACAAAAAATACTTACAAGTTTTGTCTTTGCTTTCTTTTTAAATAGCATGAATGGCAGGGGACAGCAATACATAAAATATATAAAACCTTTCTGAAAGCAAAGGTTGCAAATATATCAAAAATTCAGGATGGGGTTGGGGATGTGGCTCAAGCGGTAATGTACTCGCCTGACATGCGTGGGGCGCTGGGTTCGATCCTCAGCACCACATAAAAATAAAATAAAGATGTTGTGTCCACTGAAAAATGAAAAATAAATATTAAAAAAATTCTCTCTCTCTCCTGTCTCTCTCTCTTTAAAAAAAAAAATCAGGATGTTGTATGAAGACTTCTGTTCACATACTATAAGATTCTTCTGTTTTGTTCATTGCTATATTCTCAACATATATAACAGTATTTGACACATAGAGGGGTTAGAATATTTAATGAATAAACAAGTGAACAATGACGTTCACTGCAGTATTGTTTGTAACAACAAAAAACTGGAAACTAAGTTATGCTATATCCCTATTACTGAAGTTTAAGATCTCATAAAAAGTATATAAAAAGAACTCCCAGACATATTAACCCCCAAAAACCAAAACAGCAAAAAATACAGGTTATAGGACTCTTTTTAAAACATAACATTGAAACTGTAATTTGTGTATATAGAAATATTTGTATTCAAATGCACAAGTAAATTTTGGAAAAGCTAAAAACCAAACTGTTTATGATGATTTCCTCTGGGAAGAGGAGCAGTTTTGATAATACTCATGATAAGGGACAATTTTATATAAGATATTTACTTATAATCCTACTAAAAGCAGCTACTGTTAAGATTTTGGTATTCCCAGTGAAACTCAATATCATGTACAACTATAGGAATGGGATCCTAATTAGAAAAAGTTATACTCCATATATGTATGTCAAAATACACTCTACTCTCATGTATAGCTAAAAAGAACAAAAAAAAATGATTTTGGGGGATGGGGATGTGGCTCAGTGGTAGAGCACTCACCTAGCACTGCAAGGCTCTGGGTTTGATCCTCAGCACCACATATAAATAAATAAAATAAAGGTATTGTACCCAACTACAACTAAAAGATAAATATTTAAAAAAATAAAAGATATTGGTATTTTCTTGTGTGCATGTACAAAATTTGACAACAAATCCCATCAATATATACAAATATAATGCACCAATACAAACATGGAGGGCTGGGGCTGTAGCTCAGTGTTAGAGGGCTTGCCTAGCATGTGTGAGGCACTGGGTTCAAGTTTCAACACCACATAAAAATAAATAAATAAGGGCATTATGTCCGCCTACAATTAAAATAAATAAATAAATAATTTGGGTAAAAAAGATTTTGGTATTCTCTGCTGATCTTTTTATCTACATCCTTTTTTCCCTATATTTTATTTCTGTTAAACATACAATGTTGTGTCCAACCTTTTTCATAAACCATTTTCCCCTGTTAATGTTTCTATAAACTATTTTCTCTACTTTATTCATATGTCTACCTTTAACAAAATCATACTATATCTACTCTTCTACATACGATTTTTAATGTCGAATGTTGGAAATTTACATTGTTCACCCACTAACTGTCCTATTAAAAATGACTACAAGGATTGCTTTTAAAGATTTAAATTCTTTTCCCACTTATTATCTTCCAAGGACAAATTGTTAGAATGAGATTACTTGGAGGTATTAAATATTTTAAAACTTACTAAAAGACATTGATGAATTTTCTTCTCCAAGGAATATGCTAAACGTTTACTAACGTTGCATGTTAGCTGTTTATTTCTTTCATTCACACCACAATTTAACATTATTTTCTTATTTGGCATCTGCTTCTCACATCTAAACTTACAAGTTGCATGTGAGCAGGGACTTTCTATTTCTAATTTTGTCCTCAATGTCTAACTATTCAAATATGTATTATATAAATTTGAACAAGAGTATTTCAAAATTAGTTTATGCATTATATATAATTCTTTTACATTTAAATGTACAAAATACTCCAAGAACCTAAATAAATTACTTGAATTAAACGTTTCATTATTGTACTCTGAATTTAATTACTTTCTATGTAGTTATAATAAATTTGTTATATCCATAAACTTGTGTTTTCTCTCTTCTAGTCTCTTTTTATGTCTTTGTTTTTTGTATTTTTTGCCTACCAGATTGTCAATATTTTCTAAATAATGGTAATGAGTTTCCCCCCACACTGCAGAATCATTAATTCTTATCATTTGTCCATCATAAATATAATTACTGGGCTGGGGATGTGGCTCAAGGAGTAGCCCGCTTGCCTGGCATGCGTGCGGCCTGGGTTCAATCCTCAGCACCACATACAAATAAAGATGTGTGTTCACCAAAAACTAAAACAATAAATATTAAAATTCTCTCTTCTCTCTCTCAAAAATAAATAAATAAATATAATTACTAAAATAATGACATATCTTTTCTTTTTTTAATATTTATTTTTCAGTTGGACACAATACCTTCATTTTATTTATTTATTTTTATGTGGTGCTGAGGATTGAACCCAGGGCTTTGCATGTGCAAGGCAAGTGCTCTACCACTGAACCACAACCCTAGCCCAACTTAACATCTGTTCTGTTCTCATCTATCCAAAGATGCTTAAGAAATTATTATAGTATTTTATTTAACCTTCGAATGTTTTAAATCTTGACAGTTTTAAGTCAGTCAACTTGGTGTCCTTAAAAAAAAAAAACCTCGGGGCTGGGGATGTGGCTCAAGCGGTAGCGCGCTCTCCTGGCATGCATGCGGCCCGGGTTCGATCCTCAGCACCACAAACAAACAAAGATGTTGTGTCTGCTAAGAACTAAAAAAGAAATAAATATTAAAAAAAAATTCTCTCTCTCTCAAAAAAAAAAAAAAAACCTGGATAAAACATGTTTGCAACTTATAAAATCATGTTTGTAGTTAAAGAATTTATTACCTCTCCTATTTCCATAAGTGGTTCATTCATATCTACACCACCATAGCCATACTGAAGGTCAGCTTCAGTCAATTTATTCTTTTTAATAAACTGGGTGTTGAGATACCTGAAAAACAAATGTAGTATCACTGGATACCAATTCAAAATTAGTAAGAGAACAAACAACTTGCAATTTTATAATAATAATTTTAGGATTATAAACTAAAGAATAGTACTTGCAACTTTAGAACAATAATTTTAGTATTATAAATTAAGAAATAGTATAGTAATAAGTCCAACAGAAATTAATTATGTAGAAATTAGGAACATAATAAAAAGATGAAAATTATTAGCTCTAAGGGATAATGAATAAGACCTGGAGAGCAGAAAAAATACTATTATCACAGTCACACTTAAACTCAGGGTTTTGTTCTAAAGATTCTCAAT
Organism: Urocitellus parryii; assembly: GCF_045843805.1. NCBI lineage: Eukaryota > Metazoa > Chordata > Mammalia > Rodentia > Sciuridae > Urocitellus > Urocitellus parryii. Next base: position 54,657,653 of record NC_135539.1, read on the forward strand.
ACTCTTATGGTTCAATAGCTCTTATCTAAGGGTCAGACCATCTACAATTCAATTTGCTAATTACTAGACTCTTCTTGGCAAGTCAAGATAAGGAACAATTTACAAAAGTTAAACAAACAAATAAAATGGTCAGTCAAGTCAGTTCTCTAATTTATACTTCATCATCAGTGGTGGGGGGGTGGGGCAGAATGTAACTTTTCATTTCTAAAAAAAAAGATCACCAATAGAACAAAGGAACTAGGAAGAGGGAGGAGGCAAATGAAAAGGGAAATATTGGAAAATGTATCAGTCAAACTGTGTTATTATATTGCATGCATGTATGATTGTGTAACAACAAATCCCACCATTATGTATAACCACAATGTACCAATTTAAAAAAAATGTGTATGAAGATCACAATTTGTAGGTAAGAAATGGAGTAGATTATTCCAGATAACAAAATAAGGGCAAAAAAAAATTTTATATTTATTTTTTAGTTGTAGTTGGATACAATATCTTTAATTAACTTATTAAAATAAGGGCAAAATTGACTGATTTAAAGACTATGTCTACCAGAGGAAAGCCAAATAATTTAAAAACATGTTTCAATACATTCCAAGACATAATAACTATGATGAACTCTAGGAATAACTGAAAGGAATATAGAATTCTAAAATAAAATGTGTAGGAAATGCCTGTAATGTTCAAGTATACATTTTCGCCATCCTAGATTTCACTATAATGTCTTTAAATGCTCAAAAACTAAAATTATCCATTTGAAATGTTCTGACCATATGCGTATTTAGGCGACAACCATAAAATCTGTATATTAAAACATACCCTTTCCAAGGTTCACTACACCACAATGAAGGGTCCACTTAGCATTTATAGACAACTGAAATTAAAACAAAGACAACAAAAATTTCCACTTCATAATTCCACCAGCAACTTGGGGAGACAATGAAAAATACAATTCCTGGAATTGACTTCAAAGCAGAATATCCACAACCATTTATGCAAACTCCACTTCTACTAATGTCCAGAATGTAGACTTGAAGGCCCTACAACCATGATGTGTCATTTGACATTTTAGACTACTTGGTCCAGGGTTAGAAAATCATTTTTCCTTTCAAAGTGTCATTTATTCCTTCTCTTCCATTCTCATGGTAACTCTAATGATCTTATTCTGTTTCAAACCATGCCTATCAATCAAGAAGAGAAGAAAGAAATAAAATTGAAAGACAAAATTAAAAGGCAGAGAGAAGATGGACTCATCACCCGCAATGAATACGCTGTCACAGGTCTTCTAATGGTTGGCCCCCTGTCTTTTAGATCTCAGATCAAATATACCTTTCAGGCCTTCCCTGACCCCACTCTAAAATTAACCTTAACTTCCCACTCCCAACAAAGTAACTATTTAATTCACAGCTGTTTTACTTTCTTCACTTACTTGCTTTCTGTAAAATAACCTTTTATAATTGCTTTCCCTTTTTTGTATACCCATGTCCTCTAAAGAATGTCTTACAGTGTCAAAAACAGTAGTAGGCAAATATCAAGTCCTCAAAAAATACTTATTCAATGACTTACTGAATAAATAAATGGATAACATTTCAGACAGCAGGGATAGCAAAAACTAATATCAGAACAGAAACTTGGAAGAGTAGCCCAGAGCCAGATCATAAAACCATGATTGTCAGGAAATAAAAGTAATCAGTAACATTTATTTGCATCATAACACGTGTCAGGCATAGCCCTAAGAATTCTGCATGGCTGAACACTATGGGTAGATACATGTGGCACTATGATGATCTTCATTTTATAAATAAGAAAACAGGGACTGTGGTTGTGGCTCAAAGGTAGAGCGTTTGCCTAGCATGCGTGAGGCACTGGGTTCGATCCTCAGCACCACATAAAATAAAATAAAGATATTGTGTCCACCTATAACTAAAAATTTAAAAATAAAGAAAGAAAGAAGAAAATAGCAGATTGGAGAGGTTAGAAAGCTTGCCATAGTCAATCTGCTATTAAGTAGTTGAGCTGGCACAGAGACTTGGAAATTCTCCTACTCTCCTTCAAGTGGTATCAGTTGAGAACTATATATCAGGTACCATGCAAGGTACTGGGGACAGAAAAACAAACAGAAACGTGGTATCTGTTCACACAGAGCTTACACATCTAATAGAAAACATGAACAAATATAATATTTCAACAACGGCATGCCAAGTCAATGAAGCTTAATTGTCATATATTTACCATTTATGTGTGCATTATGTGCCTTTCTATATGGATCCTTTACTCCAAACCAGTTTTTGTTTTTGGTTTTTTTGGTCAATGGTACTATGGTCAATCCAATAATTCTACTTAAAACATTATTGTCACTTATATCACCCTTTGATTTTTGTCTCCTTTAAGGTTTTACTGTTCTTCCAAACTACTTATCATCTCCTGCCATTACTTCCTTTTAGCTCTAATGCCACTGTTTGCTCTCTTGGATGGATGATGTACAATATTCTCATGATTCATTTCTATTTCTAGTATCTCTTGTTCATCTAAAAATTCTCTTTTCAGATGTTGATTCCCTAATATGAATTCTAAAATAGCTCCCTTTTATCTACATAACAAGTAAAATTATTGACACTATGGTTTGTTAACTTTAAGATATAGCAGCTAGCTATGCAGATTTGGTCTTTATTCACTAATGCACTGCAAAGATCTTGAATTTGTATTCTTAGACTACTATACGTTTTTGGGGTAGTTTTTCGCTTTTAATCTGACAAGACAAGCCACTATTCTCTTTCTCTTTCATAGGACCTTTATTTCTTGTACTAGATTTCTTGACAGTTAATTCATAAGAGGAACTTTTAAAATAAAGTCATAATAAAAATGTGAACAGTAATTTTTCATTTTGATATAATATTTTTCTTAATTTAAGTAAGTGTAATATTTTCAATCAAATTCATTAACCACACATTTGTTTGTAAATGAATGTAAATTCAAGGAAATCATAAAACAAAATAGCTTCCAATGATTTCTTTAAAAAGCTTATTCTACCCCAAAGGCCAATACCTGATTAGTTCACTTATGTAACAATGTATAAGTACATGTTCTTTAAATTTTTTTCAATTGAGTAATTAATAAGTATGCTTTGCTTTTATATAGTTTTAACAGCAATACAATTTACAGCAATACTTGACAAAACTACTAACCTAAGGTAACTGATTTTTTCTTCTTTTTTTTTTTTTTTTTTTGAGACGGTATCTTGCTATGTTGCCAGGCTAGACTCAACCTCCTGGGCTCAAGTGATGTTCCTGGCTCAGGTCTCCCAAATAGATACACACTACTGCACCTCGCTTAAATAAATGTTTTGTTTTTTTTTCTGTCATTCTTGTTTGTTTTTTGCAGTGCTGGGGGTCAAACACATGGCCTAATGCATGCCAGCAAGCACTACCACTGAACCATACCCCAGCACAGATAATACAGAAGCCTTTCCATCCTAGAAAATTCCAGTATAAGAATTCTTCTCATGCTCATATCTATCTTTTCTCATGTAAGAGCTATTTGTTCTCAAGCTTGTATCTTAAGTACTCCATTATATGGCCTGGCAGCGTCTAAACAGGCACATAGAGCAACAGGGAAAAGTAGGGCAGGAAAAATTATTGAAATGTTAATATTTCAATGGATACTCATCAATCAATCATAGTAAAGAAGAGACTAGAAATACTTCATAAAAATAATAAAAATAGCCAGGTGCGAAGGTGCCTATATCTCAACAGCTCAGGAGGCTGAGACAGGAGGATGGCAAGTTCAAAGCCAGTCTCAGCAGAAGTGAGGCTCGAAGCAACTCAATGAGACCCTATCTCAAAATAAAATACAAAATAGGGCTGGGGATGTGGCTCAGTAGTCAAGTGCCCCTGAGTTCAATCAGGACACCCCTTTCCACCAAAAAAGGGCTGAGGATATGGCTCAGAGGTTTAAGCCCCTGAATTCAATCCTCAGCAAACACACACACACAAAAAAAAAAATTAATTAATTAATTAATTAATTAAATGCTTTTGAAATAAACCTCAAATTTTTCCTCTTTACATTTTGTTAGATGGTGACTAGCAACAGTGATAACCGAACTACCAAGCAAGCAAAACTATTAAGTAGTTTTCATCTGATTACTGCCAACCATTCTTCTGTGAAAAGGGTGTCAACACTTACTCTACCAATAAGCAAAACTATTAAGCAGTTTTCATCTGATTACTGCCAACCATTCTTCTGTGAAAAGAGTGTCAACACTTACTCTACCAATAAGCAAAACTATTAAGCAGTTTTCATCTGATTACTGCCAACCATGTCCTCTGTGAAAAGGGTCAACACTTACTCTACCAATATAATTAAATAAATAAAAAGCAATCACATGATGTCAACACCAGAGAGGCCAAGCAAAACACTGTTAACTGAATCCCACGGGCCATCAGCTCTAAGTCTTTGCTACCAACAGTGGAAAGTTACTAAATGATTTTAGAGAGTCATCAAATTTGCACTTTAGAAAAGATAATACAAAAAGCTTTCCAGATAGAATAAATGAGAAATCAATGACTTGGAAGTATGAGGTAGGAGAACTGCAAATTCAAAGCCAGTGTGAGAAACTTAGTGAGATCCTGTCAAGATAAAATTTAAAAAGAAAAAAAAAGGCGGGGGGGCCCACTGGGGATGGTGCTCAGTGGTCGAGTGCTACTGAGTTTAATCCCCAGTACTACTGGGTTAAGGAGGGAGGATAATAAGCTCAGTTTTTAATATATACAATAGTATAATGTACCTATGGGACAATCTGAAGGGATAGGCATTTTGGTTTTAAAAAAACAACAAAACAAAACAAACAACAAAAAAACACTTCTTTTAAACTTAGGCTACCTGGAATAAACATATACTTTGGTACGAATAAGTTGCAGCTAAAACCAGGAATAATTTAATTCACCCCAGAAAAAAAATGTGTAGTATAAGAAAATGATGAGAACAGAATCTACTTAAGTGACCAAAAATTGCTGTATGTGGAATAAGACCAGGGTAGAATGAAGAGGTTAAAACATGAGCTTTGAAATCAGACTGACCTGGGTTTAAATTCTGCCTCTCACTCATTAGCTGAGTGATCTTCAGCAAAGTCATTAACCTCTTCAAGCCTTCATTTCCTCCACTGTAAAAATGGAGATACTGACTACCTCATATGGTTTTACACAAACACATACACACATGGGTGTATATCTTATATATTGCAATATTTACTAAATACCCAAAACTAGCATCAGTATAACAGCAGTAATTTAAATAGCTCTAAATTAATTGATATTTAGTACACACAAGCAAATTATGTCCTACCACACTAACAAACAGAAAAACAACTTAAAGCTTTACTATAATACATCAGCTAAGAAGGGATACCACTGCATGATACAAGCTAAACACTTTCTTCTAAGGCCCACTCATCCCAACAATGACAAAAGCATGCATACACACTAACCCTTATCCTTAAAATTTGCAATACTCCTCTGATTTCGCTGGAAAATTTTTTATTTTGTAATTTGTTTTATTTTGTTTGTGGTGGTGAGGATCAAATCCAGGGCCTAACTCATGCTCAGCAAGCTAGCACTGATCTATACCCTCAGACCTTAGCTAGGGAACTCTTAACTTTTTGATTAAGGAAGAAAATCAAATGTCAAGATGTTTAATGTACAACAAACACTGTTCTATGAAAGCCGAAGCCACAGTAAATCTGTGCTTGACAGCAACTAGTTTCTCATTTTATTATATTTCACTCTTCCCCATGCCACTGAGTCACTGAAAAGCAAGTCAAGTTTCTAATACAAGCAACTCAGAGTGAATAAACTCCAGTTCTGTTATAAAAGCTTTTGGGAATACGAACTAGTTAGGCAAAAAGGAAAACAAGCCATGAGAGCTGAGCGCTGGTCTTGCAATAAGGTGCTACTACAAAGTATGGTGGGGCTAACAGATAGTATGTGGAGACCCAGCTCAACTCCTTCGTTTCTCTCCAATGAGAAACTGAAGAAGTGGCCCATCTGTGGTCCATGCCACATATGAGGCAAAATTATCACTGTAACCACTAAAAGCCATAATCATTTATTTCGAGAGAAGACATCTTAGGACCAAGGGTTAAAGAATCAGGCATTAATGCCATTATTCTTTACTTATCAACTATTCCTCAATAAATAGGCCTCTGCCTTACATGGATAAGTAATCATACACAGCATAACAATATTTTTGGTCAATGACAGATCACATATACAACAGCGGTTCCTAAGAGTATATTGCTTAGTGACATCATAGCCATCTTAATTTGAGTATATATAGGCTATGATGTTTGCACAATGAAACCACCCAAAGACATATTTCTCAGAATACATTCTTATTATTATGTAATGCAACACTGTCTTAGGGAGACCCTGTACTTAAAAACAAAACAAAAAAACAGGGAATATCAGAAGACCTTGTCATAACCTGTCATCCAAAGAAAGGAAAAAAGCAATCCAGACAGATGGAATAGTATGGGGAAACATGGGAAGATGTAAGAGACCATGGAGCAGTATAAAAATACAGGTAATTCAATATACATGAAACACAGGGTAGGAGAACTTAAGAGAAAAACTACTGAGCATTTCTGGTGCTTTAACTGAGTGTTTCCATGAAACAAAGTACTGAATGCTAAAGTCAAAAGAGAACTTATAGGGCTGGGGGTATAGCTCAGTGGTTACAGTGAATGCCTACATCCATGAGGCCCTAGGTTCCATCCTCAGCACCACAAAAAAAAAAAAAAAAAAAAAAAAAAAGGAGACGTATTCTTAAGTTCATTCCACTAAGTTTCATCCAAACTGAATTTTTACAATGATCTCTGTTAAGATTTAACAAGTGGTATAGTTTCCAAAACCAGAGTTATGTTGTTACATACAAGTTTTACTTTTCTACTGAATAACTTTCTACCTAGCTCCCAAATACCCACCGGACTTAAACTCTAGACCTTTTCCAGTAGTAAGGAAAGTCCATGTAAAAGAGGACAATTTAAATTCTGCCCATTTCAGTGAAAAATAGGTAATAAAAAATTATCCTTCAAGTATTGAATGCAGGTAGTACTGTTTGCATTAATAAGTTTTTAAAAGTATACTTACCTATATAAACAGTCCATATAATCTGCACCCTTGCTGTATTCTTCCCAGTATCTATGATACATAACAAGAACTTGTTCTTCAGACTCCAGTACTCTCTATATTAAGAGAAAAGAATTTTTTACTTAAATAGTACTAATAATTTTCACTGTAAACTATAAAACACATCAAAATATTCTAAAATAACTTACATAAATCAAGCACTATAAATTACACTTACAAATTATCTTTAAATTTAACTACCTTTAGTACAAATAAAACAACTGGGGGAAAATGCGAACCTAAGACATGAAAGGGAAGCCTTCAAAGAAACTGTTTCATTCCTCAAGATAAAAGGACAAAAAATAATGGTTTGATTTTTGTCTCTGGGATAGATGGATACAATCAGTGTAAAATAGAAAAACATAATTCTATTGTCATATCTGTTTCCTCATACCCATCACCTCTGATCAATCTATTAGTTATATAAATATGTCATCACCTCATTTTTGTGAATAAGACTATTTATAGAAATTGGTACCTTTTATATATTTCATCATTTTTGCTATTATAATAGCAAAAATGAAAGGGGGGATCCCATATAAAATATATGAAACTTGTCAGACTCTGACTTAAAAAAAACCATAAAATAATGCAAGTACACTGAATATTCAGAAGATCTTGGGTGCTCTGATCTCAATTCTTTCATTAACTGTCCACATGACCTCAAGTAAGACATGACTTCAATTTATATCTGATTAATTCTTTGATGAAGTGTCATGTTTTTAAAACTAGAACTTTAACAATTAAGGCTTAGAATAATTAAAAAAAACTACAAATAGCGCTTTCTATCTTATCAAATTAGTAAATTAAAAACAGCATCTTCTTCAAGAAGGTGGAACACACCAGTCATCCCAGTGGCTCAGGAGACTGTGTTTGATTCCATGGCTAAAAACTGAGCCTATAAAAATCATAGGGGTTAAAGGTATGGCTCAGTGGCAAAGGGCATGTTTAGCACATATAAGACCTTGGGTTCAATCTCCAGCACCCACCTCTCCCCAAAATCTCATGGTTACACAAGAATGTTCAGAGTACTTTTATAGTAACAAATTATATAAAATGGAAATCATCTACCCAGCAATGAGAATATTTCAACCATAGCATCTCTATACAATTAAAAATTTAGAAATCGTCAGAATTACAGATATATTTAATGAAAAAGGAGATCTGCAGTATTATCAAAAGCAAAAGAGATTATCAAAGTAAGTAGACTTTACTTTCTAACAAAGAAGCCTAAGGCTTGGGAGGCTGAAGCAGGAGGAACGCCAAGTTCAAGGCCAGCCTCAGCATTTTAGCAAGACATTTCCTCAAAATAAAAAATTAAAAGGGTTGGGGGAGCTTATATGAAGCAAAACTATACCAAAGACAGGCATATGTAAAATTTAAAATATTAATATGTAAAAAATATATATGTTTAAGTACAGACTTATCAAAATATTAACAGTTGTTAATTCTGAAAGTATGTCATGTGATATTTATATTCTACATTTTCTAATCTGTATAAGTCATCTGTCATGGTAATACAATATTATGGTAATGAAAAAGTTCCTTCTCCTAAACAAGTGAAATTTTCTTCTCACGGGTAAAACTGAATTTTGCTGCTGTATAATAATGCATTTCTGTCATATACACATCAACCAACTTTTCTTTTTCATAGGATCTGAGAGAATGTATAGTATATAACTACTTAAGTATTGTAAACTGTCATAAAACTGCTTTGCCCTTTTTTTTTTTTTTTTTTTTGGCAGTGCTAGATATGAAATCCAGGGACTCACATATACGCAAGCATTCTATTAATGAGCTATACCACTGGCCCAGAATATCATTTTTAAATCACAAAATTATATAAATATTTACTTCTTGGCTTTAATAACCATACTGTTGTACGAGATTTTAACCTTAAGAATCTGGGTAAAATATACAAGAACTCCCCATACTATGCTTACAACTTTTAAGTTTAAAATTATTTCAAAATCTAAAAGTTTTTTTTAAATAATCACATAACCTAATCTAAAATATAAAAATCACAAAATTTATACATGTCTTACAAAGTATTATGTTATAACCAAAGCTCACTAGCTTACAATGAAATAACTTTTTTAATAATTTAATATATTAAACATTAAGACCACTTTAGAGTACTTGCTATCAAAACCACTTTAATGACCTGATAAATGCACACATCAGAACACTAAAATGTACATGCCACAGACAATAAATACAACAACAAAAAAATATATCAATCCCTTCAAAAGTTTTAAGGATAGCACATGATCAATTGCACCTACTTTTGAGTTGTTACATTTTTAAAAGTATCTCTTCTTGGTCATATGCAGTGTTAGATGCTTTTTGAAGATTGTTTTATTGTTTTATGAAGATTGTTTTATTCTATCTCATAGATTAGTAAACTTAATTTACTACACAAGGTAGTTGTGAGTTTCCACAATTGTAGCAATAGCTAACAAAAAGTAGAATGAAGATTCTAGCATAGGCAATAAGTTATCTCCCCCCAGTTCCTGATAAGATCAGGAGTCCAAATTAATTTAGAAATGCTATCCACAGAAAAACACTGTAGCATTCATTGTTTGTGCACAGATCAAATCCATGATTTTGCTCTCACATACAGAACACTAACCAAAATAACTGGTCAAAGCCAGGTGGCACAAACCTGTAATCCCAGCACCTCAGGAGGCTGGGGCAGAAATAACCCAAGTTTAAAGCCAGTCTCAGCAACTTAATGAGGCCCTAACCAACTTAGCAAGACTCTGTCTCAAAAATAAAAAATAAAAAGGCCTAGGGATATGGCTCAGTAGTTAAGAATCTCAGGAATCAATCCCTGGTACCAAAAAAAGAAAAAAAATAACTGGTCAGAAAGACAGCTTTTTACAATGCTTTTTAACTTACTGATTCTCTTCAATTTTATGTTTTTTGAAGACTTTATATAGAATGTGAAGAAGCAGCTAAAAGGTTAAAAATAAAGAGAGATTTACCAAGAGGTTGGTATATTCAGAAGGTAAGGAGAAATTTACTTGTATAAACACCATCCAAAGAATGTAAAAAGCACTTTTAAATTTAGTTGATTTTGCTCTTTCACATACTAGTTACATGATCTTGAACAACTAAACTAATTTCCCCTATAGAACACAATAGCATCGTGTTTGACTCATGGATAAATGTAAAAATAGAAAAATGCTATTTAAGAAACAAGATACAAACTTGAATTCATAAGTTTTGCATTGGAAAGTAGTGTGCCAGGGCTGGGGTTGTGGATCAGAGGTACAGCGCTGGCCTAGCATCCGAGAGGCACTGGGTTCGATCCTCAGCACCACATTAAAATAAAAAAAAAAAAAAATTTAAAAAGGAAAATAGTGTGCCAGTCAATAGCCATGTAAGTATAAAGATATTTATATCATGTATGTATAGTCCTTACCTTGTGCAAATGCCGGACGTGATTTTCCAAAAAAATCTTAGTTTCTGTATAAAGTCTTTCCCCAAGAGGTTCAGGATAGGCCACACATAAAGCATAGATATCTCTAGTTAAATTATTAAGGTTATTTCCTTCATTAGGGTTATTTTTAACTTATGAGACTTACATGAACTTTTTTTTGTTTAGGCTCATAATATGTATAATATTGTTACAGCATACAATACTGTTTAATATTATAATACTATTCTATATCTATGTCAAAGGTAAAATACATAACCATGCTTTATAAAGCTCTATAAGATTCATTTATTTATTTGTTCAACAAGTTCTTAGTGACAATTATTTGAAGGCATTGTGAAAAAAATGGTTCTTATCAAAGCAGTTAAATCCAAAAGGGGCTTCTGTGATAACGTTAACCAGAAACCTACAAAATAAGGTTTATGTAAGAGTGGACATAAGCATAATATCAACAAAGGGCTATGGAATATCACAAGAGATGAATACTGTGATAAACCAGTTACAAAACTTAATCATCTAACACATTTTCCCACATCATATAAGCTATTCACTGTATTTCAGCATTTTTTCTACTATAAGAAATATAGTATGAATAGTAACAGTGATATCAACCAGTTAAGTCTTTGAACACCAACTAAATAACATTTCTAAGCATCTCAGTGGTAGATTTGCTGTAACAGAGCATTCTTAACAAGGAGTTAAAAGCAATGAGCTCTAATTGAGAATTTGTACTAGCCAGTGATCATGCCCACATCTTTTAGCCTGTCCAAGTTGCCATTTCCTTTTTAATATCCTTTGCTTGGAATCTTCTCCACACCACCGAGAATTAAGAAAATTATACTAAGAAGGACAAAAAAGACTCAAAACAAAGCCAAGTTATGATCTTTGAACTAGACATAGTATTAGACTAATATTCTGAAGATACTGTGTTTAATATGCTGCTACCAACAGTGAAAAAACATTTAGGAGGTAACACCTTGCTTGTCCCCATCGACAGTGACATCTAAGCAACATACAGGTCAAAACCTCCTGGTAGTTGTACTGCAAGATCATATCATGGTAAAGCTATGGCACCTGATCAGTAAAATCACCATAACTATTCTCCACGGTAAGAATAATAAACTCTCCCCCTGATATTTCTACTGAGCCCTTTAAGACTCAAATAAGCTCTTATATGTTAAATTGCTTCATAAACTATGCCTCGGTAACCAAATGTGGAAGATAAAACACACATGAGCAATCTGAGACCAGCCTAACTACAAATGCAGTTATAGTTGAAAATAAGGTTACTTAAGAAATGCTCAAATATTTATATTTAATACAAAGACAGAAAATATTACAATATTTTATTACAAAAAAAATGTCTGCTTAAAATCATGGTAGGATGCTGGTTCTTTCATCAATGTATCCCCATAACACTTCATATATTCTACAGATTCAGAATCTGTATTTTTATACAATAAAACTTTATATAATAGAGATTACTTATATACTTGCCATCCATACTACTGTGTTCTTATTTTTGTCATTTCTATATTCCCAATTCCATGCAATTCCTGATGCTTATTACATGCTTACCAAAGGAAAGGAGGTAGGGAATCAAATCTCATTAGCTCTGCCAGCTTACTGAGAATTCCTATGCTAGAAGGAGTAAGAAGTCCCCTCCTTGTGAGGTAGTCTGGTAGACTTTGGTAAGACATTCCCAACTTTCTTCTAATTATCTTTTCCATTTCTTTTTTTTTTTTTTTTTTTTTTTGGCAGTGCTGAGTATCAAACCCAGCGCTTAACACATAATAGGCAGTCTATTTCTGAAGTACATCCCCAGTCTTCTTATTTTTTATTTTAATGAGTAACTAATAAAATATATCTTTATACATCCAATAAAGGGGAAGAAGGGCCATTTCTGGGAACCTAGGAGTGTCTATTTACTGGATATTTAGGTATGTGCACTTTGTGAAAATGCTTCTATACATTCAATAGTCAGTATTTGTACTATCATTAAATGAAAAAAAAATTTAAGACTAAATTTAGCCAGGATCAAATCAACTATTCTTTTAAGAAGGGCGATATGTACTTAGTATATGAAAGTACTTCTAGATGTTTCAGCCAATATTTGTTCTATTTTATCCCTAACTCACACATATACTTCTTTAGGGAGACCAGAACACAAAAAAACCCTCTATGAATTTTCCACTCACAAATTCCCACAGTCAGAAACAAGATTTAATCCTAAGTAAAAGCTCTGTACTTGGTTACAACCAAATGATAGTGTCAACAAGCAGCAAAATTATTTTAGTTCATTTTCTCTATTAAAATATGCTTCCAGCTAGTGCATGCCTGTAATCCCAGCAGCACAGTAGGCCGAGACAAGAGGATCGAAAGTTCAAACCAGCCTCAGCCTCGGCAAGGCACTACGCAACTCAGTGAGACCTTGTCTCTAAATAAAATATGAAATAGAGCTGGGGATGTGGAACAGTGGTTGAGTTCAATCCCCAGTACCCACTTCCCAAAACAAAAATGCTTCCTACATTTAGACTCAATTCTGAGTTTTAAAAATATGAACTTTATTATACATTAGGAAAAGAACAAGGAGGGTCTTATAATGGGAATAAAAGTAATGATTATATTAAAATCTAGCTTCTTCTCCTCTCTATTTTAAGGCTGACATGAGGTAAGCAGCTTCTTCTGACACATGCTCCCATTATGAGATATTTACCTCTCACTACAGGCCCAAAGCAACAGGGCTAAGAGAACACGGACTATAATCTCTGAGGATCATGAGTCAAAATAAGCCTTTCTTCCTTATAAGTTATTTCAATTATTTTGTTAAAGTAATGGAAGGCTAATTAGTATAAACACTCTTCCCTCAGATATCTGTGTCTCTTGCTCCCTTACTTTTTTAATCTCTGCCCAAGTGTCACCATCCTTGGGGAGATCTTCCTTGACCACTCTACAGACGGAGGGCACATGCACACAATACTCTAAGCCTTTTTCACAATATTCACCACTGCATATATAATTAAATGTATCACTGCAGCCAGGGACAGTGGCACATGCCTGTAATCCCAGTGGTTCAGAGGCTGAAGCAGCCAGATCTCAAGTTCAAAGCCAGCCTTAGCAAATTGGCAAGGCCCTGAGCAACTTAGTGAGACCCTATCTCAAAATAAAAAATAAAAAAGGCTGAGGATGAGGCTCAGTAGTTAAGCACCTCTGGGTTCAAGCCCCACTATAAATCAACCTATCAATTATTATTAAATACTCATGAAGTATTTGTTAAATGAAAGGTTATAAAATACTGATTGCCACAAAAGAGGTGATAAAACTTGGAAAGGTAAACGATGATATATTTGGAAAGAGTTACAGTGGAAGTTCTCCCAGTTCAATAAATTTAAATCTATTTCCACTTTTCAGTAAGTTTATTAATTTTAGAACATTTATCAAGATGCTACTAAAAGGATACGAGAAGCGATCATTCCATGTTGCTCTTTCGACATATTCCAACATGACAACTGCTTTGATTGTAGTCAGAAGTTTGTTCCATGTTTCATCAAAATCTACTACTCTTGGTTTCAAAGACATTGTGCAAGTTTAGTGTTGAAATCTGTTGATAAAAAAATAATAATAATAATAGCATGAATTCTATCATCTCCAATAGTTATTTTTAAAGCACAACATAATTAAACTGCATGATATATGAAAGGAGTAGAAATAGAAACTGGAACATAGTAAGGACACAAAAAATGTTGGCTATCATCTTTTCATTTAGGAATTTTGTAGAATGATCAAAGGTTCCATTTCAAAGGATTCACAAATAATTCACAAATAATAATTTAATAGTGTTGAGTAAAAGTTAGGACCCCATTAACCAAAAAGCCACCTCCCATCATGGGAAATATGCAGGAGACATTTAAAAACGGTTTTGGCCACAAATCCTTGTGACTCACACTGCTTAAACTTAAGGATGTTCTGTACACAAGACACAAGAAAATGAAAGGGTTTATCTTCCTGGAACATCAGTTTAGGTATGATGAGAAAAGAAATTTACATTTATATTAAAACAAACAAATGTATGCTGGAGTAAAATGCAAAGTTTACCTGAAATTTTAAGATTAAAAGATTTTAAAGAGGGGCTGGGGTTGGGCCTCAGTGGTAGAGTGCTTGCCTAGCATGTGTGAGGCACTGGGTTCAATTTCAGCACCATAAATAAATAAATAAATAAATAGTCCATTAACAACTAAAAAAATATTTTAAAAAAAAAGATTTTAAAGAAATGTCAGGGGGCTGGGGATGTGGTTGGGGCTGGGAATGTGGCTCAAGCAGTAGCGCGCTCGCCTGGCATGCATGCAGCCCATGTTCGATCCTCAGCCCCACATACAAAGATGTTGTGTCCGCCAAAAACTAAAAAAAATAAATATTAAAAAGAAATGTCAGGTTTGCAGCAAAGTTCTTAAAGCTCCTCAGTTTCTTGGGGTATGTGGTCCCCACTCCTATAACAAAAAACACAGCTCTAGCATGGAACCCTAGGGTCAAGTACATTTGATGGGTTTATAGGGAAGGTAGAAGACTCCTGCCTGGTAGACAAGTTATATTTGGCAATTACTTGGTTTCTGGAACAAAGTTATCCCAAGGTTATAGAAACTTGGTTCAAGCCAGATTCTAAATCTTTCTCAGCACATCAGAGAAACAGAAACATACCAAAGTCTACCTCCTGGGCTTAATCTCATACCTGTACTATCAAGAATGGATCAACAGACGTCTCACTGTATATTTGGGTTAAGAGGTGGGAAAACTTAACAAATTTACTTCCCTCTAAATCTGTGAATTAATCTTTTTTTAAAAAAATATATATATATATATAAGAGAGAGAGAGAGAAAATTTTTAATATTTATTTTTTAGTTTTTTCAGTGGACACAACATCTTTGTTTTGTATGTGGTGCTGAGGATCAAACCCGGGCCGTACGCTTGCCAGGCGAGTGCGTTACCGCTTGAGCCACATCCCCAGTCCATGTGAATTAATCTTAACACCTTCTCTCCCTTATCTACCTCATCCTATCCAACTACTGTGCTCCTAAGTGTTTCCTAAATCCATCTATTCCTGTGTACACTACATATGCTCTGGCATCAAGCTCTTGGCAGAAATAGTGACAGTTGTTAGTATTTATGTAGTGCTTACTATGAGCCAAAAGCATTGTCCTCAGTGCATTGTATTAATAAACATTTTAAGTCCCCCAACAATCTGACAAGTATGTACTGCTATTCTCCCTATTTTCTGGATAAGAAATCTGAGTCACAGAAAGATTAAGAAATTTGCTGAAGGTCACAGAACTATGTAATAATGACATCACAATTCAGGAGCCTGTGCTCTCAACTCTTATACTACTGTTCATTTTTAGGAAACACTCTTTGCAAGGCACCCTTCTAGGCTCTGCAGATTACAGGGATTAAAAAACAAAGGGTTGCCCTGGCCCCCAACTTGTGATCCTCCTGCTTCAACCTCCCAAGAAGCTGGAATTAAGGCATGCATCACAATGCCCCCAAAAAACAAAAACTTTAAGGTCAAGATTAACACCTCAGGTCCTGCCCTTATCAAAGACACAAAAATAACCTACTTAAACCAGAAAGTTGACAAAGTCACTCTCCTACATAAAGCCATTTGATGTTTCCCACTATATATAGCATTTAGGTCCATTTGCATGGTGACACACCAAACTCCCATGATCTGACCTCAGTCTAAAGCACCTTTACAGCTTCCTCTCATGGGATCCCATTTGGCATCACAATTCAGTGACTTATCTTTGTTTAGCTATCACTGAACATACCAGGCTGACTCATATACTTCCTAGGTTACCTTTATTGTTTTTTTCCTGTAAAATCTCTTTTTTCTTTATCACTCCTCTCCACCCATTCACCTAACACCTACTGATATACAGACTCAATCCAAGCCCATCTGCTTTTAAGAAACTTTCTTGGATGCTAGGGTTGTGGCTCAGTGGTAGAGCGCTCACCTCGCACGTGCAAAACTCTGGGTAGGATCCTCAGCACCGCATAAAAATAAATAAGTGAAATAAAGGTATTGTGTCCAGCTACAACTAAAAAATACTAAAAAAATATTTAAAAAAAAAAGAAACTTTCTTGGTTTCTTGGACTCACTTTTGCTTAGTAAGTTGCTGTTTATATGCTATGATGTTGTCCCTATTAAGGCATAAGAATGAAAAACAAGACTCACATGCAATCATTCACCCCATAACTGTACTTCAGTCAACAATGGTCTACATATATAATGGTGATCCCCTAAAGATTTTATCACCATGAGAACGCAATGCTTACCTTCAATAGATCATTTAATAATTCCAAACAAAATTATCTGTTTCTTGAATAGGGATTGGTTGTTTTATTGTTGTTTTGGTGTGTGTGTGTGTGTGTGTGTGTGTGTGTGTGTGTGTGTGTGTATGTGTGTGTATGTACCAAAAACTGGCAATGTTTTCCTTCACATTTGTTTTCATTCCTTATAAAAATGGGATATTAGCCAGGCAAGGAAGTGCACACCTGCATCCCTGCTACTCGAGAGGATAAAGAGGAGGATTCCATATTCAAGGCCAGACTGGACAACTTAAAGAGAGACTGTCTCAAAATGAAATCTTAAAAAAGGGCTGAGGATGTAGTTTATTGGTAAAGCACCTGCTTAGCATGTGCAAAACCCTGGCCCAGTACCAAATAAAAATGGGATATTAATATACACCATGCTTGTAAATTATTTTAATGTTTGCAGAGACTGCCTTTATCTTTATTGACCCACTCTGACACTTTCCTGCTGAGACCAAGACTTATGGTAGAATGGGTACAAATGCAGTAATATCCATGCTTGGAGGGGTAGAAAAATCTGGATGCCAAAGAGAAAAGAACCAGACTATCAGCTTAGTGAAACACTAAAAACTAATAAAACAACAGCAGCAAGTATGCTGAAAGTTTATATTCTCTCCTTGCCCACTAGAAAGCTCATATAAACAATTCAGTTTCTTCATTTTCTTGCAATTGTTTAGATAATATATTCATGGAGAATTTACATAAAGATATAAAAGAGATATGGCAAATAAAGAAACAGAACCAAAACCACTGCACTATTTTCCACTTTCTAGGCTGTTAGACAACTCAGAACATACACTCACATTAGAGATATGTTCTGAGAAATATCTTTTGTTGATTCTGTTGTGTGAATATCAGAGTATACTTACACAAACTAAGATGCTATGATGTCACTAGGCAATATAATTTTTAGGGGATCACCATTTTATACATAGCCTATCATCAACTGAAACAGTAGTAGGGTGTATGACTATGAGTCTTGTTCTTCATTCTTGTGCCTTGTTAGAGACCACATCCGATTTCTCATCCCAATCAGATTGTGTCCCATTAAGTATCTGCAAAGTTCAAATATCCTTTAGCTTTCTTTTGAGTTCTACTCTTGCAATGATGGAGTTTTTAAACATTTTGCACATAAGGCTAAGGCTCATGAACATTACAGACACTAAATATGTACAAAATAAATAAATAATATATATAGGCTCCAAATTTTTTTTTAAATATTTATTTTTTTTTTTAGTTTTCGGCGGACACACATCTTTGTATGTGGCGCTGAGGAACCAACCCGGGCCGCACGCATGCTAGGCGAGCGCACTACCGCTTGAGCCACATCCCCAGCCCCAAATTTTTAAATATTAAAAAATAAAGTATATGAAAATGAATGTTTAATAAATTTTTCCCAGAAAATATTACACCAACATTAATTATAGATATGTAAAATTATTACATTTGAAAACACTAAATTAGATTCTCACAGCATCCTTTTTTTTTTGAGAATTTTTTAATATTTATTTTTTTTTAGTTTTAGGCGGACACAACATCTTTGTTTGTATGTGGTGCTAAGGATCCAACCCAGGCCGCACGCATGCCAGGTGAGCACGCTACCGCTTGAGCCACATCCCCAGCCCTCACAGCATCACTTCTAAATATTCATGATTATCAATTTAATAATTACAAAAGTGAATTACATAAGCAAGAGTTATGTAACTCTTGTTAAACTTTGAGAAGTTAAGTTTTACTAACTATTATACATTAAAGAAGTAAATTTTCAAATCCTACTAGCAATTTTAGAGCAATTTGATGGGACTGGATGGGAGAAAAGGTACATTCTTGTGTCCCTTAGTGTAAAATTTTGAAAGCTCAGTCTCCTTCCCATTCTGATAGTCTAGTCAACTTCTCCCAACATAAGAGGCAATAAATTTGAATTCCTAAAAGTGTGTGTCATTCATATATTATATATATGACACTATACTCTTTATATTACTGTGTACTCTGCTTTTTTTTTCATTTGAGTATTCTGGAGAAAGTATGCCATATTAATATATAAATAATTTCTTTAACCTTATAGCATTTCATTGTTTGGCTGTGCTCTGATATACTCTAACACATTTGACATGACATTGAGTCTTCTCAAAAGTTTAAAGGTTTGAGAACATAGGCTATGTTAGAACTGCTATGTGTTTACTGACAGTGAAATTGCAATAATATTATCTATAACTCCCATTTATTAAAGACTGTCTGAATGCCTTCTATGCTATACATATTACACATGAAAGTAGTGTTATCTTTCAACCTGCAAGCCAGTAAAACCCATAATGTATGAAAGTACTGCATAATCAGATTTCTTTAACAGGCACATTAATCAATCACAGTGACTGACATTATTTGAAACCAAATATAAACCAAATTTAAATTCTGGAACCTGGATTCAATCCTCAGCACTGCTAAATTAAAAATTAAAAATTGACCCAGGCATGGTGACGCATGCTTGTAATCCCAGCAACTTGGGAGACTGAGGTAAGAGGATCACAAGTTTGATGCCAGCCTCAGCAATTTAACAAGGCCCAAAGCAAATTATAAGACCTTATCTCAAAATAAAAAATAATAATAATAAAAGGATGAGGAATGTGGCTCAGTGGCTAAGTGCCCTGTGTTCAATCCCCATTACCAAAATAATAATAATAATAATTAAAACTAAATATAAACTGGGAGAACATTTAATGACCTTAAGAAATTAATTTTTATTTTTTATAAAAATTGAGTCTTTTTTAAAAATGAGAGTTCTTATCTGTTAGAGACACATTCTAAATGTTTACAGATATAATGATATTATCAAGTTGGCTTCAAATTAAACAGCACATAGGGCTGGGATTGTGGCTCAGCGGTAGAGCGCTCACCTAGCATGCAGGGCCCTGGGGTCGATACTCAGCACCACTTAAAATAAATAAGTAAAATAAAGATTGTGTCCAACTACAACTAAAAAATAAATATTAAAAAATATTAAATAGCACATTCATGAGTTGATAATTCAATGACAGGTATATGGCGGTTTATTATATCATTCATTTTTGTGTGTATGTTTGCAACTTTCTAGAATAAGAGGGTAAAAAAATATTTTCATCATCATCAACATTTTCATAAATATAGATAATAAAGCACATAAAAGTAACAAAGCTTAAGAAAAAAGTATACTGTAGGGTGCTATGTGAAATGACTGTAATCCCATCAATTTAGGAGGCTGAGACAGGAGAAGCCCAAGATCCAGGTCAGTCTCAGCAACTTAAAGAGACCCTGTCTCAGTATAAAACATAAAAAAGGGTTGGGGATATGAATGGATTGAAACCCAGAATCACAAAAAAGTATGTCTTGGATCCCGGGAGAGAACTTGAATTTGTCAGAGTCCCCTCACGGGTAGGCAAGCCTACTCTGTCACGCATGCTGCTTTTTTTGTAGGGAGAAGAACAACACTACAGAGAGTTTCTTTTTTTGTTGGTTGTTTTTTATTGACTGTAACAAAATTCGGTCTTTGACTCACCTTCCAATTCTTATTAGCTTTTATTATTACTACTTTTCAACTGGTTCTTTGTTGTGGACAAATTTATCTACATGCCAGCCTCTATGTAATACAATAATTCCTACTTAAGCCTAACACTGCTATAGAAGACACACATGGAAGAATAATTTTAAAAAAATGATACAGCTAAGCCAGGAATATATCAATTATTCCTCTAGAATTTTGCTGACATCTTCTGTTTAAAATACCATCCTCAGGTATGGACACAAACACTTTAAATTTCTCTCCTTTCACTCAGTGTCAATAAAGGATAAAGGTAATTCACTCAATAAAGGATATTTCACTCAATAAATTTCACTCAATAAAGGATAAAGGTAATTCAACAAAGTAAGTCATGAAAACAAATCTGACATATACTAATTCTCCCATAGGAGGGACATGAAGCAGGACATACTCTACCCATTCTTCACCATCAGCATGGCAATGTCCAGTTACAAAGTTGTTAATGGTAACAGTAATAGTAGCAACCACATATATTTTAGAAACCAAGTTAACACATTATTCAATTAATTTCTCATACTAACCCTAAGATAACTACTATTATTCTACCCATTTTAAAGGTAGAAACTAAAGACAGGGCACATTGGCACACACCTGTAATCCCTGCAGCTCAAGAGGCTGAGGGCAGAAGAATCATAAATTCAAAGCCAGCCTCAGCAACTCAGGGAGGATCTAAACAACTCAGTGAGACCCTGTATCTAAATAAAAGATAAAAAAGGGGTGTGGCTCAGTAATTAAATGCCCCTGGGTTTAATCCCTGGTACCAAAAAATAAGGAGGGGGAGGGCAGCTAAAGGATAGGAATGTAAGTAGCTCAAAGGTAAAATATATGCAAAGGAAGCACAAACCATCGGTTTGATCTCCTATACTGCCCACCCCATCAAAAAAATTTTTAAATAAAATAGACAGATGGAGATAGACAAGACAGACAGACTAGGCTGGAAGTTCAGATCACTCAGTGTTAGAGCTCTTGCCTAGCATGTGCTAGGTTCTGGGTTCAATCCTGAATGCTGCAAAAAAAAAAAAAAAATGAATAAAGAAATAGACATTTATATATAGCTATTAATTAACAAACCTGCAAATTTGTACCTAGATCTATCTAACTTTACTATAAGGCCCTTACTAAGGGACTTCTCTTGTGTTTTTTATTACTTGCCAGTTAGAAACTAGAGTTGGCTCAGAGGAAATAAATGATAATGCAGCCTTCTAGAAGAATGTGTCACAGAAGAGCTGGTTGTCTTAGGGTGGTCCAAGAAGATTCTGTTAGATGCCAACAAACCCTAAGAAAAATATGCTGTTCTCAAAAAAAAAGGTAGTGGATCTAAAAACTAATAATATAAATAGGTTGTCAGTTATGCTATAACCCTAGGCTAGTTGCTGTTGCATTTCTCCATATAAAGAATGTAAAACTGGGCTGGGGATGTGGCTCAAGCGGTAGCGCGCTCCCCTAGCATGCGTGCGACCCGGGTTCGATCCTCAGCACCACATACCAACAAAGATGTTGTGTCCGCCAAGAACTAAAAAATAAATATTAAAAATTCTCTCTCTCTCCCCTCTCACTCTCTCTTTAAAAAAAAAAAAAAAGAATGTAAAACTATTTTTACCCAGCAATGCTAAGATAAAGAACTATTATCTTCTATTCTTCTCTGCAGATTTTACTTTCCCACTCATGCTTTTCAATAATAAAGATCAAAATTGTACTGCTGCTGAAATCCTTTATATTTTAATTTTTTTCATACTGGGGAACTGAACCCAGGGGTGCTAAACCAGAGTCACATCCATTTTACTTTTTATTTGAGACAGGGTCTCATTAAGTTGCGTGGAGTCTTGCTAAGTTGCTGAGGATGGTTCTGAATTTGGGGTCCTCCTGCCTCTCAGCCTCCCAAGCAGCTGGTATTACAGGCATCTTTCACCATACCTAGATGAAATCTTTATGCTGCCACTCTTACTTTATGCTGTCACTCTTACTTTATGCTCACAGCACATTTCCTATTCAAAATTTTTTTCTGGGTTGTAGCTCTGTGGTAGAGAACTTGCCTAGCATTTGTGAGGCACTGGGTTCAATTCTCAGCACAACATATAAATAAATGGATAAAATAAAGGTTCATCAACATCTAAAAAAATTTTTTTAAAAAAAAGAAGTTTTTTTCTTCATTTCATTTCTCAAAAGCAATGACATTATGGTTATTATTCTTACTGGTACTGGGGACTGAACCCAGAGCACTTTACCTCTGATTTATAAAACTAATATTTTTTTTATTTGGAAACAGGGTCTCCATAAATTGTCCAGGCTGGCTTTGAACTTGCAATCCTCCTGACTTATCTTCCAAGTTGTTGAGATTACAGGTATGCAGCATCATTTTGATGTTTATCTGTTTAGGGTCAAAAGAAATACAAACCTTTTAATCAGAATGCTATACAAGGGTGTGGTGGTGCACACCTGTAATCCCAGAGGCTGGGGAGGCTGAGGCAAGAAGACCGAAAGTTTAAAGCCAACCTCAGCAAAAGCAAGGCGCTAAGCAACTCAGTGAAACCCTGTCTTTAAATGAAATACAAAAAATGGGGCTGAGGATGTGGCTAGGTGGTTGAGTGCCCGAGTTCAATTCCAAACCCACCCCCCCAAAAAAGAAAGAAAAAGAAAAAAAGAGTGCTACACAATTCCTTCATCGTCCTTGAATATTCTCTCCTTATGACTATCATTGTCCTAGCTTTCTAAAATTTAACATCTAAGCTAGTCAAAGTTTGAAGTATCTATTTGAAAGTGCCAACATAAAGCCATCTACTGAAAATCCATGCAAAATATACTATCCTATCTTAACTTACACTATATGTAATATTAACTTACAATTAATCAAATACATAAACCTAAGAGTTAAAACTTTTAACTCTTAGAAGGAAACGAAGAAAAAAACATTTGTGACATTGGATCTAACAATGATTCTTAACAACAAAAGCCTAGGCAAAAAGAAAGTTAAATAGATAAATTGGTCTTCGTCAGAATGCCCTGTATGGAGGTGTACTCCTGTAATCCCAGCAGCTCATGAGGCAAACACAGGAGGATTAAGAGTTCAAAACCAGGGGCTAGGGTTGTGGCTCATCGGTAGAGCACTCACCTCGCATGTGGGAGACCCTGGGTTTAATCCTCAGCATCACATACAAAAATAAACAAGTGGTATAAAGGTGTTGTGTCCAACTACAACTAAAAAATAAAAATAAATTTTAAAAAAAGAGTTCAAAACCAGCCTCAGCAATTTAGAGAGGCACTTAGCAACTCAGTGAGACCCTGTCTCTAAGTAAAATATAAAAAAGGGTTGGGGATGTGGCTCAACAGTTGAGAGCACCCCTGGGTTCAATCCTCAGTACAAAAAAAAAAAAAAAAACTAGAGAACTTTCATGCATCAAAGTTGGGCTCAGTGGTGTACATCTAAAATCTCAGCTACTCAGGAGGCTGAAACAGGAGGTTCCCTTGAGCCCAGACAAGGCCAGCCTAGGCAATATAGTGAGAATCTGCCTTTAAAAAAAAAAAAAAAAACACTATCACACTATCAAGAGAATAAAATGTCAACCCACAGAATAACAAAAAAAAATTGGCAAAACGTATCTTAGAACAGATTAATATCCAGAATCCATAGAGAAAGAACTCCTACAACTATTCCACAACAAAAACATTCAACTCAATTAAAAAAATAGATGGAGGGGCTGGGGATGTGGCTCAAGCGATAGCACGCTCGCCTGGCATGCGTGCAGCCCGGGTTCGATCCTCAGCACCACATACAAACAAAGATGTTGTGTCCGCCGAAAACTAAAAAATAAATATTAAAATTCTCTCTCTCTCTCTCTCTCTCTCAAAAAAAAATAGATGGAAAACACATTTCTCCAAATAAAATACACAAATAACTAAAAAGGAGTAAAAAGATGTTCAACAGTCCATGTCATCAGTGAAATGCAAATCAAAACCATGAGAGGCTGAAGTGCTTGTCTAGAATGTGTGAGGCACTGAGTTTGATTCTGAGCACCGCATATAAAGAAATGAATAAAATAAAGGTTCATCAACATCTAATAAAAATTTTTTTTAAATCCTAACAAGATACCTCCTCACACCCAGTAAGACAGTGATTACATAAAATAAACAAATCAGGTCTAGGAATTTAGATCAGTGATAGAGGGCTTGCCTAGCGTGCAGAAAGCCCTAGGTTCAATTCCCAACACAACAAAATAAATAAAACTAACAGAGGGCTGAGGTTGTGTCTCAGTGGTAGAGCACCTGCCTGGCACGTGTGAGGCACTGGTTTCAGTCCTTAGCACTACATAAAAATAAATAAGTGGAATAAAGGTATTGTGTCCATCTACAACTTACATATTTATTATTTTTAAAAAACTATAACAGAAAACAAATGTTCTCCAGTCAACAAATGTTTTGCAGCTTGTAGAGAAACTGGAACCCAATCCCAGTAACTTGGGAACCTAAAGCAGGAGGAATTTAAGTTGGAAGCCAACCTAGGCAACTTAGTGAGACCCTGTCTCAAAAAAATGGTACAACCCCTAGTATGAAAATAAATAAGAGAAAAATCAGAAGGCTTATGTATTGTTGGTGGGAATGCAAAATAGTATATCCACTTTGGAAAAGAGTTTGAGGTTTTCTCAAAGGGCTAAACACGGAATCACCATAAGACCCAGTAACTGCACTCCTAAGTACATACTCAAAGGAACTGAAAGAAGGGAATGGCTATGCATGCACCAATGCTCACATCAGTACTGCTTGCAATAGCTTAATGGTGAAAACAACCCAAGTGCCCATCAACAGGTGAATGGATAAGCAAAATGCAGTATATACATACAACAGAATATTATAGCCATAAAAGAATAAATTTTGATACATGTTCTAACATGGATGAACCTTGACGACACTAAGTAAAATAAAACCAGACACAAAAGAACAAATTCTTTGTGAAAGTATTTATATGAGGTACTTAGAAAAGACAAATTTATAAAGACACATGAGTAGAGTGTCATATGCCTATAATCACAGTTACTTGGGTGGCTGGAGCAGGAGGATCATAAGTTCAAGGCCAGGCTCAGCAACTTAGCAGGACTCTTTCTCAAATAGAAAAAAAAAAAAATTAAAAAGTATTGAGGTATACCTGGGTTCAATACCCTCTGTGGATGACGACAGTAGATTAGAGGTTACTAGATAATGAGGGGAGAGGAAATGGAAAGCTAATGGTTACAAAGTTTTGAAATAGTGGTGATGGTCAGGATAACACTGGGAATGTAATTAATATCACTGAGCTATATAATTAAAGATGATTAAAACCATATATTTGGGGCTGGGGCTGGGGCTCAGTGGTAGTGCTCTTGCCTGGCATGTCTGAGGCACTGGGTTCAATTCTCAGCACTGCATATAAACAAATAAAATAAAGGTCTATCAACAACTTAAAAAATACATTTTATGTTATGTGTATTTTACCAAAATTAAAAAGACTGCCCTTGGGCTGGGGATGTGGCTCAAGCGGTAGCGCGCTCGCCTGGCATGCGTGCGGCCCGGGTTCGAACCTCAGCACCACATACCAACAAAGATGTTGTGTCCGCCGAGAACTAAAAATAATAAATATTAAAAAAATAAATAAATAAAAAGACTGCCCTTATTGTACATGCTTAAAATCTAGATCAAATGTATAAAAATGCTGATGCATGAAAAGGTATCTGAATCTCAGTGCAAAGTGCTCTCTAAAAATTTTTAAATGGGGGCTAGGGTTGTGGCTCAGAGTTAGAGCGCTTGTCTACCATGAGTGAGGCACCAGGTTTGATCCTTGGCACCACATAAAAATAAAGATTGTGTCCACCTATAATTAAAAAATAAATATTTTTAAAAAATTTAAATGGATCCGTCTTTTTTGTTTTGTTTTTGTACCATGGATTAAAATCAGGAGCACTTAACCCCTGAGCCACATCCACAGCCCTATTTTTGTATTTTATTTAGAGACGGGGTCTCACTAAGTTGCTTAGCACCTTGCTGTTGCTAAATGTGGCTTTGATCTTGAGATTCTAAGCCGCTGGGATTACAGGCATGTAACACCATACCTGGGTAAATGAATTCTTACTAATCATAATAATACTTAGAGAACTATGAAGACAAAATGTCATTACTTTGGGGCTGGGGATGTGGCTCAAGCGGCAGCGCGCTCGCCTGGCATGCATGCGGCCCGGGTTCGATCCTCAGCACCACATACCAACAAAGATGTTGTGTCCGCCAAGAACTAAAAAATAAATATTAAAAAAAAAAAAACAATTAAAAAAAAAATGTCATTACTTTTAGTTCAAATAGTCCTCTACCAAATCAAAAAGAAATGTTTTGAGAAAGAGCTTAAAATTTTTTAAGGCTCAGGACTAATTGAGAACCTTTTTTGTTGCATCATATTACTCATTATTTTGGTAACTTTGTGCTACTTATATCATTACTGTGATAATCAGAGAAGTATTTTCTATTCCCACTGTTAAAAAAAAAAAGAAGCTAGGGCTAGGGTTGTAGCTCAGTGATAGAGCTCTTGAAATGTGTGAAGCACTCAGATCCTTAGCAACACATAAAAAAATAAGTAAATAAAATAAAGGTATTATGTCCATCTACAACTAAAAACATTCTTTAAAAAAAAAAAAGAAAGAAAGAAAAGCAGCTACAAATGAAGGGGGAAGCCAGCATAAATCCTGTGGTATTGGACTGGAATTAAAGGTATCAGGATGAACTCATGGGTTTTGTTTTGTGATACTGGAGATTAAACTCAGGGTCATCTACATGCTAGGTAAGCATTGAGCTATTTGTTATTTTATTTGTTTATTTATATATTCATCTATCTCTCAAGACCATTTTTATTTTATTTTGAGAAAGTTTCCTACACTAGTCTCCAATATTTGTGATTCTTCTGACTCAGCCACCCATGTAGTTGGGACTACATGAATGTGAATTCATGGTTTCTAATGTACACCTGCGTACACAGAAAAAGATATAGAAATAAACACAGATATTTGTGTATGCATGGATTAATACAGATATATTTCTAACTCTGTCCACTAGAAGGGCCTAGAGCAACGATATCGAGTAGCAATAAGCACACAAAGTCCAGATCTTCTTCTCTAAATAATATTCTCCAATTAAAGAATCAGGAAGCCAAGCACAGTGATGTACAACTGTAAGCCCAGGGACTTGGGAGGCTGAGGCTGAAGGATTTCAAGTTCAAAGCCAGCTTCAGTAAATTATACTCTTAACAATTTGGCAAGACTCCATCTTGAAACAAAAAAAAAAAAGAAAAAGAAAAAGGCCTTTAGATGAGACTGGGTTCAATCCTCAGTACTGTGGATGAATCTCGGCGGTTAAGAGCACTTGGGATCCATACTCAGTATTGCGCCAAAAACAAAAAAAAAAAAAAAAAAAAAAGAAAAAAACAGAGCACCTTGGAAAAGTGAGAAATTCCAAAAGTGGGGCAGAAAAAAAAAACACAAGTTGAACTTAAAATATCTTACAATGCCCGAAAATAAGTGGTTTGCTAGCTGCATGTGGTGGTACATGCCTGAAATCTCAGCAACTTGGGAAGCTAAGAAAGGAGGATTGTAAATTGGAGGCCAGCCTTAGAAATTTAACCAGACCCTCAGTCACTCAGCAAGACCCTCTCTCAAAATAAAAAAGGACTAAGGATATAGCTCAGTGGTAAAGCACCCCTGGGTTAAATCTTTGGTACAGAAAAAAAAAAAAAAGTGTTTTCCTAAGGAAAAGAGAATGGCGACACACTGAAAGAACAAACAGCACCAGGCACAGGGGCACAAACCTAGAATTCCAACAACTTGGGAGGCTAAGGCAAGAGGATCACAAGTTTGAGAATAGTCCCAACAACTTAGTAAGATCCTGTCTCAAAACAAAAAATTTTTAAAAGACTGTGGTATATACTCTGGTTTCTCTTCAGATCATATAAATCTTTCGCCTTCTAAAAGGCAGTGGTGTAATTCAATGATAGAGCACCCTTGGATTAAATACCTAGTACTACACAAAAAGAAAAGGACAAACAGCTAACCTAAAAGCCAAACCCGAAACAATTTCTGCAACAAAATAGTGATAGTATTAGATCATAAACCACAGAGTAAAACAAATGTCTGTAATTCAAAGCTGATTAAAAAATTACTAAATAAATAAATGTAGAAAAGGGACAGCTCTTCCTTTATCTTTTATTTTTTTATTTTTTTTTTTTTTAAGACAGGGTCTCACTACCTAGCCCAGTCTGGCCTTGAACTCCTGGGCTGAAGAGATCCCAATGTCCCAGCCTCCAAGTTATTGGGATTATAGGTGCATGACATCACTTCCAGCAGGAAAGTTCTTCCTTATAGATAAATTCCAACTAATAAACATAGAAGGCAATGAGAAAAGCAAAATTAGGCAAACATCACTTAGAGTTTAATCACTGCAAGTAATATCAACCAAAGACTGCTGAAATCAGTGGACACAAGTCAGAAAAAGACAGCAGCAGTTTCAAAAAATCTCACCCAAAGTATCTATTAATTATAAGGAGAAAAATAGTAACTTTATAAATGGTGAAATGAGGCAGAAGCTGGCACAGTGGCAAGTGCCTATAGTCCCACATACTGAAGAGGCTAAAGCAAGAGAAATACTTGAGCCCTGTGTGAGGCCACACTAAACAACACAGTAAAACTGCATCTCAAAAAATAAATAATAAAAATGATATTACCTTAACCAAACAAGAGTGAACCTCATCTCAAATAAGCTAGACTGACATCCTGTACCCTGCAATATGATGCACTGAATAGGGCTCAATATCCTTCCAGCAGTACTTTTTCCAAAATTGTTCTCTATCTAAAGAGAAAATATCAGTCAGACAAATCCTAATAGCATGAAATTCTACAAAATAATTCAAGGTATTTACCATAAGCATAAAGGTTAAGAAAGAGGAGGAAAAGCCCATCACAGATCAGAAATGATGAACAAGACACAACAATTAAGTGCAATTTCTGAACCTGAACTGAATATCAAAAGGGAACAAGGACATTAGTGGAAAATCTGCTGAAATTCAAAGATAGTCTATAGTTTAGTTACCAGCATTACACCAATTTGATTTCTTGGTTTTGATCTTTGTACTGTCTAAAAGTTGTTGACAGTAGGAAATGCCAGGTGAAAGGTACACCTGAGATTTCTATTTTTACAACTTTTCTCTGAGCCTAAAATTATTTCAAATTTTTAAAAAATCATTTAAGGGCTGGGAATGTGGCTCAAGTGGTAGCGCGCTCGCCTGGCATGTGTGCGGCCCGGGTTCGATCCTCAGCACCACATACAAAAAGCAAAGATGTTATGTCTGCCGAAAACTAAAAAATAAATATTAAAAAAATTCTCTCTCTCTCTCCCTCCCTCCCTCTCTCTCTTAAAAAAAATACCATTTAAGTGTCCTGTACTTTCTTTTTCTTCTTCAACTAAATTCAAGATAACAAACACATAATATATTTACATAGGGTAAATCCAAAGACTTAACTTACTGAATAGATATTTTAAAATATTTATTATATTCTAGACCTCAATAGGTACAAGAAGCTGATAAGAGAAACAAAATAATAAACTGTTGGGCTGGTTACGTGGCTCAAGCGGTAGCGCGCTCGCCTGGCATGCGTGCGGCCCAGGTTCGATCCTCAGCACCACATACCAACAAAGATGTTGTGTTCGGAAAAAAAACTAAAATAAATAAATAAATTTTAAATTCATTCTCTCTCTCTCTCTCTCTCTCTCTCTCTCTCTCTCTTAAAAAATAAAATAATAATAAACTGTTAACCTAACTGATGATACACAATTAGGTTGTAATTCAATGACTAAATAGAAAAAGTAACATAATATATAATGTTAACATATAAAAGAAAAATCCTTTGGATAACTCAAATCTTCAAAGAGGTCATTAACATCGTACACTTAAAAGTTTAAGTAAGCTTAATTCACTACATATACTTCATAAGATCTTTTTTTTAAATATTTTCCATTGAAGAGGGATATAATATCTTTATTTTACGTATCTATTTTTCTGTGGTGCTGAGGATCAAACCCAATCCTCATATGTGCTAGGCAAGCATTCTACCACTGAACTACAAGCCACCCTAGTTTTATAAGCTGTCATTGATGTCTAATGCTTAAAAAATCACTACTACATATTCTCTAACAGAGATTATATTTCTGTGACTTTAATTTCCTAGTAAAACAATAAAGAAAAGTAACAATAACAAAAATCAAACTGAAATAACTTCTTATATTAAGAACAATCTCAGACCCCTGAAGCTCAAGAAATAATGACAAGAGTTAATAAATGGAACAGCATCAAATTAAAAAGCTTCTGCACAGCAAAGGATACAATTAGGAATGTGAAGAGAGAACCTATAAAATGGGAGAAAATCTCTGCTAGCTACTCTTCTGGCAGAGAATCAATATATAGAATATATAAAGAGCTAAAAGAAAAAAGAAACTCTATAAAAAAATCAAATAACCCAACTAATAAATGGACAAATGAATAAAACAGAAACTTCTCAAAAGAAAAACAAATGGACAACAAATACATGAAAAAATGTTCAAGTTCATTAGCAATGCAAATCAAAACTACACTGAGATTTCATCTCTCACTAGTCAGAATAGCAGTCATAAGAATATAAATAATAATAAATGCTGGAGAGGATGTGGAGAAAAAGGAACATTTTTACATTGTTGGTGAGATAGTAAATTAGTACAACCACTATGGAAATCAGTATGGAGGTTCCTCAAAAAATGGAATACCATATGACCCAGCTATACCACTTCCCAGTATTTATCCTGAAAAATTAAAAGTCATCTTACTACAGTGATACATGCATATCCATGTTTACAACAGCACAATTCACAATAGACAAACTATGGAACCAGGCTAGGTGTCCATCAACAGATGAATAAAGAAAATGTTATATATATACACACACATATATATACACACACACATATGCATACACACATGACACGCAAAGGAGTTATTCAGTCATAAAGCAACATGCATAATAAGTCAAAACTCACAAAGTTAAGGTTCATATACTTTGTCTCATATGTGGAAGCTAGAGAGGAAAAAGGAAAACAAAGTAGGGGGGGATCTTCTAAAAATTCAAGGGAGATCAGTAGAAGAAAGGGGCCAAGGGATAGGAGGCAGGAAGGAGGGGGGAAATGCAGGCCAAATTCTATTGTTATATTTTATAGATGAACAAATAACAAATCCCATTGATACGTACAACTATAATGCAAAGATTTAAAATGTGGAAAAAAGAAAAAGAACACTCTCAGTGAGTATCTTGGTACAGGCCTTGGGAGCAACTTGGGAGACTAAGGAAAGAGGATCCCAAGTTCAAAGCCAACCTCAGCTACTTAGCAAGGCACTAACCAACTTAACCAAGACTTGTCTCCAAATAAAAAAGGGATGAGAATATGGCTCAGTGGTTAAACACCCCTGGGTTCAATCCCCAGTACCAAAAAAAATTTTTTTTCCAAAAAAAGGTAGGTCACTTTACATAGAAAGTTTCTGATGGGGGCTGGGGATGTGGCTCAAGCGGTAGCGCGCTCGCCTGGCATGCGTGCGGCCCGGGTTCGATCCTCAGCACCACATACCAACAAAGATGTTGTGTCCGCCGAGAAATAAATAAATAAATAAATATTTAAAAAAAAAGAAAGTTTCTGATGGAGAAAGCTAACTGAAAGTCAAAATATCAACCAATATAGAAAGCACTACAAATTCAGTAGAAAGCACAATGAATCTGGCTTCATTCTTCAAAATAATAAAGCTTAAAACAAAATTGAAAAAATATTCCACATTTCCTCTTCCAAATGACTCAATCAACAGAGTTCAATATGCATCAACAAAATTGGAGATCTAAAATCATAACGTCCACATTACTCCTTGTTTCAAAACTTTTCAAACTAACTACAGTATTCTAATATCTCCAATAAGACTTTCCTAATTAAAAGCTAAATACAAAGTAGTGACATAAGATGAATCCACAAATTCTTAAGGTAGTAACACAAGAATTATGCTAACATTTGCAATGTAATACATATGTTACTGTTAAGATTCAAACCTAGCCAGTCATGTTGGCATGGGCCTATAATTCCAGCCACTCAGGAGGCTGAAGCAGGAGGATTGCAAGTTAGAGGCCAGCCATAGCAACCTAGCAAGGCTTTATGCAACTCAGTGAGACCCTGTCTCAAAAATTACAAAGTGATGGGGATATGGCTCAGTGGGTAAGCACCCATGGGTTCAATCCACAGTTCCAAAAAAAAGATTCAAACCCAAGCAGACACTCTGAGCAGATATTCTGATTAATTGACTACCAAGAGAGAAGTCAGACATACATGTCAAGTATCATTAACTTATTATAAATCTAGCTAGGCGCGGTGGCGCACACCTGTAATCCCAGCAGCTTGGGATCTGAAACAGGAGGACCACAGTTCTAAGCCAGCCTCAGGAAAAAGCAAGGCGCTAAACAACTCAGTGTAGACTCAGTCTTTAAATAAAATACAAAAACTAGGGCTCAGTGGTCTAGTGGCCCTGAGATCAATCCCTGATACCGCCCCCAAAAAACTAATAACTTATTATAAATCTCATAATATTCCAAATTTGTTTGCTTTTCCAAGATTTAACATTAGTTAGTCCTAAGTCTTCAAAATATTAGGACTCAAGAGCTGATCGTGTCATTAATTTATTTACAGCATATAAATGAAAACACTGCTTTTAACCACATTTTTCCAGCATATACAGAGAAATGGCAGATGATGTAGAACAATACAAATTTTGGTACAGTCCCACATAATGAAAAGCTCTTTAAATAATCAACTACTCAGAAAGGGCAGAGAGCTAAATCAGAAAATGTTAGAGGACCCTATGGTTTTCTTCTATGTTTTCTCTTTGGGTGTTCTCACTTGTTTCATAATTTTGGGGGGATGTGGGGGTAGTTCTACCATTGAGTCACATCCTCAGCCCTTTTGTTTCTTTTGAGACAGGTTCTCACTAAATTGCCCTGACTGACCTCAAATCTGCTATCCTTCTGCCTCAGTCTTCTAAGGTGCTAGTATTATAGGCAAAGATCACCTTGGCTGACAACTTCTTTTATAAGTTTTAAGCACTATTTAATACTCTAAAAAATATAAATCAAGTAAAGTATACTAACATTTTTACAAAATGGAAAGAATGTATACACACTTGCTTACAGGTGTACAAAATATACCTTTGGAAGACATGTAAGAAACAGCTAACATTGTTTGGATCCAAAGAAAACTGGATGATAGATAAAAGAAAGTGGAGGGAGATTTTTAATTCTATACCTAACTGAACATTTTAAATTTTGAATGCTAATAAAATTTTTAACCAAACCATACAGTATAGTATACCAACAGATAAATAATGATGACTCCTCATCTTCATCTTTCCCCACTAAAATTTAAGTTCTATGAAGGCAGAGATTTTTGCCTAATTTTTCAATACTTTCTCCACATTACATGGTCCACATCTGGTGCTTGAAAAACATCTGCCAAAAAAAAAAAAAAATGAAAGGAATCCTTAACCTTTCCACTAAATTCAACTTGTATACCCAATTGCCTACTTCTCACCTCTACCTGAAGAACTAGATCCTACTCAAATATGTCTAATCCAATTCCATTTCCACATAACCTGTTTCCCTCACCTCTTCCCCATCTAGTACATGGCATCACCATTCTCCAGCTGAAGTCAAAAACCCAGGAGACACCCCATTCCAACCAACTACACACGTATCCAAACTATAACAAGTTCAATAAATATTTTTCGTCCCAAAACATATTTTCAAACCTGGTCACTCGACTCAATGCTCCATGGCCACTTTTCTTCCTACAGGTGCCCTGATTTTCTTCTCCAATCTACAGTCAGATTTTAATTCAGACCATATACTCCCAGTTCTTTATTTAAAAAAAAAAAAAAAACTTTTCAATGTACTTTAAGCGTAAAAGTCAAAACTGTTTTGAAAAATAAGACCCCATAAGACTTAGTCTCTAGCTATGATGTAAACTTCTCTCTCACCAGCATCTATCTACAATGAGCTGATTTTCAGTTTGCTGGACTCAAGTGTGATACCACCTCAGAGATCTTCCATTTATTGAACCCTCTGAAAGGAACACTCCTCCTCCAGAACTTACAAAGGCTAGAGTCTTCTCATTTTTCAAACATCAGATCAAAGGTCACCAGAGAAAGGTATTTCCTGACCACAGTATCTGAAATAATCTTCTCTTCTCCCAACCACAACTCCTTATTTTATTCCATCACAGCACTTATTCTCTGGAATTATTTGTTTCCTAGTCTCTCCCTCCCCAACTAGCACTGAAGCTGCAATTCTATATCCCTAATGCCTGTGATATTTCTTGGCATGCAGACCAGGTGCTTAATAAATATGGGAAAACTGAAAAAGGTCTACAACATTTAATTTAATGACAGGAAAAGGAAAGACATGAACAAACTATCTTCCTATCTATAAAACACTGAAAATCTCCAGAGAGGATGGAGTATTTCAGATGCTTTTGAACATCTAATATTCAAAAGGTAAGGCATACAATAAAAATGTTCCCCCAACTCAAACAGCATCTGAAAAAACAGATCTCAGAGAACACAATGTATGGGGCTGGGATTGTAGCTTACGGTAGAGCACCTGTGCGTAGCATTTGTGAGGCACTGGGTTTGATTCTCAGCACCACATGAAAACAAATAAATAAAGATTAAATTCTTTAAAAAAAAAAAAACCACTATGTACAATTATTTCATCTGTGATCCTTTTGGAAAGGTCTTCCAAATACTGCATAAGGGCAAAAGAGGCAAATTATAACTAATTAGATCAGTTGTCAGGTCTTGGAAAAGTATGTGAGATTTTAAAGTGTAGAGAATAGAACAAAACGATTATTTCTCATACTTCACTACAAATGTAAGTTTGTGACAGGTCTTATTCCAAGATTTTTCATATTCAAAGTCAAAGAGTTTAAAGAGAATGTTAATAGTTTACATCCTACTATCTTCAAATTTAAACTTCCAGGGCATTGCCATTCAACTGGTCATAGCAGTTCAAGGGAGAGAGAGAACTTAATAATAATAACAGTGTGCAATTCGGAGCTTTTATTTGCAAGCACATAATGGTAGGGAATGGTCCAGACTCCCTAGTGTGTAACCAAGTGCTGAAAGACAGTCTGAGGATCTTATTTCACCAAACCCTAAGTGTTGAGACAGGAGGTCTAGCATGCACGTAGAATACTCCTCCCCAAAGCTATCAATCTTCACTGTCTGAGAAAACAAAAGTGAAAACACTCGTGGTAAGGATGTATGAGATTGATGCCACCCCCCACCTCAACACAGAGACCTCTGTATCCGTGTCGGCACGTAAATAAGCAGGAGTACACGCACTCTCTCACCTTCCCTCCTTTGAAGGAAAATGGAACCAAGGGAGGGGCGGCCAAGACCGGGTCGGCGAGGCCCGAGATCCAGTCCAAGGGATGGCCGGGCTTAAGGGTCAGTACTCTGGGGAGCCGAGGTCACTTACAGGACACCATCTTTCTTGATCTCCCCCTTTCATCCATCCCTCTCCCGTCGTCGCCCCCAACTCCTTTCCTCCGCCCCATCCCCTCCACCCATTAGCCGGGAAGGGAAGTTTCCAGGCGCCTGCAGCCCGGCTCCCCAACCCTCAGCGGGGTTACCTTCTGCAGAAGCAGGACAAGGGGCAGGGGGCAAGGGGAGGGGAGGCAACCCGAAGGAGTGAAGGACGAAGCCCCCGGCGAGGAAGGTGGGCGGCGGCGGTGGTGGCGGCTGTCAGCTCGCGTTCCCTGCTCACAGCGCTGCCATTACTGTGCGCCGAGGCCGCCTCCCCGGCCGGCCTCCGCCACCCGCCCTAGAGACGCGGGGGGTGGGGAGCAAAGCCCGGGGAGCCCGCGCGCCGACACTCACCTGCCTCCGCGAGGAAATACCTTAAAGCCCAAGGCCGCCGTCGCTCCGGGGCGGGGCAGGGACAGTAGGGAAGGGGAAGAGGGAGAAGGACAGGCCGATTACTAGATCTGTAAATCAAACGTCCTCCTGAGCAACCGGCTTTGCCCAACACACACCCTCTGATCGCCTTCTTCCGCTGCTTCCAAATCCCCCCTCAGAAAGCAATGGTAGAGTCCGCGTTACGGCAAGCGCGAGGAGCCCAGTTTTATGCAATTGCGAAGGCCACGGAAATCAATATGCAAAGTGCTTCCTCGAGGTGCTCACTAGTGAAGCAATCACAGTTCTCTGAGCTCAAGAGACACAATACCCGACAAGTTTTGTGACTTCGAGTAACTATTTGTCAAAACGGTGTTTTTAACATAAGTATTCCACCTCGAAGAGTTTCAGATCATCGCGAATATTCCAAAACCTCTTGCCACACGCCTCCGAAGTATATTGATTAAGCTACTTTTCCCTCTGGCAAACTACTTTTTTTTTTTAGTGGGTTTTTAATCTATAGACAAAGTCTGCGACATAAGTGTATTTTCATTAACGAAACTTTCCCTCGCAGCTGCGATCGCTAACTCCGCACCTTCACCAATCCCCAACTCCATCCCCTTAAAGGGTAACGTTGACAAACGGGAAGCGCTGCCCATCACCTCCTCAAGACACACAGAACCACAAGGGAACACCTTTGTTCCATAATTACCTTTCATATCCCCAAGAAGTCAGTAGTCAAGGTTTGCTCTTCGTTTGTACATTTTGAGCAAATATTTCCCTTCCCACCCTTTCTTCCAAACTGTGCCAATCTTTCAAATCCCATTTAAAAATCCTGTCGCTCCGGGTGCAGTGGCGCCTGTGTGTAATCCTAGCGACGCGGAAGGCGGAGACAGGAGGTCCACAAGTTCAAGGCCAGCGTGGGCACAGTGGGATAGACCCTGTCTCAATATTAAAATAAAAACGGCTGGGGGTGTATGTCAGGGCTCACCTAGCATGTGCGAGGTGTCCTGGGTTCAATCCTCAGTACCGCAAAAAATAAGAAAATCCTGCCTCCTGACCTGACCAACCCCACCTATTTTTCTCCTCTTACTACTTGCTTCATAGCACTTGAAGTCTGTACTCTTCAATGCAATAAAAAGTTATGTTATACTAAATTAAGTTGTTTCCATTGTATCACCTTAATTTTATTAAATTTCAACACTTTCTCATATTTTGTGAAGAAATGGGAAGGGCAAATGAAATTCTGCTGCATGCCAAAGCTGTCTTGAAGAAAAGCAATTGTGGTTGAGTTACCCGCTGAAATAGCTGCTTTTATAGAATATCATTCTGCTTGAAAGAACGATTGACAAACCAATGTTATTCCAACTTGGGAATTCACAAATATTTTCCCCCAAATGAACTAAGTGAGTTAACACTTCAAGCAAACACTTGGCAGTATTTGTTGCCAATGATAAAATTTAGCTTTCAAGTGGAATTTGAAAATTTGGAAAATGTATGTTCACCACCATGAGCTGGACAGTTTCCCAAGACTTCAAAGACAGTGCTGAAAACAAATATGACCTTTTGATATTATATGATGAAATATGTCAACATATGGAAGATCCACATAACAGTGAACCATAATTTTCCAAATGACTTTCCAAATGACCAAGGTGGGATATTACAAAATCATGTATCAATAAAAGATTCATTCAAGCCAGGCACAGTGGCACACACCTGTAATACAGCAACTCAAAAAGCTGAGGCAAGAGGATCAAAAGTTTCAGGCAATTCAGCAAGACCTTGTGTCAAAATGAAAAATAAAAGGACAGGGGATGTGGCTCAGTGGTAAAACAACCCTGAGTTTAATCCTCAGTACTGCAAAAAGCAAAAGAAAACAAAATACAAGATAGATGAATGGATGGATATTCACAGTCTACTTGTTTGTATGATAATATGTGCATACATATAAAAAACAAAGTACAAAAAGTCTTACCCAGGACTATCCAAAAAGATAATTAATGCTCCTTCTAAGGCCTGAGTTTCATGATATAATTCAACCATATAGAATCTAGCTGTATTCTAAGTTAAATAATAAGAGATTTGCAAAAAAAAAAAAAAAAATGTAAAAACAATGCCTTTCTTTTCAGAAAACTGTATTTTGGAAAATACAGTTTCTTTTCATAAAAATATGCAATTTATGTAAAAATGTTTTGAGTATTTTAAAATTAAACCAATAAGTATATTTTAATTCTTAATATAGTAACTGTGGATATATATAACCCCTGCATACTTAAATTCTTTGAGGTCCTCAATAATTTTTAATCATTGAAGTGGGTTGCAGACTAAGTTTTAAGAACCATTGCTCTTATGAAATGCTCCCGATTCTATCGTGTTCCTCTTAAATTCTGATTAGAATGGGGACTAGTGTGAATGGTCCCAAATATGAATCACTACAACATCCTTATATTTCTAAACTCCAGAGACCTCCTACTTTATAGCTATCAACCTATATAATGAGGAAACCTCATCTCTAAAATGATTTACTAAATCCCAATTACTTAATATTATATTAGAATTACTTCTTCATTCCAATAAAAATGTCTTCTTTCTGATCAACCATTCAGACCCCATTTTTAGCTATAATTGAACTTTACCCACCCCCTCAATCTTAATTCATCTGTGAATTTTTTTTCTTGTGTTACTTCTTAAGAAACATTACATTTAAAAATGTTTTGGGGGGAGCTGGGTATGGTGACACATGCCTATAATTCCAATCTCTCAGAAGCCAAGGCAGGAGGATCCCAAGTTCAAAACAACCATCCGCAATTTGGTATAGCCCTAAGCAATTTATCAAGACTCTGTCTCAAAATAAAAAACTGAGGGACTGGGGTTGTGGCTCAGCGATAGAGCACTCACCTAGCACATTCTAGGCACCACAGAAAAATAAATAAATAAAGATATTGTGTCCAACTAAGAAATAAATAATTAAAATAAATAAATAATAGAAAAGTCTAGGGATGTGGTCCAGTGGTTAAGTGCCCCTGAGTTCAATCCCAGGCATTTAATCTCTGTTTAAAAAATTAATAGAGGTCTGGGGTTGTGGCTCAGTGGTAGAGCATTTGCCTCACATGCATGTGGCACTAGGTTTGATCCTAAGTACCACATAAATAAATAAAACAAAGGTATTGTGTCTATCTACAACTAAGGATAGCATCTTCAACAAATGGTGCTGGGAAAACTGGAAATCCATATGCAACAAAATTAAACTGAATCCCTTTCTCTCGCCATGCACAAAAGTTAACTCAAAATGGATCAAGGAGCTTGATATTAAATCAGAGACACGGCATCTGATAGAAGAAAATGTTGGCTACAACCTACAAGCTGTGGGGTCGGGCTCCAAATTCCTCAATAGGACACCCATAGCACAAGAGTTAACATCTAGAATCAACAAATGGGACTTACTCAAGCTAAAAAGTTTTTTCTCAGCAAAAGAAACAATAAGAGAGGTAAATAGGGAGCCTACATCATGGGAACAAATCTTTACTCCTCACACTTCAGATAGAGCCCTAATATCCAGAGTATATAAAGAACTCAGAAAAGTAGACAATAAGATAACAAATAACCCAATCAACAAATGGGCCAAGGACTTGAACAGACACTTCTCAGAGGAGGACATACAATCAATCAACAAGTACATGAAAAAATGCTCACCATCTCTAGCAGTCAGAGAAATGCAAATCAAAACCACCCTAAGATACCATCTCACTCCAGTAAGATTGGCAGCCATTATGAAGTCAAACAACAATAAGTGCTGGCGAGGATGTGGGGAAAAGGATACACTTGTACATTGTTGGTGGGACTGCAAATTGGTGCAGCCAATTTGGAAAGCAGTATGGAGATTTCTTGGAAAGCTGGGAATGGAACCACCATTTGACCCAGCTATTCCCCTTCTCGGTCTATTCCCTAAAGACCTAAAAAGAGCATGCTACAGAGACACTGCTACATCGATGTTCATAGCAGCTCAATTCACGATAGCAAGACTGTGGAACCAGCCTAGATGCCCTTCAATAGACGAATGGATAAAAAAAAATGTGGCACTTATACACAATGGAGTATTACTCTGCATTAAAAAATGACAAAATCATAGAATTTGGTGGGAAATGGATGGCATTAGAGCAGATTATGCTAAGCGAAGCTAGCCAAGCCCTAAAAAACAAATGCCAAATGTCTTCTTTGATATAAGGAGAGTAGCTAAGAACAGACTAGGGAAGAAGAG
The DNA here is from genome assembly GCF_045843805.1 of Urocitellus parryii. NCBI lineage: Eukaryota > Metazoa > Chordata > Mammalia > Rodentia > Sciuridae > Urocitellus > Urocitellus parryii. The sequence continues at coordinate 54,698,481 of NC_135539.1, forward strand.
CACGAGAAGAAGACCAACATTAAACAAGGATGAGAGGTGGGAGGGAAGGGGAGAGAGAAGGGAAATTGCATGGAGATGGAAGGAGACCCTCAGGGTTTTACACGGTTGCATACAAGAGGAAGTGAGGGGAAAGGGAAAAATAATACAAGGGGGAGGAATGAACTACAGAAGTGGGGGTAGAGAGAGAAGAGGGGAGGGGAGGGGAGGGGGATAGTGGAGGATAGGAAAGGCAGCAGAATACAACAGACGGGAGTATATCAATATGTAAATCAATGGAAGTGTAACTGATGGGATTCTGCAAGCTGTATAAGGGGTAAAATGGGAGTTCATAACCCGCTTGAATCAAAGTGTGAAATATGATATATCAAGAACTATGTAATGTTTTGAACAACCAACAATAAAAAAAAATTAATTAAAAAAAAATAATAATAGACATGTATTTGGGGGCTTGGGACATAGTTCAATGGTAGAGTGCTTGCCTAGCATGCACAAGGCCCTGAGTTCAATCCATGGCACCACCAAAAAAAAAAAAAAAAAAAAAAAGTATTTTAGCCTTGTCTAAAGTTTATTGAGTTTTTTTTATAACTTATTCTGATTTCTGTTTTTTTTTATAAGAACTACCAATACTACAGAAATAGATAGCCATGTTCAGGCTGATGCATATTTAAGATTTTTTTCTATGAATACGATTAAACATTTTTATACAAATCAGAACACATTATACATGTGCTATTTGGGGGTTTTGTTTTGGTTTGGTTTTGTGGTATTGGACCCAACATCTTGGGCATATCAGGCAAGCATTCAACCACTGCATTATATCCCCAGTCCATATACACTGTTTTGTAGCCAAATCTCTCCTCAATATCTTTCCAATTTTGATCTTTCTGAGATCCCTTAAATAATGCTGAGTCTGCTAGGTGTGGTGGCACATACCTGTAAGTTCAGCCACTCAGGAAACTGAGGAAGGAGTTTAAGTCCAGTCTGAACAACTTAGAGAGAACTTGTCTCAAATTAAAAAAAAAAAAAAATGTGGGGAGTGGGTGGGAACTGGGGACTCAGCTCAGTAGCTCATTGGTACAGCACCCCGAACTGAATTCCAGGTACAGAAAAAGAAAATAATGTTTAGTCAGCCAAAATAATTTATAAATTAATGAAAACTATTTTAACAAGGCTGTCTTAAAATGTCATTGCACAAATCAGTGAACAAAGTATATTCATTTCCATTTGTTCTCTACTTGTCAATGTACATAATTTTCTCTTGCTAAATTTTCCAAGTTTACCTCATAATCTACTTTCTACTTACTATTCAAGGAGCCCAACCAAAATAATTTTCTGTCTTTATAAGTTTCCCTTCTAAGTGCTAGAGGTATAACTTGGTAGTAGAGCACTTGCCTAGAATGTAGCAGGTTCTGGGTTCAATTCTCAGCATTGCAAAAAAGGAAAGTTTAAAAAAATCAAGTTCTTTTTATATTTTTTTATAAACAGGAAAACTAAAGACCTCTAATTTTTCTATGACATTTATAATTTCAAATAGTTTCTCTTGTATCATTTATCAAACATTTTTCCATCTTTTGCTTCTGATAAACTCTAAAAAAATGTTAGATGTGGTAGAAATGTTTTCATATTTCGAATAACAAATTAAGAAAATACTGAGGGCTGGGATTGTGACTCAGCGGAAGAACACTCGCTTAGCCCTGGGTTCGATCCTCAGCACCACATAAAAATAAAAGAAAGATAGTGTGTCCAACTACAACTAAAAAACAAATATTAAAAGAAAATACTGAGTTTTAAAAAGCACATGGCTATAAGTAATATTCTTGTGGAGAAGCCTGACAAACATCCCCTCAGCCAGGTAATCAAGGTCAACATTAACAAAGATGGGTCATGTTGAGAGTATTAACCACTGATATTTGAGAGAATGTGACTTTACCTCTGTGGTCTTCCTCCCAAGCCGCTATCTCCATTCAATCATGGGGAAAATACCTGATAAATTACAACTGAGGGTCCTTCTACAAAATAAATGACTGAGGCAGAAGGATTGTGGTTCAAAGCCAGTCTCAGCAACTTAGTAAGGCCCTAAGCAACTCAGCAAGATCCTGTCTCTAATAAAATACCAAAAGGGGTTGGGGGCTGGGGCTGGGGCTCAATGGTAGAGCACTTGCCTGGCATTTGTGAGGCACTAGGTTCAATCCTCAGCACCACATAAAAATAAATAAATAAAATAAAGGTATTGTGTCCATCAACAACTAAACAAAAAATTTTTAAAGGGGGGGTTAAGGATGTGGCTCAGTAGTTAAGTGCCTTTGGGTTCAATACCTGGTACCAAAATAATAATAATAATAATAATAATAATAATAATACCTCTATTAACTCACAGTTTGGGAGGTCCAAGGTCAAGGGGTGATGTCCTTCCTCCTATCCTTCTTTTCAGACTCCAAAGGGGGTGCACACAATATCACGTTGCAGGAGGCAGGGAGTATGTACTTCTCTCTGGTCTCTACCGGTTCCTTATAAAGTCACCAGGATCCAATCATGGGAGCTCCACCCTAAGAACTATCTAATCTTAATAACTTTCCAAAATGGCTACCTCTAAACTCCACATTGGATTAAGTTTTCTACCTTCTTAATGTCATTAACTTGTGACTTTGAGAATCAAATCCTACCCTCCTGAGGCTAAAGGGAAAACTATATTCAAATCTTAGAAGGGAGTGTAAGAAAAACCTTCATGATTTGATGAATTTATTTTTAAATCTAAAACTGTTCTTTAAAAGTTCTACTAATTTTTAAAAACCTTTCAACTGAGAGCCACAGAGCCTGTGCTCTACACAGTGGGAGCTAAGTAGTTCTCTCCAGATAGAATTCGCAGGAGAGCATGGGCTGAGAAATGAGCCCACCTGGTAACCTGATGAAGTTTTTGTCTGCAACTTGCAAGCAATATGGCTTCAGAATGGTCTCAAACTTTTTAAACTGTGACTCAGTACAAAATATATTTTATATAGAGGCCGAGAAACACACGTTATCAGTAGATAAAACAGCAAGGTGTAGATGGACACAACACAATGCCTTCATTTCCATGTGGTGCTGAGGATGGAACCTGGGTCCCCCTTGTGCTAGGCTAGCACTCTACCGCTGAGCCACAATCCTAGCACGCCCCCGCCCCCCCAGATTGTTTCTTTTGCCCAGAAGAAGCTTTTTAGTTTGAATCCATCCCATTTATTAATTCTTGATTTTAATTCTTGTGCTATAGGAGTCTTATTAAGGAAGTAGGGGCCTAATCTGATATGATGGAAATTTGGGCCTATTTTTTCTTCTATTTTAGACACAGGATGTCTGGTTTAATTCCTAGGTCCTTGATCCACTTTGAGTTTTGTGCATAGAGATAGATAGATAAATCTGTATAATGCTTTTGGTAGTATGGTCATTTTGACAATATTAATCCTGTCTATCCAGGAACCAGGGAGATCTTTCAATCTTCTAAGTTCTTCTTAATCTCTTTCTTTGTTTTTAAATATTTTTTTGGTTGTAGATGTACACAATATCTTTATTTATTTATTTTTATGTGGTGCTGAGGATCAAACCCAGGGCCTCACACCTGAGAGGCAGACTCTCTACCACTGAGCTACGGCCCCAGCCCCATTAATTTCTTTCTTTAGTATTCTGTAGTTTTTGTTATAGAGGTCTTTCACCTCTTTTGTTAGGTTAATTCCTAAGTGGGATGCTTTTTTTTTTTTTTTTTTTTTTTTTTGGTACTGGGGATTGAACCCAGGAGAGCTTTACTGTTACTAAAAGCTGGGTCCTTGTCCCTGATGCCACTCCAATAAACACACAGTTTTGAGGAAAAAAAAAAAAATTCAAATCGGTGTGTACTTTGAAAAAATAAAAAGCAACTGGATATGGTGGCTCACTCCTATGATTTCAGCTACAAAAGGCTGAGGCCAGCCTGGTTAGCTTAGGGAGACCCTCTCTCAAAATAAAATTAAAAAGGCTGGGAATGTAGCTCAGTGGAGCACTTCCCTAGTATCTGAGGAAGATCTCTAATCAGAAAAATTAGGCACCTAGCCAGGTACAGTGGGGCACGCCTATAATCCCAGCAACTTGGGAGGCTGAAACAGGAGGATCACAAATTCAAAGCCAGTCTCAAAAATTAGGGAGGCCCTAAGCAATTAGGAGAGACCTGTCTCTAAATAAAATATTAAAAAGAGCTGGGGATGTGGCTCAGTGGTTAAACACCCCTGGTTTCAATCCCCAGTATCAAAAAAAAAAAAAAAAAAAGAAATGCTAGGCACCTCTGAAACTTTCTATTGTTGAAGAGGAAACCAGATGAACAGGTTATATCTTTGCCTCCATTAGACAATTCTAGTTGAAATCTATTAAAAATAAAAAAAAATCTTGGGCTGAGGATGTGGCTCAAGCGGTAGTGCACTCGCCTGGCATGCGTGAGGCCGGGGTAGGATACTCATCGTCTGGCACGCGTGCGGTCTGGGTTCGATCCTCAGCACCACATACAAAGAAAGAGGTTGTGTCCGCGGAGAAGTAAAATAAATAAATATCAAAAAATCTCTTTTTAAAAAATTTTAAAAATAAATTTAAATAAATTACCTATAAATCCTTTATATTTCTTTGCAGTCATATGTACACAGATAATTTTTAAAAATCAAATTAAAAGAGAGCTTATTTTAAAGAAAAACTCCATAACTGTCACAGTTTGAGATAGACAATGCTGGGCTGGGGATGTGGCTCAAGCGGTAGTGCGCTCGCCTGGCATGCTTGTGGCCCGGGGTTCGATCCTCAGCACCACATACAAACAAGGATGTTGTGTCTGCCAAAAACTGAAAAATAAATATTAAAAAAATTCTCTCTCTCTCTCTCTCTCTCTTTCTCTCTCTCTCAAAAAAAGAGAGAGACAATGTTTTCATGATTTCTCAGAATTGAGAACAGAGAGTGAATCTGAGTAATGGATCGCAAGCAATAATAATATTACGGGTAAAAGAAAGGGAGATGACATTTCCTGAAGTGTTTTGTCATATTAAAAATAAGTGTGTCACAAACAGTAAAATAAGAATCATGGTCCACCCAAATGAGGGTGATGACAGAGAAGATGGAAGGACAAGTGACTTAATAGCTATAAGTAAAGTAGTCTATCCCACTTGAGGAGAGAGGGACAAAAAGAAAACCAGCACAAATCAAATGTGGCAAGTCTGGTGAAAAACTAATTCAGAGAAAAGGTGAACGAGCTGAACAACATAATTTCTGGGCCACAGAAGGTGGTTGATTAATAATGTGAACTTGTGTTAACTGGGTCCTAAGTACTGCAATAGGCTTAATATCAGTGTTCGAAATAGGATCTAGGACCAGGGTGTATGTAGCTCAGAGGCAGAGTGTGTGCTTATTAGGCACAAGGCCCTGGATTCAATGCCCAGTACCAAAAAAAAGAAGAGAGTGGCCCACACCTGTAATCCCAGAGGTTTGGGGAAATAACAAGCTTAAAACCAACCTCAGCAACTTAGCAAGGCCCTAACCAACCTAGGGAGAACCTGTCTCAAAATAAAAAACAAAACTACTGGGGATTTCGTAATACATAAAAACAAAACAAAACAAACAAACAAACAAAAGAATGGGATCCTAATTAGAATAAATTATTACATGTATGTATAATATATCAAAATATGCTGCAGTCTGGCTGGGCACAAAATAACCGGGAGGTCACGAGCCACTTGTAGGTTCAAACAGGAACTACTTTATTTCCCGAACCCCACAGGAATTCTCCAGAAACTCCGAGAGAACTCAACGGGAACTCTAGTTAATGTTAGTCCTAATTGATCTAGGACATCTCTTCCCCATAAATTTATAGGAAGATGATCCAATACATATGGCTGTATAGTTCCTTCACATCCTTCAGGATCCTTCCAATCTAATACCATCGCACTTCTCTGGGGATTAGTTGCCACTCCTAGGCATTTGAGTGGCTTGTTGTAACCGCCAATGTTTTGGCCATTCTTGACGAGAGATAATGCTAAGGTCTGCACCTGGATCCAGTACTCTTTTGGTTTGTTTTTTACTAATTTCTGATCCCATATTTCTGCTACAAAGATAACGATCATCTTTTTTTTTTATTGGATGTTCAAAACATTACAAAGCTCTTGACATATCAATAATGATCATCTTAATGGCTCGCTGGCATTACTTCTCAACCACTCCTTCTGGCAAAATGCCAGGCACCATCCTGACTTGGTTGCGGCTCTCAACAAAGATATCCCCCACTATCATGTATATTTCAAAAGAACAAATAAAATTTTTTAAAAAAGGAAAAAATCGAATAGGAACTATAGATCTCATGAAGTTGAGATAGAATTCTGGTTACTAGAAGTTAGGCAGAGCTTTCCTCGCTACCCAGGGAGGGATCCATACGGCGTTGTTCTTGATTCCCGTCGTAACTTTAAAGGGAAACTGTCACAATGTCCGGAGCCCTTGATGTCCTGCAAATGAAGGAGGAGGATGTCCTCAAATTCCTTGCAGCAGGAACCCACTTAGGTGGCACCAACCTTGATTTCCAGATGGAACAGTATATCTACAAAAGGAAAAGCGATGGCATCTACATCATAAATCTGAAGAGGACCGGGGAGAAGCTTCTGCTGGCAGCTCGTGCCAATGTTGCCATTGAAAACGTCAGTGTCATATCCTCTAGGAATACTAGCCAGCGGGCTGTGCTGAAGTTTGCTGCTGCCACTGGAGCCACCCCTATTGCTGGCCGCTTCACTCCTGGAACCGTCACTAACCAGATCCAGGCAGCTTTCCGGGAGCCACGTCTTCTGGTGGTTACTGATCCCAGGGCTGACCACCAGCCTCTTACAGAAGCATCCTATGTCAATCTGCCTACCATTGCTTTGTGTAACACAGACTCTCCTCTGCGCTATGTGGACATTGCCATTCCATGCAACAACAAGGGAGCTCATTCTGTGGGTCTGATGTGGTGGATGCTGGCCCGAGAAGTTCTGCGCATGCGTGGCACCATTTCCCGTGAGCACCCATGGGAGGTTATGCCTGATCTATACTTCTACAGAGATCCTGAAGAGATTGAAAAGGAAGAGCAGGCTGCTGCTGAAAAGGCTGTGACCAAGGAGGAATTTCAGGGTGAATGGACTGCTCCAGCTCCTGAGTTCACTGCTACTCAACCTGAGGTTGCAGACTGGTCTGAAGGTGTGCAGGTGCCCTCTGTGCCTATCCAGCAGTTCCCTACTGAAGACTGGAGTGCCCAGCCAGCCACTGAAGACTGGTCTGCAGCTCCCACTGCTCAGGCCACTGAGTGGGTAGGAACAACCACCGAGTGGTCTTGAGTTGTTCTGCAGTCACACATTAATAAGCAAGGTGGAAATAAGGAGAATAAGCACCAATTTACGGAGAATAAACAACCAATTTCTAAAAAAAAAAAAAAAAAAAGAAGTTAGGCAGAGAAGAGGGAAGAGAGGGCTGGGGAAAAGTGGATCAATGGGCATCAAGTTATAGTTACAAGTAAGAAAGTCAGTGTGCTATTGCTCAGTAGAGTGATTTAGATAATTATATATTGTATGTATATATATATATTCATATACATACACATATATATTCATATACATGCATACACACACACACACACACTTTTTTGCAGGCTCTTTACTGATTCTTTGTTTTTATGAACATTGTGATTCTATCAGAAATATCTTGAAGCAGTATGGAGATTCCTTGGAAAGCTGGGAATGGAACCACCATTTTACCCAGCTATTCCTCTTCTTGGACTATTCCCTAAAGACCTTAAAAGAGCGTATTATCCCTGCTACATCAATGTTCATAACAGCACAATTCACAATAGCTAGACTGTGGAACCAACCTAGATACCCTTCAATAGATGAATGGATAAAAAAAAATGTGGCATTTAGACACAATGGAGTATTACTCTGCACTAAAAAATAACAAAATCATGGAATTTGCAGGGAAATGGATGGCATTAGAGCAGCTTATGCTAAGTGAAGCTACCAAATCCCTAAAAAACAAATGCCAAATGTCTTCTTTGATATAAGGACAACAACTAAGAGCAGAGCAGGGAGGAAGAGCATGAGAAGAAGATTAACATTAAACAGGGACGAGAGGTGGGAGGGAAAGGGAGAGAGAAGGGAAATTGCATGGAAATGGAAGGAGACCCTCATTGTTATACAAAATTACATATAAGAGGAAGTGAGAGGAAAGGGAAAAAAAACAAGGGAGAGAAATGAATTACAGTAGATGGGGTAGAGAGAGAAGATGGGAGGGGAGGGGAGGGGAGGGGGGATAGTAGAGGATACGATAGGCAACAGAACACAACATACACTAGTATGGCAGTATGTAAAAACGCGGATGTGTAACCGATGTGATTCTGCAATCTGTATACGGGGTAAAAATGGGAGTTCATAACCCACTTGAATCAAATGTATGAAATATGATATGTCAAGAGCTTTGTAATGTTTTGAACAACTAATAATAAAAATTTTAAAAAAAGAAAAAGAAAAGCATATCCAAAAATAAAAAAGAAATATCATTACCCTTCTCTATGAATGAAAGTCCTATTCATTATATAAGAGTCTCCTCTACCTACCATCAAGCATAACTTATATTGATATTCATACATGAACACCTTTCCTTTCAAGCTATGCCTTAACTATCTATGTATAGGTCTGCTTTGTCAAGAACTGAGAAGTCTGAGATTTTATCCTACTAGGTGTCAAGAACTGTGAAAGATCTGAGATTTTACACTACTTGCAAGCAAACAAATTGTTAGTCTCATGAATGCTGGAAGAAAACATGAGACTCCTGGGTTAGAGACAATTTTATTATAACACAACAGGGAGCATGAGCCTCTAGTATACACTGGTTTCCATTGCCATTCTCCCCAAATACCAAGTGATTGCTGCTTATGCAATGAGTTTATATTATAGCTGAGGAATGCTAAGCTCAGGGATCTCACATTTTAAAAATCAGGGGCTTTATAATGAACTATTTGCTACTCAGCATACTTGAAAACCTAGTCTGGAAAAAAAATTGCCAATGCCTCTGCCTGAAAGATGTGCAGAAATGCTAGAAATCTACAAGAATTATCCTCCTATACTAGACTGAAAAGCTGTTGAACAACTGCTATGTGCAAATCATTAGTGAATGAACAAGAGGGTTAAAACATATTCCCTTAGTTCATTTCAGCTGCTATAACAAAAAAATCATACACTGGGTGAATTATAAACAACAGACATTAATTTCTCACAGTTCTAGAGAGTTCCAAGATTAAGGTGCTAGCAAATATGGTAGCTGGTTCACAGACATTTTTCTTCTTCCCATGAATTCATATGGCAGAAAGAGCCAGGAACTCTCTGTTCTCCTTCAGAAAGGCACGCTTCCCATTCATGTAAATTTTTCCCTCATGTCCTAATCATCTTCCAAACATCTGACCTCTAAATGCCCTCACAATGTAGATTTAGGTTTCAATAGGACACATTCAATATATAGGACATGTCTAACTTACATTCAATAAATGTTAAGTACATGAATGAATGGTTCAATGAATGAGAAATTACAGGGACACACGGATATATATATACACACACACACACACACACACATATATCCCCCCATAGTAGACATTTTCATCACTCTAATCCCTCCCCCCCCCCCCACTTTTTTTTTTTTTTTTGGTACTAGTGATTGAACCCAGGGGTACTTGAGACATATCCTTATCTCTTTTTATTTTTTATTTTGAAACAGGATCCTACTAAGTTGCCAAGGTTGGCCTTGAACTTGCAATCCCCCTGCCTCAGCCTACAGGGTCACTGGGTTTAAAATGTGTACTGACACTCCTGGTTAAGATTATTTTTTCTATTTGGGGAAAATGTTACTGAACTTGAAGATCACATTGGAAAGTATTAACATTTTAACAAATTTGATTTTTCCATACAAATATATGAAAAAATGTTCAACATCTCTAGAAATTAGAGAAATGAAAATTAAAATTACACTGATATTCCATCTCATTCCAGTCAGAATGGCAAATATCAAGAATACACGTAACAATAAATGTTGGTAAGGATTTGGGAGAAAAGGTACACTCATACTTTGCTGGTGGGGCTGCAAATTGGTGCAACCACTCTGGAAACCAGTATGGAGACTCTTATAAAAACATGGAATGGAACTACCATTTGACCCAGGTATCCCACTCCTAGGTTCATACCCAAAGGACTTAAAATCAACATACTACAGGGACACAGCCACACCAATGTTTATAGCAACTCAATTCACAAAAACTAAACTATGGAACTAACCTAGATGCCCTTCAACAGATGAATAGATAAAGAAACTGTAGTATATACACACGATGGAATATTACTCAGATTTAAAGAAGAATGAAATTATGGCATTTTCTGGTAAATGGATGGAACTGGAGAATATTATATATTATATTATAATATTATATGTGTGTGTGTGTGTGTGTGTGTGAAATAAGCCAATCCCAAAGAATCAAAGGCTGAATGTTTTCTCTGATGTGGGGATGCTAATTCACAATAAGGTGAAGGGAGAATAGAGGTAATTTGGACTAGTCAGAGGTGAGTAAAGGGAGGGGAGGAGGCATGGGAGTATGAATGATAGTAGAATGAATCAGACATTATGAACCTGTGTGCATATATGATTACATGACCTGTGTAACTCTATATCATGTACAACCAAAAGAATGAGAAGTTATACTCCATTTTTATATTATGCATCAAAATGCATTCTACTGTCATGTATAACTAATTTGAACACATAAATATATATGTAAATTAATTTTTCCAGTCAATAAATATGAGATACCTTTTCATTTATTTGTGTCTTCCTCAATTTCTTTCAACAGTGTTTTATAGTTTTCAGTGTACAGGTCTTCTACCTCCTCGGTTAAATTAATTCCTAAGTATTTTTTATAGATATTGTGTCACTGTTCATTTTTTTCCAGATAGTTTGTTGTTAGTATATAGAAATGCTGATTTTCGTATGATGATTTTTTTTTAATTTTTTAATATTTATTTTTTAGTTTTCGGCGGACACAACATCTTTGTTTGTATGTGGTGCTGAGGATCCAACCCGGGAGGCACGCATGCCAGGAGAGCACACTACCGCTTGAGCCACATCCCCAGCCCATGTATGATGATTTTGTATCTTGCAGTTTTACAAAATTTATTAGTTCCAACAATTTTGGCAGATTATTCAAGGTTTTTCTACATATATGGCAATTTCCTTGGCAAACAGAAAAATTTAACTTTCTCTTTTGCAACTTAGATGTCTTTTTTTTCTTCCTCTTCGTGTATTGTTGGATTTAGTTTGCTAGTATTTCGTTGAGGACTTTTAAATCTATATTCAACAGAGATATTAGCCTATGTTTTGATATTAGAGTAATTATGGCCTCTTAAGATGAGGTAGAAATTTCTTCTTGAATTTTTGGAGGAGCTTGAGAAGGATTGTTATTAGATTTTTAAATGGTAGAATTTAGCAGTGAAGCCATCAGGTTTTAGACTTCATTGATGGGAGTTTTTTTTATTATTATTACTGATTCAATCTCTTTATTCATTATTGATCTGTTTAGATTTTCTTTTTCTTTTTTTAATGAATTATAACATTCATTGTGGGATTCTCTTTTTTTTTTTAAAGAGAGAGTGAGAGAGGGGGGAGAGAGAGAGAGAGAGAAATTTTTTAATATTTATTTCTTAGTTCTCGACGGACACAACATCTTTGTTGGTATGTGGTGCTGAGGATCAAACCCGGGCCGCACGCATGCCAGACGAGCACGCTACCGCCTGAGCCACATTCCCAGCCCCATTGTGGGATTCATTGTTACAAATTTGTACACTCAAACAATATCACAGTGTAATCTGGTCAATTTCATTCCCCAGCATCTTCTCTTTCTCTCCTCTTCCCCTTCCCTTTGGTCCTCTTCCTGTACTCTACTGGTTTCCCTTCTATTTTTTTTTCTTGTTCTTCTTTTTTTTTTTTTTGGTAGCAGGTATTGAACCCAGGAGAACTTAGCCACTGAGCCACATCCCCAGCCTTTATTATCTTTTATTTTGAGACAGAGTCTCCCTAAATTGGTTTAACAGCTCACAAAATTGTTGAGGCTAATCTCAAACTTGCAATCCTCTTGCTTCAACCTCCTGAGTCACTGGATTACAAGTGTGTGCTACCACATCCAGCTCTGTTCTTTGTATTCTTCTTCTTTTTTAGTTGTAGGTAGACACAATACCTTTATTTTATTTTTGCTGTGGTTCTGAGGATCGAACCTACTGCCCGAGGTATGCTAGGTGAGAACTCTACCTCTGAGCCCAACACCAGCCCTGTTATTTGTATTCCTGACGGCTGCCCACAAGCCTATCAATTATGAAAAGCTCAAGGAAGTCATCCAAGATAAGAATGAAAACCCTTCAACATTTTTAGATCACCTGACCAAGACTTTATTACAATATTCTAATCGGGACCCTGAGACTCCAGATGGGAGACAACTACTAATGACAACTACTAATAAGATATTCAAGTACACCATTTATAAATAATTTTTCTGACTTGGGAATATAGCTCAGTGATACAATGTTTGCCTGGCATGTGTGAGGCTCTGTGCTTTATCTCCAGTACCACATAAAGAGTTAAAAAAAAAAAATTCTTTTTCAGTTAAAAATTTCAGTAGGGGGAAGGGGTTGTGGATCAGTGGTAAAGCTCTTGCTTTGAACATGTGAGGCACTGGTTTGATTCTCAGCACCACATAAAAAAAATTAAATAAACAAAATAAAGTGAGAATACAAGTCTTCATATTTAAAAAAAAATCAATAGATCTTTTTAATAAACAGGATGGGTGCAATCATACTTCTACAGGCAATAATAATAACATGGCTCAACATAAATCTCATACTGTTATGGTTTGGATGTGAGGTGTCCTCCAAAAGCTCACCTGTGATGTAATGCAAGAAGTTTTAGAGAAGTGATTGGTTTATGAGAGCCTTAATCCTTTGAGTTAATCCCCTGATGGAATTAACTGACTGGTATCTGGATGGGGGTCAGTGGAGTTTTGCCTTTAGGGTATATATACTTGGCATTTGGTGAGGACCTTTTTATTTTACATAAACTGCTTCCCTCTGGCACACTCTTCTGCCATGATTTTCTGCCTCACCTCCAACCCTAAAGAATGGAGCCGGTTGTCTGTGGACTGAGACAGGGAGGGGTTCAAGTGTGGCTTTGAAGCTTACACATTTTTTTTTTCTTTTATCCAATCTTCTTTTCCCTACAAGTCTCCCTGATTGGTTTCCCCTAACCTATTCCTTCCAAGTCTCCTCCCTAATCTTGTCTTTTCTGATCTCTTTCTAATCTCATTTTCTCTGAATCACCTCTATAAAAGCCCCTGTTCCTGCAGAGGAGAATCACAGCCTTTGGGATAGGAGAACCCAGTGTTTCTCTGTTGCTACCAAAGCAATAAACCTTCATTTTCCTTTTTCTCAAAACCGAGTCGACGTTATTGGACTGGTATCAGAGACCAGGACCAAGCTTTCATTGGCACCATCGCTCGGATGGGACTCCCCTGCTTTTAGCAGGACCCCCACCCCACCATAGATCACCAACCTTCGCCTATCTTCTTGATCACCTCCTTTGCACCATCAGCCTACGAATCGGTGAGTCTCCCTCTCCAGACCAAATGCCTCCTCTGAAAGGCAAGTGACTCACCCCAGATGGAAATTCAACCAAGAGATTTTATTGGGGGGCTGCCCAAAGGGGAAGAAAAGGAGAGGAAGGGAGCAGCAGCAGCATGAGCCTGCAAGCTTAAGAAGGGTTGCTTTGGTGATGTGGCGGGTGCTGATTGGCAGGGTGACTCAGGAACAGGCAAGCAGACACTGTCCTGCAGGGATTGGTTGAGAAAACTTGACTTTGGCACCCTTGGGAGAGGAGGGGGAGGGGGAAGGGATTTTGTGATCTTCTCAAGAGAAGAAACTTAACTTTAGCGGGGAGAAACCCAACGGGGGGGGAAATAAAACCAAAGGGCAAGGTCTCCCACACACCCAACATTCCTCCCTTTTTGTTTTTGTGTTGCAAGCAGGGCGAGGAGATCCTCTGGCTGCTTCCTGAGTGAAGGAAGGGAGGAATGGTCAGGGTGTGGGGACAAGAGAAGCATAGCTGTAAAGGCCAGGCACTGAAGATGCAAATTTCCTTGGGGCTGAAGTTGATGAAAGTTCCTTGAAGCACTAGGTCAAGGATAGCCTTCATCCAATCTTAGTCCTTGGAAATGTTGGGGGAGTCAGCCAGCTGTCCTGTCGGAGGGCCTCCAGGAACTCCACGAATCAGGTGTGCCACATGATGAGCCTAAAAACACCAAAGATACCCAAAGGCAAGGAGAAGAAGAGGGACGAGGGGACACCTGTTAGACCAGGACGCAAGAAAAGACCACTGACTCCAATTAAAATCAAGTTAAAGCAAGCTTATTATTTCCACCGGCCAGGCTGCCTCTCCCACCCAAAAGGGCAGGAACAAGACAGCCACCCCAGCTTTCCTGCAGCCCAGCTTTATAGCCCAGAAAGTTACACAAAGGGGGGTTACAGATAACAGAACTCTGATGAGCATCACACTAATCGTAGTTTACGTTTTTGCTGGCCCCGACATCAGAATTTATGAAGGTCATTAGAGCCTCAGAGAGGGCCAGTATCTGGTCAGGGAAGGCCAAGATTTGTGAGGCGTCACTAAAGTTTCAGAGAGGGCTGCTATCTGGTCAGAGAGCCAGGCATGTCAAGGCACGGGCAGGCATTCCAAGCAGGTTCAGGATTTGCAGTAATTTATAGTAAAGTCAAAACTATCTTTTCATGGCTTTGTGGCGAGATGGCTCCCAATTTTAAGAAAAGATTAGGTTGGGTCTACCATACCTCATTAGCTTCTCTCGGAGGTCCAGTGAGAGGGACTGGCTGAGAAAAGACCAGCAGTCAGGAGGAGGCACACCACAGCAAATGGGCCTAGGAACCCTGAGTGACAGGCTAGTGAAGTTCCCACGTCGAGTTTCCGTTTTGTAACTCCACATCCACGATGGTGCAGTTCCATTAGCAGTTGGTGAAGCCTTCATGTAAGGGACAGGTGTCCTCCGAGGTAATAAGGAGCTGGAAATCCCTGAGGAGAAGCTGGTTAAAGGTCTGATTAGATATTTTGCCTATTTGTTTCGGCAGGAGTTTTATGATTCATGGTAGAAAAGCGTAAAACAAGAAGATCTCAATTATTGGGACAATCTGGGATGTCTGACAAAGCAGACGAAGTGGATGTGAGGGAAGTGGATGCCAGGAGGGTGGCAAAGAGAAGGGTGGAACTAGCGTGAGGCATGTTGTTGTGAGGGTTTCTCGGGTTGAGGAAGGTCCCCCTTGGGAAGGGGGGAAGGTGCCCTCAGGTGAGAGATGTGGAGCTTTAAAGGATTCTCAGGATGGCGGGGCAGAGGGATTTGTGGGAGGAGGACGGTGGACCGTCAGTCTGGGCTCCCTCAGTCTGAGGCAGGGCCAGTTTCAGCCTGGAAATGTGAACCATGCAGTCAGACTCCTGTAGGTGGGCAGCAGTGGGAGTGCACATGATAACCATTAGGGGGCCCTTCCCTTTAGCTGTCAGGATAGGCATGTCACCAGAAGGAGGAGAGACACACTCAGTTGCCCGGGGTTAGGGGAGAGACATGTGACCTGGAGGGGTCAGGTAATAGAGTTTCCTGATGTTTCCGAATCTGTGTTTGGATAAATCTAAGAAGGGGATGACTGAGATGTTCTAGAAGAATGCAGGGTGAAGGGGTCACCTCAAGTGGTAGGGGTGGGCGTTCCTAAATCACCTCAAAAGGGGATATTTGAATTGAACTCTTGGGGAGCACCCAAAGGCGAAACAAGGCAACTGGGAGAAGTTAATCAGGCGTCCATTCACCATAATAGTGACCCCTGGGCTCCTGAAGGTGATGGTGGAGGGCGTCCCGAGGACCACATCACCAAAGCAATCCTTCTTACGCTGAGGCTTGCAGGCTCATGCTGCTGCTGCTCTCTTCCTCTCCTTTACTTCCCCTTTGGGCAGCCCCCCAATAAAATCTCTTGGTTGAATTTCCATCTGGGGTGAGTCACTCAGCTTTCAGGGTCACCACATCTAAACCATAACACCATCTCTGCTCTGGCTACCCAAGCATACTCTGCATAGAGGTAGGGTTTATTATATCATTATGCTAATAAATACGGATTCTTTGGGTTTACAGACATCTTTGGGGCATTGCTGGGTTGTATGTGTGTGGAAGAATCTGTAATTGGCAGAAGGACTACCCCTTAAGCTGGGCATTAGTTGCTAACAGTCTTATTCTACATTTCCTGGTTACTTGACAGTATTTTACATGGCAATCTATCATTTTTGGGCTCAGACACCTCCTGGGTTTAGGACTCCTTCTCAATCCACATTTTCCTGGTTTGATAGGTATTTCTAATTTTGAATATTCTTTGATAGCTTCTCATGCCTACTAACTACAATCCCTTCCCTCATTTATTCTCTCAATTTCTGCTTTCTTCCATTTCTTTGATAAAAATTTCTGATTACTGCCAGGCACAGTGGCACCTCCCTATGAACCCAGCTACTCTGGAGGATGGTAAACTCAAGGCCAGCCTTTGGCAACTTAGTATGACCTTGTTTTTTTTTGTTGTTTGTTTGTTTTTGGTTTTTTAAAATTATTTTTTAGCTATAGTTGGACACAATACCTTTATTTTATTTATTTTGATGTGGTGCTGACGATGGATCACGTGCTAAGTGGGTGCTCTACCACTGAGCCAAAACCCCAGCCCCATGACCTTGTTTTAAAATAAAATTTTTAAAAAGGGCCAAGAATGTAGCTCAGTGCATGAGGACCTGGGTTTAATCTCCAGTACCACAAAAAAAGCAAAGCAAAGCAAAACAAAAGAAAAGAAAAAGAAAAAAAAATTATTGGTTACCAATATTCCTAACTACTCGCTGGGAAACCAGAAACAACATTAATACATGAGTAAGAAATATTTTTGATTCTCACTGCAGGGAGAAGAAGAAGTAGGTCGTGATGGCCATGCCGGAGCTGGAAGTGCTGTCCCCTGCTGCAGTCCCTGATTTGGAGTGGTATGAGAAGTCAGAAGAAACTAATGCCACTCGGAGAGATCTACTTGAGACCCCCTCTGCCCAGGAATCTTCCTACCCTTCTGAGCTCTTCTGCTCAAGCGACTGCTTGGTACCAGTGGTGTTTCCTGGGCCTGTGAGCCAGGAAGGCTGCTGTCGGTTTACTTGTGAACTTTTAAAGCATGTCATGTACCAACGCCAGCAACTCCCTCTGCCCTATGAACAGCTTAAGCAATTCTACCCCAAACCTTGTCCCCAGGCAGAGAACGCAGCGAGGAAGACACCTCGAGTCACCACTGAGGCAAGCAGCAGGAAAGGCCAGCACACGCTGGCAGAACTGGACAGTGTCCTCAGCCATTTAGAGGACCTCTTTGCCCGGACACTAGTACCACGAGTGCTGATCCTCCTCGGGGGCAATGCCCTAAACCCCAAGGAGTTCTATGAACTCGACCTGTCCGGGCTGGTCCCCTGCAGCACGGACCAGACCCTGAGCACAGCAGCCTGTTTGCGCAATCTGTTCCGAGCCATTTTCATGGCCGATGCCTTTAGTGAGCTACAGGCTCCTCCGCTCATGGGCACCATTGTCATGGCACAGGGGCACCGTGACTGCGGAGAAGATTGGTTTCGACCCAAGCTCAACTACCGAGTGCCCAGCCGGGGTCACAAACTCACTGTGACCCTGTCCTGTGGCAGGTCTTCTTTCCCAGCCATGGATTCAGAGGATTACATTTGGTTCCAGGCACCAGTGACACTTAAGGGCTTCCACGATTGAACCAACGAGGGATTTTTCTTGACTGTAAAAACACAATAGCCTTGTCACGCACCTCTTGCTTGGAGCTGGAATTGCTTCCTGGTAGAAAAGAAGGCTCTGTCCTCCTAGCTCTTTGCCTCCCCTCTGACTTCCTGGTGGGCTGATGGTATGTGGGGGTGACTGTAATAATCATTATTGAGGAACAATTCCGAATTAAAGGTTGATTTTTCCCAGAGGGTGCTGGGTCAGGTGTTTCTATTTAGGATCGGAAAGCAAAGATAGATTCTCAGACAGACTTTTCTATGGAGGTATCCCTTTTTCTGCTTTTGCTCTTTTCTTTCAAGAGTTTTTATCAGAGTCATAAAGTGGGTGTGACTCATGAATTTAAATATAATATGAATAGAATCATTAAATTTTCCTGAAACTTTTGACTTAGAAAAAAGAAATATTTTCAAACCTTAAAAATAACCCCTTCCAACTTTATCTCATTCCTACCATAAATGTGGGCTGAGGGCTGGTAGTGTAGCTCAGTGGTAGAGCACTTGTCTGGTGTGTGAAAGGTCCTGGCTTCCATCCTAAATGCTGCAGGAAAAACAAGCAAAAAAACAAATGAGCAAACAAATGGTCTAAAGAACTCCCAAAGCAGGAGAGGAAAATAAACACTCATGCTATTTTTTTTCAATGTTAAAATTCCACATGCTGCTATAAGAACAAAGAAGTATGAATTGATTTGTAAAGAATAACTGAGTCGGGGCTGGGGATGTGGCTCAAGCAGTAGCGCGCTCACCTGGCATGCGTGCCGCCCGGGTTCGAACCTTAGCACCACATACAAAGATGTTGTGTCCGCCGAAAACTAGGGAATAAATATTTAAAAATTCTCTCTCTTAAAAAAAAAAAAAAGGCATTGTGTTGTGTCCATCTACACCTGAAAAATAAATGTTAAAAAAAATCCCTGAAAATGTTCTTAAGATATAAAAACAATCAAGTGATCTTGTAAACATGTTTCAGACATCAGTTTTCCAAGCTCATTTAAAAAAAAAAAAGAATAACTGAATCAATGTTATTGAATTTTATTCCTGCAACTTTGTGAGATAGTAAGGACAAATATTATTGTCCCATTTTACAAAAGAGAAAAGTGAAGGGCAGAAAGACTACAAGACTATCTTAATAGGGAACTAGAACCTTTGCTTTGAGAATGCAAATCCAAAGTTCTTGATTCTCTACGCCAGAGCCCTCAAAGTCTATTGCTGAGTCACTATTTCAAAAGTAAAATGAGCATTTGGAGATGTCTAAGCAGTAGATCATTTAATTTAGCCTTTGTTTTTTTCATAATAAAGTTTACAAGTGTCAAGCCATCAATAGACATTCACTCACCTGGTTGCCTTTGGGACAAAGTCTTATAATTGTGGGACAACTCATAACTATAGGGTGAGTTGTTTTCAGTATGGAGACAACTGGTCTAAAGGGAGACCCAGCTGTGACTTCATTTGTACCCATGTCTAGTTAATGTCTGAGAATTTTTTATTATCATTAGATAAACTCACATCAAAACAGCTGCTTTGATATTTAGAGTCAATATTTTCCCTGCTTTTCCAGAAGACAGGATGAAGATTTAAGTGACTAAAGTATCAACAACAATAGATTCATACATAATGATTCCTGCTGTAGAGCTCTGTGACCAAGATTTTGACCCCTCACATTTGAAAGCATGCTAAATACTCTTACACCTCAGTCACCGAACACAGAAGAACTCCTATTTCCTCTGACTCATCTCTTACTATTCCCAAAACACCTTGGCTCAAAACCAATCTTTTGCATAATTCAATTCTACACTGGTGACAAAAGCATAATTGGTAGATGTGGATAGCCCAGAACTAGAGCAGTTGCTTTTGACGTTGGTAGTAGTACAGCTTGTGCTCAGCTCATTGAACTAATTCTAGCACATCAAAAAGGAAAGGCTTCTAATTAGAGTAATCTAACAGCATGAGAAAAGGAAGCTTTGTTGCAGCTGTGACATCATCACACACATCATTTAAATGCTTTGGTAATAAAATAAGCAACTTCAACTAGGTGATCATCAGTTAGTTCCAGCCCTAATAATTATTGAGATTCCATAAAATGTAAAACTGAATAATGCTGTCTATCTATTGAGGAAAAGAAATAGTAGTGAATCAAGGTGAAAAACTCCCTAATTTAACATTCCTTCATTCATTGTCCAATCTGTTGGATATTTATAAATTACCTAATCTAGAAACCAGTAAGCATTTAAAATAGCTTCATCCCAACTCTACTTGTCTTGAAATATTACATCAATGCATGTTTCTCCAGGCAGTTTGAGCTAATATTGCTTTCATACTCTGCCCCCCATTTATTCTTCCTCCCTCTGTATTTAATCTAAGGGTTCATATTAAAATGCTGTCTTGCCAAGGAATAAGTCCAGAACTTGAGAGATTCACATTAAGGAAAATAATATGAAATTCCAAATAAAAATATTAGGGCCTGGCATAGCGCCAGGAAAGAAAATTGAAGTTTCATTACATTTATGGTAAATTACCTGTCTCCAACATCTGAAAGAGCTTAAATACATACAGTCCATTAGCTGTACAAAAACAATGTTACTATGAGATAAACACACACACACACACACACACACACACACACACACAAATGCATAGAGCAAGAGATTATTTGTTCCACTGAGATTAGCCCCTTGTCTGCTTCCCTTTTCTCTCCTTTTTGCCTTCTCACCTGCTCAAATTCGGAACCCCCCAAAAGACCACTAGAGGCCAAGATCAATGTGAGCAGCAAAGAGGTGTTTATTGCTAGCTAGCTCAGTCCTCCGGGCACACACACAGCAACTGGTGACACTGAGAAGCCCTGAGCCCAGGGTTTTCCGCAGTTTTATACACTCTTAGGGGAAGGCAGGGACCCCACATACATCCTAGAATCTCTTAGAAAATCATCACACACGGCGGGAAAATCATAAAACAACTCTAAAACATGATTAGCACATTCACTGGCAGGAACAAGTTGGGTAGGGGTGATTGGTTAGTACCAGAGGGGGATTCATTTGAACTGATTGGTTTAAGCCAAGAGGGGTACAGGGTTTCCCAACATGTTATCAACCACTATAAACTACTAGGAAGGTCATCTAGCATCCCTGGTATTTTCCCGTCTCATGCAGATTAGTGGTTGCCAGGGGGTTGCTATGCGTCCTCACTTAGCCTCACTGAATCAGGGACACCTGGCACAGCACATCTCTCCTGTTATTTGTGGACAAACAACTCAGCCGGGTTCGTATGTGCCTAGGAGTGCTCTGTGGGTCTTTCCAAGGACAAGGGTCATGCCCCCTTCCTTGAACAGGCTTTGTTCTGAGGTAGAGGCTGGTTTTTCACACCTTTTTTTGTTTGTTGTTTTGGGGATTGAAACTAGGGGTACTTGACCATTGAGCTATACCCCCAGCCCTTTTACATTTTATTTTGAGAGAGGGCCTCCCTAAGTTGCCCAGGCTGGCCTTGAATTTGCAGTCCTCCTGCCTCAGCTCCTGAGTTGCTGGGATTACAGGCATGCACCACCATGCCCAGCTCCTTTCAGTCTTTTCTATTCCTCATCTACTTTGCCCAGAAGGACCTTGATGTAGTGGGAGTTGAAAGGAAAGTGAGGAACCTGAAGACTGGCAAATGAGAAATGAAAGACGGAGATCAGGTAGAGATACACAGGAGAGTTTGTCAGAGGTGACAAACAAAGGCCATCTCTCATAGACAGAGAGAGGCAACACAGGCTTGAGGTTGGAGACTTTTATGAGGGAGGCTCAGGAATTAAAGCCAGGTGGGTCCTCATGCAGGTAGTGAAGGGTGGGGTTGGTATGAGGGAGTAATGATCCTTTCTCAGAAAAGCCCTTGGAAGGCAAAGCAAAATTTTTCTTAAAATGGTGGCTGTCACTTAAGATGGCCATCCAGATGCTAAGCAAAGACTTTACAGTAGTGGTAGAATTTGGGGGCTTCTTTTCCAGTTTTAGTGGTATTAAAAATAGGTAATGTTGGGAAAAGGTATAATGGCAGCTATACCCCCCAAAAAAACCCAACATGGCGCTTGAGGAGCTTCTCTTCCTGCCTCTCCCTTTCCTGCTGGCACCAAAAACCCCTGCCGGCGCCAATTTGAAATCTCGCTGGCAGGAAACCTTAGCCCCAATAAGAACTAATTTTGTGGGCTCTGGAACTGACATCTGAAGGAACTTACCAATAAACGAGTGACCCGTCATTTACCTAAGCCCTGCCACCTCTCCTTAGATCTATATAAGCCCACAGCCTTTTGTAATAAAGTGGAATTCTCCCAGGCGACCTGTCTTGCATGGAGGAATTCTTTCAGGTAAAACATTAGGAAACTATAGTAATGTGCAAATACTAGGCACCCAATAAATCAATGAAAAACTAATTCAATTTATGTAAACCCAGAAACAAAATACTTAAAGATACATTCAGACTCCAGAAGCAGTTGAAACAAACAGTATGACATTTAATAAGAATTAAATGGGACAACTTGGATTTCGTTTCCAAAAAAATTAAATAATGACATACAACAAAGGCAATAGTTATTAAAAATTATGAATTTAGCTGGGTGTGGTGGTGCACACCTGTAATCTCATCCACAAATGCTATATAGAAAAAAATTTACAAAAGTGACATGCTGGTGGGGGCTGGGGATGTGGCTCAAGTGGTAGCGCGCTCTCCTGGCATGCGTGTGGCCCGGGTTCAGTCCTCAGCACCATATACAAAGATGTTGTGTCCCCCGAAAATTAAAAAATAAATATTACTTGCAGAAATGCGGGGCTTTAAAAAAAAAGTGAAATGCTGGGATAGGACAATGTATTTACACATAGGTAGCTATGAAAGTCGAGAAAAATACAATAGTTTCTGAAATAAAGGGGGATAAGATTGGAGGATAAATAAGAACATATA
Source organism: Urocitellus parryii (assembly GCF_045843805.1). Taxonomy (NCBI): domain Eukaryota; kingdom Metazoa; phylum Chordata; class Mammalia; order Rodentia; family Sciuridae; genus Urocitellus; species Urocitellus parryii. The sequence goes on from NC_135539.1 coordinate 54,721,323, forward strand.
AATGCTATAAACTGAAAATCCATGTTCCTTCCCCCACCCCCAGCCCACCCCACCCCATGAATTTATACACTGAAATCTAATCCACAGTGTGATGTCATTTTGGGGTGGGGCTTTGAGAGGTGATTAGGTCCTAAAGGTGGATCCAGCCCCCACAAATGGAATTTGTGCCTTTTTAAAAGAGATTCTAGCTGGGTGTGGTGGTGCATACCTATAATCCCAGAGATTTGGGAGGCTAAGGGATTAGGATCACAAATTCAAGGCCAGCCTCAGGAATTTATCAAGGCCCTAAGCAATTTAGTGAGCCCCTGTCTCAAAATATAAATAAAAAGGGCAGGGGATGTAACTCAGTGGTAGAGCACTTGTCTAGCATGTGTGAAGACCTGGGATCATCCCCAAGAACCACACCAAAAAAATAGATAAATAAAGAGATGCTGGAGAGCTCCTTTACCCCTTCTGCTATGTAGCTATGAAAGTTGAGAAAAATGGACAGCCTTGTATGAACCAGGAAGTGTGCCCTCACCAGGCACAAAATCTAATGGTGGCTTGATCTTTTTTTTTTTTTTTTTTTTTAGAGAGAGTGAGAGAGGAGAGAGAGAGAGAGAGAGAGAGAGAGAGAGAGAGAGAGAGAATTTTTTAATATTTATTTTTTAGTTCTCGGTGGACACAACATCTTTGTTGGTATGTGGTTCTGAGGATCGAACCCGGCCGCTGGCATACCAGGCGAGTGCGCTACCGCTTGATCCACATCCCCAGCCCGTGGCTTGATCTTGAACATATCAGATTCCAGAACTTTGAGAAATTATATGTGTTGTTTATAAGCCACCAGCCTGAATGGCTTAATATAATGAGTCTGGTGTTTTTATAACTTCTTTAAGCAATAAAGAAAAAGGAGAAATATACTTGCATTGCTTTTAGCTGTTTGGAGAGTGGAGTGGTTCTTCTCTGAAAAGGAATTGCAGGTAATGAGTTCCAAAGTAGACAGAAGGCCAAGATTTTATAAACAAGGGTAGTTTACTTCAAGTTTGTCCCATAGCTATCAGATGCATAAAGAATTTTCAGAAATACACATTTTTAAGAAGTGATAGTAGTTTGGATAAAAATGTGGTAGGAGAGACGGAGAAATGGAAGACTTGAGAGATACTTGATGGCTTTGATATTAGAATTGAAGGGCAAAGAAATTACCAAGGATAAATCCTAGTTTGCCGACTTTAGAATGCATTAGCTATCTATTACGATCCAACAAATTATCCCAAAACCTAGTGGGATAAATATTTATGCTGAGCATGGAGGCACTTGCTTCTAATCTCAGCTGCTCAGAACTATGAGGCAAGAAAATGGCAAGGTTGAAGCCGGACCTAGAAATTTATCTAGATCTCTCAAAATTTACAAAAAGGTCTAGGAATGTAGCTCAGTGGAAGAGTGCTTGCCTATCTAGTATGTATAAGGCCCTGTTATGCTCGAATTCAGGACCCCCAAAAGACCACCAGAGACAAAGATCGAAGTAAGCAGCAAAGAGGTGTTTTCTGCAAGCTAGCTCGGTCCTCCGCGTGCACACACAGCAACTGGTGATGCTGAGAGGCCCCGAGCCCAGGGTTTGCAGCAGTTTTATACATTCTTTGGAGAAGGCAGGGACCCCCACATACATCATAGCATCTCTTAGCAAATCATCACACACCGCGGGAAAATCAAATAACAACTCTAAAACTTGATTAGCACATTCACTGGCGGGAACAAGTTGGGTAGGGGTGATTGGTTACCACAAGAGGGGGATTCGTTTGAACTGATTGGTTTAAGCCAAGAGGGGTGTGCATGCTGAATTACATGGTTTCCCAACACCATAAACTACTAGGAGGGTCATCTGGCATCCCAGGTATTTCCCTGTCTCATGCTGATTGGTGGCTGTTAGGGGATTGCTATGGGTCCCCACCTAGCCTGACTGAGTCAGGGACACCTGGCGCAGCAGATCTCTCCAGTTATTTGTAGATAAACCACTTGGCAGGGTGGGAATGTGCCTAGGAGTGCTCTGTGAGTCTTTCCAAGGACAAAGGTCATGTCCCTTCCTTGGACAGGCTTTGCTCTGAGGTAGAGGCTGGTTTTTCAGCCCTAGGGTCAATCTCCAAAACTATAAAAATAAATGAATAAAAATAAATATTTACTTGTTTATTTATTATCTGGGGTACTCTACCACTGAGCTATGTTTCCAGTCCTTTTCAAATTTATATTTTTATTTTTTGTGGCACTAGGGATTGAACGCAGATCCTTGCACATTCTAGACAAGTACTCTACCATTCGAGGTACCTCAGCCCTTTTTATTTTTTAATTTTTGCAGTGACCCCTCGCCAGCAAAGGAAACATGACACAGGATTCTTCCTTCAGCAGTTTATTCAGGCCTTTGTTTTGACATGTCTTTTAGCTTGTTTCTCCCCCTGCTCCCATGTGCCCCAGCCTTAATAAAGCAGATAAAGCCCCAATGCACAACTGCCACGTGGACTTTTCTTATAGGGTGCCAAGTCACAGCGTGCCAACTCATTCTGATAAGGAGTTGTTTGTCACAGACTACAGCGGAAACCAGCGCCATCTTGTAATGGCGGCCACAGTACACAGAAACAGCTCACCACAAATTTTTTTCTTTATTTTTTAAATTTTAATTTGTTATACATGACAACAGGATGCATTATGATTCGTATTACACATATAAAGCACAATTTTTCATATCTCTGGTTGTACACAAAGTAGAGTCACATCCTTAGTGTTTTCATACATGTACTTAGTGTAATGATGACGATTGCATTCAGCCATTTTTATTTTATTGTGAGATAGGATCTCACTACACTGTCCAGGTTAGCCTTGAATTTGAGATCCTCATGCCTCAGCCTCTTGAACTGCTGGGATTAGAGGCATGTACCACCTTGCCCAGCTGCACAAGATTTCTTGTGAGATTTCAGTCAGGTATCAGCTTGGGCTACCATCATCTGAAGTCTTGTTTATGCCTAGAGAATCCACTTCCAAACTCATGTGCATTGCTTTTGGCAGAAGACCTCAATTCCATGTGGTCTATCTGGACCTGTCCATAGGATGTCCTGAGTCTCCCTATAACATATTAACTGTCACACAGGTGTTTGATGTTTATTGAATTATTATTATTTTAAAACCACTGGATGTGGTGATGCATGACTGTAATCCCAGAGATGGGATGCTGAAGCAGGAGGATGGCAAGTTTGAAGCTAGCCTGTCAGTTTATGGAGACTTGTCTCAAAATAAAAAATAAAGACCTACGATACAGCTCAGTGGTAAAATGCCCCTGGATTAAACTCCCAGTACCTGGGGCTGGGGATGTGGCTCAAGCTTGCCTGGCATGCATGCGGGCCCAGGTTGGATCCTCAGCACCACATACAAACAAGGATATTGTGTCCACCGAAAACTAAAAAATAAATATTGAAATTCTCTCTCTCTTTAAAAAAAAAATTCCAGTACCTAAAGAAATAAAATTAGTTTTAAAACCTAAACATTTCAACAAGGTAGAATTGTAAGTTTATTCATTCATTCATCTTTTATTCATTAATTTATTAATCATTATTTTCTACCTATTAGGTGCCATGCAGTGTTCTAGATGCTGGGACACAGCATTCACAGGGTTCTGTTCTCAATGGACTTAAATTCTAATGAGGAAAGACTAGAAAAAATCAAGTAAGCAAAGGAAAAGATATTTCATCTAGTAATTAATATTGTAAAGAAAATTAAACATAGTGATGGATTAAAGTGATTGGGTGGATATTACATTAGGTGAAGCAGTCAGGAAAAGCTTCTCTGGAAGGGTGATATTTGAGTTTAAGTTGCAAGAAGAAGCCAGTCATACAATGATTTGCAAAATAGTACTTCTAGGTAGAGGGAACAGCAAGTGAAGAAAACCTAAAGAAGGGATGAGTTTGGTGTGTTTGTGGAACAGAAAGAAAGCAAGTGTATCCAGAGTATAGTGAGCAAAGGGAAGAGCATTATAACATGAAACTGAAAAAGAAGATCAAGACCAAATCTTAGTGCTGGGGATGTGGCTCAAGCAGTAGCACACTCACCTGGCATGCGGGCGGCCTGGGTTTGATCCTCAGCACCACATACAAACAAAGATGTTGTGTCCACCGAAAACTAAAATATAAATATAAAAAAAAAAAAAATTCTCTCTCTCTCTTCTCTCTAAGAAGAAAAAAAAAAAAGACCAAATCTTATAGGACCTTATGAACCAGTGAGAGAACTTTAGATTTAATTTTAACCACATGGGAAATCATTGGATGTTTTTAAGCTGGAGTAACTATATAATCTGGTTTACCACACTGAAAAGATTCATAGGGCTCTCAGGTGTATGAGATTACTAGGGCTGCCAGAAGGACAAAATGCCAAAGACTGGGTGGTTTAAACAAAGAAATTTATGCTCTCTTAGTTCAGTAGTCAAATCTAAGACCAAGGTGCCAGTGAGAAACTAATGTGACTCCATTTTGAAAAACTAACCTGTACCTCAGAGCAGGGTCTGTCCAAAGGGTGTGTGTGTGTGTGTGTGTGTGTGTGTGTGTGTGTATATGTGACCCTCATCCTTGGAAAACTCATTCCTAGGCACTTAAGCTACCCTGCTGAGTCCTTTGTCCATACTGGATGTTTTTTTTTTTATTTGTTTTGTTTTAAATTTTTATTTTTTAGTTTTCGGCGGACACAACATCTTTGTTTGAATGTGGTGCTGAGGATCGAACCCGGGCGAGCGCGCACTACGGCTAGAGCCACATCCCCAGCCCCATACTGGATGTTCTTGACTCAGCAAATGCAAAGTTCCTGAAAAAAAACAAAAGAATGCTTGAGATCTAATTCAAACCATAGCAACAACCAATCAGAGTGAGACAGGAAAGATACCTGAAATACCAAGCGGCCCACCCAGTAGTTTTGGTGATTGATAACTTGCTTAGGAACCCTGCAAGTTTAGCATATACACTCTTGCAACCACTCTTGGCCTAAACCAATCAGTTCAAAGGTATCCACCACTTGAGCTAACCAATCACCCTTACTTTACGGACTTGTTCCCGCCAGTGAATGTGCTAATCAATGTTAAGAGTTGTTTGATTTTCCTATGGTGTGGAAAGATTTGCAGTGTGATGTTGTGACACATAGAGTATCCCCAAAAACCTATAAAATCTCACTGAGCAAAGGACCCGGGCTCACTCCTCGGGACACTGCGTCGGAAAAGGTCGTGAGTCCAGGCTGGAGCTTGCAATAAGGACTCTATGACAGAGCCTCACCACTCTACTTCAGAAGACGATTGCCTTAATTATAGAATTAAAATAAATTAGAGACATTAAATGGAAAGTTGTATGTGTGTGTATATGTATGTGTGTGTGCGTGCGCAAATCTAAAAATAACATATATCAATTACCTTGGGAATCATCATTTCATATATAATGCCATTAATTCCCTAAAATCTACTTTTGGTCTTTGATTCAATTTCTACAGAGTTCAATCTCATAGAAAAGAGGACATCTATGTGTAAAGAAGAACCTAAAAGCCTAATTACCCTCTAGAAATTCTCAACTAATTTCTATTTTCAGTTCCCACTTTTGAAGTCCCTAGTAAATCCTTGTTCTGAAACTCTTAGAAGTTCTTCAGAGTGAATCAAATTGCTTCTCATTTGCATTCCCTTTTATAGCATGTGCTTATTATTAAATAAGGGTCTTTCATTCTTTTGGTAGTACAAAAACTTGCTGAAATCTCATCTACTAAAATCTGCTTTCTGCCAAGAAGGACTATCAGAACTGGATTTATTCTCCTGTCTAGAATAACTTAAAAAGTAGACAAATTTCATAAAACAAAAAATTTCAGACAACAGATAACAAAGCAGACAGTGTAGGACTGTGTTCCTTGAAGAAAAGGAAAATACAGATGAGCCCCACAATCAAATCAGCTTACTGCCTGCAAAGTGTCAGGGAAAGTACGACTCTATCCTTGAGTTGAACATGTAGATAACAGAGTTGAGGGAGGCCAAGGTCAACAGAATTTGCTGGAGAGAGTATTAGAGAGGATAGATGTCATAGGTAGAGGTCTAGGGACTTGGGAAAAAGTTTCCTCAAGTCTTTGTCTGAGTTTTGGAAAATATAAACTGAGTGTTAGAAATGTAGATCAGTAGAGTGGGTTTAAAACCTCGCAGGGGAAAAAAATACACACACACACACACAAAAAAAATAGGGGAATAATCTCTGGAAAGAAGTAAATAGAGCAATTCCTAGACTGGGAATAAATTATCCATGTTTCCATGAATCACAGAGGAAAGATCTTGTATTACATAGAGTATCAGGTAGAATCTTCAGAAGATCATTGCCTTAATTATGGAATTAAAATAGCTTAATATGGAATTAAAAAGCTATTTTTCATCTACACTAGCTATTCTTCACTACACTAGCAATCTTTTTTTAAAAAAAAAAATTTAAAGAGAGAGAGAGAATTTTTTTAATACTTATTTTTCAGTTTTCGGTGGACACAACATCTTTTATTTTATTTTACGTGGTGCTAAGGATCGAACCCAGCGCCCCGTGCATGCCAGGGGAGCACGGTAGCTTGAGCCACATCCCCAGCCCAAGCAATCTTTTTTAAAAACTGTTTTTAGTTATTGATAGACATTTAATATATTTATTTATTTTTATGTGGTGCTGAGGATCAAACCCAGTGCCTCACACATGCTAGGCAAGCGCTCTGCGGCCTGAGCCACAATCCTAGCCCACACTAGCAATCTGAAAAGTTTCAAAAGGACATAACTGATATCTCTCTCTCTCTCTCTCTCTCTCTCTCTCAAGAATTAAAACAGACTTAGATGAAAGGGAACAGGAAGAATGAGAGGATACTTCCAGGTGCTTCCAGGAGTACAGTTAAACTAATTTCTAGTGTTCTACAGCACAGCAGGGTAACTATAGCTTATATAATTAATTGAATGTTTGGAAGTAGCTAGTAGAAAGGATTTTGAATGTTCCCAACACAAAGAAATGATAAATATTTGAGGTGATAGATATGTCGATTTGTTATGGGCCAGGTTATATGGGCAATGACCAAACAGACTCCATTTTATCCTGAGACTTCACATCATGTAAAAATTGTTCCTCCCACGGGAAAGCTCCACCTCTGTACTCATTAATAGTTGCTTAGCATAGCATGTTTGGCAGCACAAAATGGCAATTCTTATACAATGTAAAATTGTTCTGTCTTTGGTTCCCATTTTTCTTCGACAACATACCCTGTCAGAGATTGATTTTTCTAGATGTTCATAACCATTCTTTAACTTGTACTCAACTAGGGACATTTTGACCCACTGCCCCTTCTGCTTATGATTTTATATCTCATGACGTTTGTTTATGGTTTTGAATCACAGCAATAACCACTTATGATTAATATGGTTTTGGACTATACAAGGTGTACTCAAACCCCAGGAAGAGATTGAAGGGTAGACTTGCAGCCAACCCTGTGGCCCACAGACTGGTAAATAAAGTTTCTGTCTCCTGCTTTAAGATCAACTCCTCGGTGATTTATTGCAATTGCGCCTTAACAAATTGACCTAATCTAATCATCATACTTTGTATACATGCTTTGAAATGTCACATTATAGCCTATAAATATGTATAATTATTGTGTGTTAATTTTAAATAAAAATATTAATGAAAATACAAGGAAGAAAGTAGACATTCATCAGAATCTGAGAAAGTCAGCAAAAAAATGGAGAGACATCTATAAAGTACTGAAAGAAAAAAAAACTGTCAATGTAGAATTTTTTTTTTTTTTTTTTTTTTTTTGCACTAGGGATTGAACTCAGGGGCACTCAACCACTGAGCCACATCTTCAGCCCTATTTTTTGTATATTTTATTTAGAGACAGGGTCTCACTGAGTTGCTTAGCCCCTTGCTTTTGCTGAGGCTGGCTTTGAACTCATGATTCTCCTGTCTCAGCCTCTCTAGCTGCTGGAATTACAGGCATGTACCACCATGCCCAGCATCAATGTGGAATTCTTTATTCAGCAAAAATATCTTTGAAACTTGAAGACAAATTTTTTTTTTAAGAGAGAGGCAGAGAGAGAGAGAGAGAATTTTAATATTTATTTTTTTAGTTCTCAGCGGACACAACATCTTTGTTTGTATGTGGTGCTGAGGATCAAACCCAGAGCCGCACGCATGCCAGGCGAGCATGCTACCGCTTGAGCCACATCCCCAGCCCGTTGAAGACAAAATTATAAAGGGTTTTTTTTTTTTTTTTCAAAGCCAACCTCAGCAATGGCAAGGCTTTTAGCAATTCAGTGAGACCCTGTCTCTAAATAAAATACAAAATAGGCTAGGGATGCGCCCAGTGGTTAGTGCTCCTGAGTTCAATCCCCAGTACCAAAGGGAAAAAAAAAAAAAAGGTTTTTCAGGAGCTGGGGACATAGCTCAGTGGTAGAGCACTTGTCTCACATGTGTCACGTGTGAGGCCCTGGGCTCAATACCCAGTACCAAAAAAAAAAAAAAAAAGGCTTTACATGTAACCTTTATGGTGAAGAAAACAAACAGGAAAATGAGAAAATATCTGAATGAAAATGAAAATACAGAGGCTGGGATTGTAGCTCAGTGGTAGAATGCCTGCCTAGCATGTGTGAGGCACTGGGTTGGGTTCTCAGCGCCACACATAAGTAAATAAATTCAATAAAGGTCCATCAACAACTAAAATTAATTAATTAATTAATTAATTAATTAAAAAATATAAATAAATTAAAATACAACATGTAAAAATTTGCAAGATTCAGCTGAAACAGTGCTCAGGAGGAAATTTGTAGTATAAATGCTTCCAGTAGAGAAGCAGATGTCTCAGACCCAATGTCAAAGTGTCCACCTAAAATAACTAAGAGGAGTGAATTACAACCAATGAAAATAAAATAAAGGAAATAATAAAAATAAGGGGAAAAATTAATGCAGTAGAAAACAACAGAAAAATCCAAATTCAGGTTCTGTGAAAACAGCAATACAAAAAGAGAAAAAGAAAAATATTACCAATATTGGGCTTAAAATAAGATAACACTACAGATCCTACAGACATTAAAAGGGGCATCTCTTCTCCACCTTTTGACTAAGATCAAGTGTAGCTGTGACTGGAGCAGAGGGTTGTGACATTCTTTTCTGTCTCTCTCTGCCTCACTCTCTCTCTCCCTTTCTCTCTCCCTCCCCTTCCCTTCCCTCTCCTCCTCCACCCCTCCCTCCCTTCCTTCCCTACTAGGGATTCCACCCAGAGCCACTTTAGCACAGAGCTACACCCTCAGGCTTTTTTATTTTTTGTATTGTGATACAGGGTCTCACTATGTTGCCCAGGCTGACCTGGAACTTATCCTCCTGCCCCTGCCTCCCAAATATCTGGGATTACAGGTGTGTACCATTGTATCCATTTTTTTTTTTTTTTGACAGAATTTTGCTAAATTTCCCAGGCTGTCCTGCAAGTTGCAATCTTTTTGCCTAAGCCTCTGGAATAGCTGTGTTTACAGGTGTGTATCACTGTGCCCGGTTTGTTACATGATCTTCTAATTGGGAAACACAACGGACATTTTTAACTACAAACCTCCTTCTTAGAGGAGGTAGTACTACTCATTCTCAGCGGGCTTGTTTTTATCAGCCCTGTTATTTTTGTCTTAAAAACGACTTTAACTGCTAAATAAAGTTGGAAAACAGAAGAATTCTTTTTTTTTTTTTTGATACTGAGGATTGAACCCAGGGGTGCTTAACCATTAAGCCACATCCCCAGTCTTATTTTTTATTTTGAGAGAGGAGAGAATTTTTTAATCTTTATGTTTTAGTTCTCGGCGGACACAACATCTTTGTTGGTATGTGGTGCTGAGGATCGAACCCGGGCCGCACGCATGCCAGGCGAGCGCGCTACCGCTTGAGCCACATCCCCAGCCCCCTTTTTTATTATTCTTTACATAAATAATTATGTTTTACTTTTATCTATTCAGAACATGGCAAAAAAGACTGGCCCCAGTTTTTTGTTTGTTTGTTTGTTTTTTTACAGTCCACTATTTCCTTTTCTTATCCAGAAATAATGAAAATGAAGAAGGTTTGGGCATATCTCAGTGGTAGAGTATTTCCCTAGCATATGAGAGGCCCTGGGCTTAACCCTCAGCACTGGAGGGGTGGGCAAGTTGGGAAGATGAAGAAAATTTTAAAAACAAAAACAAAAAGCAAGAAAATAAAGAAAACTAAACATCTGTTCAGACTACCCCAATCTTTTTTTTTTTTTTTTTCTTTCTCTTAGTACAAGGGGTTTTGGGGGAGCAGGGCTGGGGTTTAAATTCAAGGCTTTATACTCTTGGCAAGAGCTTTACCACTGAGTACATCCCAGGCCAGGACTGAGGATTGAACCCAGAACTTCATACATGCCATGCAAGTGCTTGATCCTTTAATTTATTTTTTTATTTTTTTAGTTTTTTTAGTCAGTGTTTTGCTGAGGCTATCCTTGAACTTTATTTTATTTTTTTTTTTTTTTAGAGAGAGAGAATTTTTAATATTTATTTTTTAGTTCTCGGCAGACACAACATCTTTGTTGGTATGTGGTGCTGAGGATCGAACCCGGGCCGCACGCATGCCAGGGGAGCGCGCTACCACTTGAGCCACATCCCCAGCCCTATCCTTGAACTTTAAATCCTCCTACTTCAGCCTCCCAAGTTGCTGGGGTTACAGGTGTGCACAAACATGCCTAGGTTTCATGTATCCCTAAATTATGGTATTCAGGCATCTTTTTTTCATTTAAATGACTTTCCAAGTTCTGCATGCTCAAAATTCAGATTGAGAAGTCCTTGAGTGAATCTTTACACTGCTAGTTTTAGAAAGCAATACTAAATTATAAGCAGTCATTCTTGGTGTGGGATGGTTGGGTTTTCCGATGATAGTCGTCCAATTTCTATTATAAAACTGTTTCATCTTGGGCTGGGGGTGTGGCTCAAGCGGTAGTGTGCTCGCCTGGCATGCGTGCAGCCCGGGTTCGATCCTCAGCACCACATACAAACAAAAGATGTTGTATCCGCCGAGAACTGAAAAATAAATATTAAAAATTCTCTCTCTCTTTCTCTCTCACACTCTCTCACTCTTTCTTTAAAAAAAAAAAAAAACTGTTTCATCTTATTTGAGAAAAACAAAATATCCACATGATGGCGCTATAACCTGCAAAATATGAGACAAATATGTGAGGATCAAGATCTTGATGAATTCTGGAGTGCTTATGAATATGCTTAAAATGAGGCATATTACATACAAAACCATATAAATGTCATTCTCTTATGCTTTACAGAGACACACGGCCTAATCCTTTGTTTTCCTTTTCAAGTACATTTTCCACAAGTCATCTCAGTCCTTATCACTTTAGAAAAAAAGTTATTAAACAGTCTAGCACTTGGCACTGAACTAGATAAGTCAAGCAAACGCAAATAGGAATTTTAAAGCCTAATGTGACCACATGATCTTGATACCAACAGTTATGGGTGAGTATGAGTTCTGTCTGCTTCTTCACATGTTTAAGTTTGAACATTAGAGAAGCACGAGGAGGCAAGCATATAAAGCAGGGTTTATTTAAAAATGGGTAACATAGACTTCTCCTGAGAGGGAGAAGGGGGCCATAGCTGGTATCCTGGTATACCCAGAAGCAGGGTTTTGTGTCCTTTAATATGTCCTCGGCTTCCTTTGTTCTCCTGCCCTCTTCCCCTTGTCTTTCTCCTTCCTGTGTAAGTGACTAGGCAGGAATACTTGAGGGCCTGGTCAGAGGTGGGAAACAGGTGGGCTGAAGGGGGAAGGGCTGAAGGGGGAAAGGCAGCCCAGGACACCTTAATTAAGAACTTTACTCTCCGGCTGGGAATGTGGTTCAAGGGGTAGCGTGCTTGTCTGGCATGCGTGTGCCCCGGGTTCGATCCTTAGCTCCACATACAAACAAAGATGTTGTGTCCACCGAAAACTAAAAAATAAATATTAAAAAATTCTCTCTCTCTCCTCTCTATTAAAAAAAAAAAAAATTTACTCTCCCTGTAGGGAGGGACAATTCCTGGGTCAAGTTACCTTAGCTACAGGAGGAAGTTCTTGATAAGGGTGGAGGAAGGGCTCTGAAGAAATTAACATTTCAATCATTTCAATGCTTCAGGGGACAGTCTCCAATTTGCCATTCAAAATTGGCACGACTCTACCTATCTATACTGACTGCATGTCTACTTCTGGCTTCAATCTCTTTGGGATTTTGTTGTTGTTGTTGTGTGGTTCTGGGAATTGAACCAGGGCCTCATGCATGCTAGGCAAGCAGTCTCCCACTGAGTCACATCCCCAGCCTCTGGGAACTTCTTACTTCCTAACACTTTTTCCATATTGTCATATATTCCTCTTTTTTTTTTTTTTTTTTTTGGTGGTGGTGGAGGCGGATAGAACCCAGGGGCGCTCTTCCATCCAGCCCTTCTCCCTTTTTGTTTTTTATTTTGAGACTGGGTCTCACAAAATTCTTGAGATTGGTCTCAAATATGCAATCCTCCTGTCTCAAGCCTCCTGAGTTGCTGGGATTACAGGCATGAACCACCACCACCGATTGTCATATGTTCCTATAGGTGATCCTAAGCCAGGATTCAAGACTTACAAAGGAAGCAAGTGTTGAATGAGATGGATGCTATCATGTAGTTTATATTCTGGCAGAAGAGATGGACTTTACATATTGACATATTACTTTTTTTTTTTTTTAAAGAGAGAGTGAGAGAGGAGAGAAAGAGAGAGATAATTTTTAATATTTATTTTTTAGTTCTTGGCGGACACAACATCTTTGTTGGTATGTGGTGCTGAGGATCGAACCCGGGCCGCACGCATGCCAGGCGAGCGCGCTACCGCTTGAGCCACATCCCCAGCCCTTGACATATTACTTAATTAAAATTATGATAGATGCTTTCTTTATTGTTGTTGTTCTTCTTCTTTTTTCCCCTGTGTTGGGGATGGAATCCAGAACCTTGCACATGATAGGTAAACACTACACTCCAGTTAAGATTTCTTAATGCATGAAATATACATTTCTGTATTATTCATAATTAATAAATAGAACAAATATAAAGTAGAAGTAACTTTAGTATTAATCTTGTATACTGAAGATGATTAGTTGAAGAAAGATTTAGGTCACCAATGAAGATTTTTATGGAAATTCTAAATAAAACTAGGCACCTTAATATTCTTTAGAGGCTGATGGCATTGACTCTTTTTTTGTTTGTTTGTTTGTTTTGGTGGTAGTGAAAAACCAGCCTCTATCTCAGAGCAAAGCCTGTCCAAGAAAGGGACATGACCTTTGTCCTTGGAAAAACCCACAGAGCACTCCTAAGCACATTCCCACCCTGCTAAGTTGTTTATCTACAAATAACAGGAGAGATCTGCTGCCCCAGGTGTCCTTGACTCAGTCAGGCTAGGTGGAGATCCATAGCAACCCCCTAGCAGCCACCAATCAGCATGAGACAAGGAAATACCTGGGATGCCAGATGACCCTCCCAGTAGTTTATGGTAGTTGATAACATATTGGGAAACCATGTAGTTCAGCACGTACACCCCTCTTGGCTCAAACCAATCAGTTCAAACCAATACCCCTTTTGTTCTGACCAATCACCCCTACCCAACTTGTTTCCGCCAGAGAATGTGCTAATCATGTTTTAGAGTTGTTATTTGATTTTCCCGCGGTGTGTGATGATTTGCTATGATGTATGTGAAGTCCCTGCCCTCTCCAAAAAATGTATAAAAATGCTGCAAACCCTGGGCTCGGGGCCTCTCAGCGTCACCAGTTGCTGTGTGTGCACGCGGAGGACCGAGCTAGCTCGCAATAAACACCTCTTTGCTGCTTACATTGATCTTGGGTCTCTGGTGGTCTTTGGGGGTCCTGAATTCAAGCATAACAGTAGTGGTGGTGGGGGGTGTTTACCAGGGATTTAACTCTGGGGCACTCAACACTGAGCCACATTCCCAGCCCTATTTTGTATTTTATTTAGAGAGAGGGTCTCACTGAGTTGCTTAGCACCTGGCCTTTGCTGAGGCTGGCTTTGAACTCCCTCTGCTGCTTCTGCCTCCTGAGCCTCTAGGATTATAGGCAGGAGACAGATGCCAGGCTCTTTTTTTTTTTAAGCCTAATTTTACTTTCTGGAGCTTTCTTTTTCCCTGGTATAGTAGTATTACTTTCTCTATTCTTATGCTTAACAAACATAGTTAGGCATGTTCTCTGGCTTCTTAAATGAAAAAGAATGAAAGAAAGTAAAAGGGAAAGTTTTTTTTTTCTTTAGCAACCAAGAAGTAGTGAAAAAAAGAATGAGGAAAATTTGAAACTATAAAATGGGGGAGGGAGAAAGGATTGCAGCAGCAGCTCAGTGGTAGAATGCTTGCCAAATGTGAATCCCTGAGGTCAGTCCCCAGCACCAAAAACTAGAACCAAAACCAAACCCCAATAAAAACCCCCAACTCTCCAGGGAGGAAAGTAACAGAAGAAAAGGGAGATAGATTTGTTCATTTTTTTGGTATGATATTTACATATTGTAAATTCAAAATGTAAGGAGCACCCTTATTATTTATGTGGTGCTGAGGATTGAACCCAGGGCCCTGAACATGCTAGGCAAGCACTCTACCACTGAGCCACAATCCCAATCCCAAAGGGATTAATCTTTAATGAATAACTTCCTAATTGGGTGGCTGGGACAGGGGATTTCAAGTTCAAGGCCACCCTGTGCTATTTAGTGAGAACCTGTCTCAAAATAAAATTTGTAAATGGATTGGGGATATAATGCAGTGATAGAGTGATATATATATATATATATATATATATATATATATATATATATATTCATAAAGCATTTCATATACATACATATATGTATCTCTCTCTCTCTCTCTCTCTCTCTCTCTCTCTCTCTCTATATATATATATATATATATATATATATATATATATGTAAAGGAGAACTCTTCTTTATTCTCTTTGTTAATTTGTCATCATCTTTGGGCAGGAGTGATGCTAATCTTCATGTATCATTTCAATTTTAGTATATGTACTGTTGAAGCCAGCACCTTTAGGAGATGTATTCTTCACAAACATTTCAGTGCTAGGATCCCCATTGTACAGCTAAAATAATTAAAGCTGTGAGAGGGGCTAAACTCATAGAGCAATAAAGATGTCACAGTGAACTTTCCCAATGCAAAATGTATATACAGGGTCCCTAAATTGCTCAGGCTGGCCTCAAATTTAGGATCCTCTGTCTCAGCCTCCTGAGCAGCTGAGATTACAGGCGTGCACAACCACACCTGACATGAAGTATATTGATAATGGCAATCTCTCTATGTTCCTCATTTCTTACCTCTCCCTTTCTTTAGGGTTTTTTTTTTGTTGTTGTTGCTGCTGTTGTGAGGGAGGTTACTAGAGATCTAACTTATGGGCACTTTGCTACTGACCCCAGCTTTTTTATTTTTTAAATTCTGAGACAGGGTCTCACTAAGTTGCTGAGGCTGTTCTCAAAATTGGATCCTTCTGTCTCAGCCTCCCAAATCACTGGGATTATAGGCATGAACTACTGGACCAGGCTCCTTTAGTTCTTAAAGACCTGAAGGGTGGCTGAATATAGCATCCAGCCCTGTGTTAATCTAGTCTTGGGGTTCTGTCTCTTTGATCTGATCAACTGCCTGTTGCTTTTTACCTAACTTTTGCTAGTTCTTGATGTATTTTCGGTTTGGCTTATCTTGAATATTTCTTTTTCTGATAATTGGGTACATGAGTTTGACGGCTACTCTTTCCTTGTTTTGGAGACTTGAGTCCCTGGCCAACCATTGTTAGAATAAGCCCTTTTTGTTATGAGAAGTGTATTCTATTTTAACAAGTAATATTCTAATCTTTTGATTGTAAAATAAGACTTTTAGGTGTATTATATGATATTCATTGGATTTAATTTGAGAACTATTTTTAAAGTTTTTAAAAATAATTACAGCCAGGCATGGTGGTAAATACCTATAATCTCAGAGACTTAAGACACCAAGGAAGGAGGATTGCAAGTTCAAGTTCAAGGAATTGCGACCTTGTCTCAAAATAAAAAAAATAAAAAGGGCTAGAGATGTGTCTCAATGACTAATTGCACTCTGGGTTCAGTCCTCGGTGCCAAAATAAATAAATAAAAAATAATAATTACAGTTAGGTGTGGTGGCACAAGACTGTAATTTCAATAGCTCCAAGAGGCTGATGTAGGAGGATTCCAAGTTTGAGGCCAGCCTATGTAACTTAATGAAACCATGTCTCAAAATAAAATTTCAGAGGGCTAGGGATGTAACTCAGGGGGATATCACCTCTAAGTTCAATTCCCAGTACCACATATATAAAAGACAGAAATAAATGAAATAAAACAAAATTAAAACAATTGCAGGGATTAATGAAGTATGTAAGATAGGCATGGTAGTGCTTGTCTGTCATCCTAGTTAATATGGAGGCTAAGGTGGATCACTTGAGCCCAGGAATTTGAGGCCAGCCTAGGCAAATAATGAGACACTCCTTATTATCAAACAACAAGAAATAAACTATTTAAGAAGCAGTAAATATACTTTATAAATTAACATTGATGTTTTTGCCATGCTGCTCTTCCTCTGGCAACCCAGATAATTACACTAAATACAAAAATAATAGAAATATTAATTATTGACATTATTATACCAAAAAATATTCACAGAACATAATCAAGTCTGTACATTAATTCTATCAAGTCTTGCAATTTCCAGGGTTGAATAGAGGTCAATTTGAAACAAGGTTCATGGTTGTCCAATCTTTATGGCTCTTTTCTTACAGTGGCTACAATGTAATTATGTCTGAAAAACACTAATCTGCCAGGTTACAGAATTTGCTGTCAACTAAAAATGTAGAAAAGTATTTGAAAGTAGATTTTCATTATATGTTTTTTTTTTGTTGTTTTTTTTTTTTTTTTTTTTTTTTTTTTTTTTAGTGAGAGAGGAGAGAGAGAGAATTTTTAATATTTATTTTTTAGTTCTTGGCGGACACAACATCTTTGTTGGTATGTGGTGCTGAGGATCGAACCTGGGCCGCACGCATGCCAGGCGAGCACGCTACCACTTGAGCCACATCCCCAGCCCCTATATGTTTGTGATCTTAAAAATTAAGGGCTGGGTGTGTAGGTCAGCAATAGAGCACTTACTTCACATGTATGAGGCCCCTCCCTGGGTTTGATCTCCAGCTCCACCAAAGAAAAGATAAATAAATATTACACATGATAGTTTAATGACTGCAAGCATTCTCATAGTTTTAAGAGTTTTGTGGCCTGTGGTTTTTATTGTTGTTGTTTAATATGTATCCTTTAATTGTGACTCTCTATATTAGTCTGCTGAGTTCAGAGTGTTACCAGATTTGGAAGTTCAAGTTTACCAAACTTAAAAACTAAAGCACTCGGCCACCGCTTCCATAGCTCCCACTGCCACTGCCTCTGAGCAGAAGATGGCTGTGCCTCCCACATATGCTGATCTTGGCAAATTTTCCAAGGGCTATGGCTTTGGATTAATCAAACTTGATTTGGAAACAAAATCTGAGAATGGATTGGAATTTATGACCTCAGGCCTAGCCAACTCAGAGACCACCAAAGTGACAGGTAACCTGGAAACCAAGTTTTGTAGGAACAGAGGAGCACGGCACCAAAGAAGGTAGCAGGAAACAGTTTTATTTGGCTGCTGTCAGGTTCAGAGGGCACAGCTTTTGCTGTAATCAATCAATAGGTAGTTTCAGAATTTTATACCCAGCATGTAAGGGGAGGGGCTCAGAAGTTCACAGTCTGAAAAAGTTCACATAAATGCAGCTTTTTCTTTCACTGTTCTGGGCAAGTTAACCCTTCAAGGACAACACCTGAGAAGGGGAGAGCTTCTTCTCCCCTTTGTTTCCTCTGCCTGCCAGCTGTTACCATGGAGCCCAATTGGTAACTTCTCTAAGAAATGTAGACATCTCTGTGAAGCCCCAGCTCAAGGCCAGAGGCCTTGTTTACACATTTTTACAAACTAATGTACTGAATACATGTTTGTGAAAAACTAGTAAGGGGGTGTCCAGCACCTGGAGTGCTAATTTCTTCCCTGCCAGTGCCAAGTAAAACAGGGCAACAGGAAAACAGGAAGTTCATCTACATTGAACTCTTTTGTAGAGACTCTTTTGTTGACAGTCATAAAATCAGCCATAGTGAAGATTTCTGGTGAAGCCCAGTTAAGACTTTTCTGTGGAGAAAGAGGGTGTCACAACACAAGTACAGGTGGATTGAATATGGCCTGACGTTTACAGAGAAGTGAACATTGACAACACACTAGGCACTGAGATCACTATGAAAGATCAGCTTGCACGTGGACTGAAGCTGACCTTCAATTCATACTTGTCACCTAACACTGGGGGGAAAAAATGCTAAAATCAAGACAGGGTACAAGCAGGAGCACATCAACCTGAGCTATGACGTACGGACTTTGACATTGCCGGGCACTCTAATGCTGGGTTATGAGGGCTGACTGGCTGGCTACCAGATGAATTTTGAGATTGCAAAGTCCCGAGTGACCCAAAGCAATTTTGCAGTTGGCTACAAGACTGACGAAATCCAGCTTCACACTCACGTGAACTATGGGACAGAGTTTGGTGGCTCCATTTATCAGAATGTGAACAAGAAACTGAAGACGCTGTCAATCTTGCCTGGACAGCAGGAAACAGTAATACTCACTTTGGAATAGCAGCAAAGTATCAGATTGACCCTGATGCCTGCTTCTAGGCCAAAATGAACAACTACAGCCTGATGGGTTTAGGATACACTCAGACCCGAAAGCCGGGTATCACACTGACACTGTCACTTTGATGGGTGGCAATAATGTCAATGCTTATGGGCACAAACTTGGTCTAGGACTGGAATTTCAAGCATAAATGTACAATTATTAATTTTAAAACATTTTGCAGCATAGCTACCTTCAGAATTTAGTGTGCTTTTAATGCTGTAGGTCTGGGATGCAAGAATTGCTAAAAATCATATTAGAACTCCAGGTGAAAGAGGATTCAGCTTTAAAGTGTTACCATTTCAGAGGTACAGAAGAAACTGAGTCCAAACGAAAGATCCTTTCAGCTGTAGTCTTGTGTGTGAGAGACTGGTGGCCCCTCTAGAGATGCCAGGTTTCCTTTAAAAAAAAAAAAAATTCTACAAATGCCTGCAAGTGGAAGCTGATAATTTATAGGCACTTTGTAAATCTGTATTGAGTAAATGAATGGAATTGTGACTTCCTGAAAATCAAACCTTGGTTTCCTAACCCTTATTGATGAGGAGCTTGTTGCTTGGTGGTGTGTACAAACTGATGTGAAAGGGACTTTTTTAGACAGACCTTCATAAACTTGTTCCACTCTAACTCATCAACACCTCTTTTACACCAAAAGTAGTCTGCAGGGTGTGGCCACTGTTTCTTTTTCGTGCCATTTTGAGGAGGAGAGGATAGACGTGATGAAGCCAATAATTCAGGACTTAATTCCTTTTTGAGTTGTGGTTTTCTTGTCCTTGTACCAGTGTCTGAAATAGCTTCCAGGAGCTCCAGCTATAGGCTGGGAAGAGTCTGCGTGATTGTCATCACACAGTGACAACACTAGGAATCGAAATTGGACTTCTGTTGTATTCTCACCACTCAATTTATTTTTTAGCAGTTTAATGGGTGCATTTTGGAGTCTTTCATTTTGTGTGGAATTAGATACTCCCCTTCAAATGCTGTAATTAACATCACTTAAAATAAAACTTGAATAAAATATTGAAACCTAAAAAAGAAAACAATAACAAAACAAACAAACAAACACAAAAGCACACAAATACACATGTAAAAGAATGTTTCCCATGTGGGAACCTAGAACTGTTAACTTTCTAGCAGAATGAAACATTTCTTGCTAAATGGTCAACTGGAGACATCGTAGATCAATACATTATACTGACTTGTTTTACCTTTCTTAGATATTTAACTTGGGCATGCAATATTTGTAAAAGTCTCAAACCCTAAAGCTTGAATAGAAGGGGCCTATGGGAGTGGCGGTACAACTCAGTGGTGGGGCACGTGCTGAGCATGCAGAGGTCCTGGCTTCAATACCCAGCACCAAAAACAATATTAAAAAGGAATGAAAAAGGAAAAAAGGGTCTGTATATATGATTTAAGGTGAATCCATTTCAAATTATTCCTTAAAATAAATTAACAAAATAAAGAGGTTAGTCATTTGAAAAATGCAGAATTCCCAGATCTTGGGATCTTGTGGAAACAGTACAGGATTAAACCACAATTTCTGGATTCTACTCCTATTGTTACCATACTAGCCAAAGCAAATCTTGGAAACTCTCAGTCTCCACTTTCTAATTTATAAAAATGGTTCATTTCAATTTCCATCTCTCTCAGATTTCACATAAATAAGAAAAGAACTTGAGCAAGCTGTAAAATATTAATATCTTACATTTATGCTTACTTTGTGCCAGAATTAATTTAATTTTGATAAAACTTTTTACTAATATTATCCTCATTTTATTTATTTTATTTATTTTTTTATATTATCCTCATTTTAAAGATGGAAAGCTGAGGCATAGAACAATTCAGAAACTTGCTCCACATTTACATTTAGTAAGTTATCAAAAATAAATTTTTAAAAAATATTTATATTTTTAGTTGTAATCGTACACAATACTTTTATTTTATTTATTTATTTTTATGTGGTGCTGAGAATTGAATCCAGGGCCTCACACATGCTTAGGCAAGCACTCTACCACTGTGCCACAACCCCAGCCCCAAAATAAATTTTGTAACCAGTTATAATGGGACATGCCTGTAATCCCACTAACTGAACAATTTATTGAGGCCCTAAACAACTTAGTGAGAACCTGTCTCAAAAGATAAAAATGACTGCGGATGTAGCTCAGGGGTAAAGTGCCTCTGGGTTCCATCCCCAGGATCCCCAGCCCCTAATTTCACCTGGGGGTTCAGCTCAAGGAGAGAACATGAGCTTAGTATGTGTGAATGTGTGAGACCCTTGGCTCAACACCCAGCACCAAAACAAACAAAAATGATGAGATTATACAGGGAGTAGTGGTTCAGGATTATAATCCCAGTCTTGAGGCAGGAGGATCACAAGTTAAATAGCCAGTCTAAGGGGCTGGGAATGTGGCTCAAGCGGTAGCATGCTCTTTAAAAAAAAAAAAAAAAAAAAAAAAAAAAGTTTTTAAAAAAATAGCCAGTCTAAGCAATTTAGTGAAGCCCTAGGCAATTTAATGACACTGTCTCAAAATAAAAATATAAAAGATGGGAGATGTGTCTCAGTGGTTAAGCACCCCTGCGTTCAATTCCTGCTACAATGATAATGATGATGATGATGATGATGATGATAATAAAATTGTAACTGAAAATTCTGGTTCTATAACCCGGATGGTACTCATTCATTAGAAGCATAGAGGAGATAGAGTATTTCTAAGGAGGACCAGTAAAGGAAGGCAATACTTAAGTTGAATCTTAAAGAATGGGTAAGATTGTAATAAGAAAACACAAAGAATTGGCAAGAAAATAGAATAAAGTCCCAAAAGATAAGAAAATGTAAAGCATTTATATGGGACAGCAAAAAGTAAGTTCTGGCTAAAGTGCTGCAGAGTAATCTGGAGAGTCTAAAAGATAGATTTATAGGCCCTTGCTCTGGAAATTCTGACTTGCAGATCCTCAGGTCTGGAAACAAGTTTTTTCAACAAGTTCTTCAGATGATTCTGATATGCAGCAAGTTATGAGAAACAGTGTAATAAAAAACAGAGAAACTAATACAGATTAGGACTATCAACTTAAGTTCAACTCAACTCATGAAATACTTATGACAAACTAAGGTATTTGGACAATTTGGCCAATAAGATCTCACTGAGGGTTTTTTTGTTTGTTTTGCTTCATTTAAAATTTTTTTTCTAAATATGTAAAGTGTTCATGAAGTACAAATGCAAAAGTCCACCAAAGGTAATTCCCAGTTCCTTTCTACCTCTATTCTCTTAGATTTAAAGTATTTCTTTTGTTTGCTTTGTTTTATTTGCAATGCTAGGGATGGACCCCTTGGCCTTGAACATGCTAGCCAAGCATTTTACCACTGAGCTACATTCCCCGCCCCTGTAGAATTTTTTTTTTTTTAAGAGAGAGAGAGAGAAAAGAGAGAGAATTTTTAATATTTTCAGTGGACACAACATTTTTATTTTATGTGGTGCTGAGGATCGAACCCAGCGCCCTGCGCATGCCAGGCGAGCGAGTTACCACTTCAGCCTTATCCCCAGCCCGCCCCTGTAGAATTTTAAGAAGAGAAATCATACCGCTAGAGTTCTATCTCAGCAAAATGTATCACACAGAAGTAATTCAGCTGAAATCTAATGAAGGCAGGGACAACCTCTGCCATACTGGTAATAGTGGGAAGTAAAAGGAAAAGATGCAAAGTTCTACAGGTAAAAACAACAGGACTTGGTACTTAGCACATAGCCTAGAAGATAACTTGTACTTCAAAGTATGTGCTCAGTGGTTCTTAAATGATGTAAGTAGAAGAATGACCAAAATGATTTGAAGGTTTAGAAGCAGAATGGCCACATGGGTTCTCTCTCATCCAGCGGAGACTGTCACAGAACAGGGTAGAGGAGAGTGTGGCTGTGGAGTCGATAATCAAGACGTCTGGAGACCAAGCTGGAAGCAGGTCTGATTTTATTGCGCAGTTACCATGTATATATACTCATACAGTAGCTAAGCAGATTACAGGCAGCCACCAATGCAATTTCTTGCCATCTGTCCTTGCAGTGACCAATTAAGGAGCAGGCCTTGGAGAAAGGGCTGGGACTCCAATGCCCAGGGCTATGCCTATGGGGTAAGTGGTTTGTAGTTCATGCCCCAGGAGAGTGGTTTGCCATTCAGGGGCCCACTTTTAAGAATGCCATGTATGCAATACTCCATGCCTTTGTCCCCACAAATGACTAGGAGCTGAAAAGTGTTGTTAACATTGTTAAAACAACAAAATTGCAAGGTTTATGGAGGAGGAAGAAGATAATGGATATGGTTTTGAAGTTAGGAGCTGAAAATGCTTATAGATCATGCAAAATGGAAACTTCTATCACATGGATAGAACAGTGATTTGGTAGCCAGAAGTAGTAGTGCATGGCTCTAATCCCAGTGACTCCGGAGACTGAGAAAGGAGAATCACAAGTTTACAGCCAACCTCAAAGGCAGGTGTGGTGGCATAGGCCTGTAATCCCAACAGCTCTGAAGGCTGAGGCAGGAATTCAAAGCCAGCCTCAGCAACCTAGTAAGGGCTTCAGCAATTTAGCAAGACGCTGTCTCTAAATAAAATACAAAAAAGGCCTGGGGATGTGGCTCAGTGGCTAAATGTTCATCCCCTGGTATTAAAAAAAAAAAAAGAAGAAGAAGAAGAAGAGAAATAGAAAAGCTAGCCTCAGCAACTTAGCGAGGCCCTAAGCAATTTAGTGAGACCCTATCTCAAAAATATTAAATAAATATGCCTAGGGATGTGATTCAGTGGTGAAGTGGTCCTGAATTAAGTACCTGGTACCTACCTACTCAATTTGGTGCCAAGGAAATAAGTTGGAAATTTTGGGCATAAATTTTAGAATGTTCTTTTTTTATATTTTATTTTATATTTATTTATATATTTATGTATACATATTTTCTTTAAAGAGAGAGTGAGAGAGGGGAAAGAGAGAGAGAGAGAGAGAGAGAGAGAGAGAGAGAGAGAGAGAGAGAATTTTTAATATTTATTTTTTAGTTCTCGGCGAACACAACATCTTTGTTGGTATATGGTGCTGAGGATCGAACCCGGGCCGCACGCATGCCAGGCGAGCGCGCTACCGCTGAGCCACATCTCCAGCCCTATGTATACATATTTTTTATTATTTAGAAACACCCTTTGGTCTGAAACTACAGTGATACTAGTGTATTTTTTTTTTTTTTGAGAGTTAGTGAGAGAGAGAGAGAGAGAGAGAGAGAGAGAGAGAGAGAAAGAGAGTTTTTTTTTTTTTAATATTTATTTTTTGGTTATTGGCAGACACAACATCTTTGTTGGTATGTGGTGCTGAGGTTCAAACCCGGGCCACACGCATGCCAGGGGAGCGCGCTACCGCTTGAGCCACATCCCCAGCCCCTAGAATGTTCTTATATGGGAATGGCTGGATAACCAAGGAAACACTGGAGAAAATGTCCAAGGGCAAAAAATTCAGAACTATTTATATAGGAAAGAAGAGAAGCCAGGAGAGCCAAGTCTCATGGAAATGCAGGAAGATGACTTTATTACAAAAGTAGCAGTAACAGGCAGTGTCCCATAGGAAAAAGAGGTCAAGGATAATAAAGAATAAGAAAAACTTGTCAGATTTAGTAATCAAAAAGGAGGGGGGTGGTAAGAGAAAAAAAAGTCAGATAAGCAGGAAATAAGAAATAAGCAGATGGTGAGAAAGTGAATGTATCAAGTGCCTTCTACTCTTGAGAAGTTGAAGTGTGAGGCTTGCAACAGATGGAAGTGCAGGTGAATGGGCAAAAACTGTAATGTTTATGTTTATCCACTGGTTGGCATCTGTGGTCTTCATTGTGAGAAGAGCAGTGTAAACAGTTTTCAAGAGGTGCAGTATTAATACATTTGCAGGGACAGGAGAAGGGGCCAAGAGGAAGAATGAGGCTGAGGACACATGACAGTTGACAATTGAATGGATCTGGGAAAGAGATGACACCTAATTTACAGTTGGATTTAGAACAGAAAAGAGGTGCTTCACCAGACCTAAAAAGAAAGAAATCCTTTGAGATTAAGATACTTTGATGTGAGGAGGGAGGATAAGGGTGTGATTGTCAGTCTGTATTCCCTTAGGAAAGTAGGGGCCCCAAGTTGTTCCTCCACAATAGAGAACTAAATATCAAACAGGTAAATATCACCCAAAAAGGTAGATACTGGACTGACATAAATATGGCAGGCCTTGTTTAGTAAAGCACTTACCTGGAACAGAGGCTTTATTAGATCTTTTTTTTTAAAAAAAATATTTTAATATTTATTTTGTAGTTTTTGGTTGACACATCTTTATTTTATTTTTATGTGGTGCTGAGGATCAAACCCTGCGCCCTGTGCATGCCAGGCGAGCGCGGTAGCGCTTGAGCCACATCCCCAGCCCCTTTATTAAATCTTTTAAATAATGTTCTTAAGAGCATTATTCTTAACTGAACGGATACGTCACAGAAGAAGAAATACAACCGATCATCAAATATATGAAAAAATGTTCAATATCTCTAGCAATTAGAGAAATGCAAATCAAAACTACTGTAAGATTCAGTTTCACTCCAGTCAGAATGGCAATTCTCAAAAATACAATCAACAATAAATGTTGGTGAGGATGTGGGGGGAAAGGCACACTCATACATTGCTGGTAGGACTGCAAATTGGTGCAACCACTCTGAAAGCAGTATGGAGATTCCTCAGAAAACTTGGAATGGAACTACCATTTGACCCAGCTATCCCACTCCTTGGTTTATATCCAAAGGACTTAAAATTAGCATACTACAGTGAAATAGTCACATCAGTGTTTATAGCAACTCGATTCAAAATAGCTAAGCTACGGAACCAACATAGATGCTCTTCAATAGATGAATGGATAAAGAAATAGTAGTATATATACACAATAGAATATTACTCAGCCTTAAATAAGAATGGAACTGTGGCTTTTGCTGGTAAATGGGTGGAACTGGAGAATATCATGCTAAGTGAAATAAAATAATCCCAAAGAACCAAAGGTTGAAAGTTTTCTCTGATATGGGAATGCTAATTCACAATGGGGGGAGACTAGAGAACAAAGGTATTTTGGATAACACAGAAGGTAGTAAAGGGAAGGGAGGAGTATGGGGGTATAATGGATAGTAGAATAAATTGACATTATTACCCTTTGTGCATATATAATTATACAACCTGTGTAACTCTACAACATGTACAACCAGAAGAATGAGAAGCTATACTCCATTTATGTATGATGTGTCAAAATGCATTCTACTGTCATGTATAACTAATTAGAACATTTTTTTTAAAAGAGCATTATTTTTTCCATTTTTAAAAGTCTATGCCTCCAAGAAGGGATCGTGGCCCACACCTGTAATTCCAGTAGCTCTGGACACTGAGGCAGGAGAATCTCATGTTCAAAGCCAGCCTCAGCAACTTAGTGAGGCCCTAAGCAACTGAGGGAGACCCGGTCTCAAAATAAAAAATAAAAGGAGCTGGGGATATGGATCAGTGATTAAACATCTCTGGGTTCAATCTCTGGTACAAAAAAAAGAAGTCTATGCCTCCCTAAATAGGATATGAAACTTGACCAGAGCTAACAAACCTACATTCAAACCCAGGTCAGACCACACAATTTTAAACTGTTAAAGCTCACCACAAGGGGATAACAGAGGCTATGATCAGGCAGGCACAGGATTATTTGATTATTTTACCTTCCAAAACAACATTTCTGGACATTACCACACAAGCAATGTGATATTCCAATATTAACATTCTTTTTTTTTTTTTTAAATTTATTTTTTAGTTAAAAGTGGACACATATCTTTATTTTATTTTCATGTGGTGCTGAGGATTGAGCCCAGTGCCTCTTGCATGCTAGGCAACTGCTTTCCCTCTGAGCCATAACCCTAGCCCTCCAATATTAACATTCTAATACAAGAAAAAAAAAAGGAAAAGACATGTGAAACTGCATTTCTCTGTACTTTCTTGTTTTTTTTCTTTAAATTTTATTATTTTTGATGAAAAATCATAATTGCATATATTCATTGAATATGAAGTGATGTTTTGTTGTATGTATATAATGTGGCATAATTAAATTAAGACAATTAACATTTTTATCACCTCACTTACCTATGTATGTTTTGTTGTTGTTGTTCTTGTTTTTACTTGTGGGGTCTGGGATCAAACCCAGGGCCTCAAGCATCCTGGCAGGCAGCATTCCCAGCCCTTATCTATCGATAATTTTTTCTGGTAAGACATTTTAAATTAATTCTCTGTTTTTTGTCTTTTGTTTGTTTTTGATCCTGGGGATTGAACCCTACTGAACTATATCTCAGTCCTATTTTTTATTTTGTGCATATATATTATTTTGTTTATATTTTGTACCGGAGGTTGAACCAAGGCACTTATCCACTGAGCCACATTCCCAGCCCATTTTTGAACTTTACTTAGAGACAGGGTCTTGCTATGGTTGCTTAGGGCCTTCCTAAATTGCTGAGGCTGGCTTTCATCTTCTGCCTCAGCCTCCTCAGCCACTGATATTATAGGCGTGCACCACTGTGCCCAGCTTATTTTTTGAGACAGGATCTCATTAAATTGCTGAGACTTGTCTTGAACTTGTGATCCTTCTGCTTCAGCCTCCTGAGTCACTGGGTTTACAGGGATGTGTCATTGCGCTGAGTCATTCTCAGTGGCTTTGGAAATATCTGATAGACTATTATTGACTATGGGGCTGTGCAATAGTTTCAAAAAATGTTCTTGTCTATCTGAAACTTTGTGTCTTTTGATCAACAACTCCCAATTCCCTACTCCCCATCCTCAGAACCTGGTAATAATTATGTTAGGTTGGTGGTGGCTGAAAAGCACCCCGTTTATGAAAGACCCCCGTTTCCATGTCCAAGGAGAATCACAGGAAACACTGGCTGCAAAAGCACGAGGTGGTTTATTGGGACACAGGCGCCTTCGGGTGCCCAGTAGAACCTCAGCCGGAGCTTTGGTGAACTGGCACACCGGGCTTGGGGGATACAGAGATTTTTATAGGGTTTGGGACAGGTTTCTTATTGGTTTGTTTAAATCTAGCATATAGGCCACCTAGGGGGTACAGGTCTGCATTCCAAAAACCACAGGTCTGCATTCTATTCTTTCTGTTCCTACTTATCGTTCCGGTTTATTCATTCATGCCTCAGGATGCGGGTGCTCTGTTCTTCAACCGGTTGTCCGGTTGTCCGGAAAGCATGCCTGGCGCCTGAACCTGTTTATGGCCTGCCTGATATCTTGGTTTCATATCTTGGCCTTAGGTAACTGGGCTAACTGGGCTAGGGTCTTTCAGTGGCGACTTAGAACAAAGCAGCCCGCATCGGAAAAGAACATCTATCAGATGCGGGGGGGGGGGGGGGGGGGGGGAATGCCTGTCAATCAGCCAGATCTCCTGACTAACACCTGTCAATCAGCAGGACCCCCTGGCCAATCCTGGAGCCAACTCCCCTGACCAACTCCAAGGGGGCAAGGGACTCTAAGAACACCTTTTCCTGTCCCAAGCTCTTCCCTTCCTGCTGTAAGCCTCATAAAAGTCCAGTCCAGTCGAGCTTCCACGCGGTTTTTCCACAGACCCTTCCCCTGTCCCCTCTGTGGGTCTAATCGAGTTCTGCCCGGGAGTGATATCTCAATAAAGCCTGTTCAGCGGCTCTTTTAAATCTGCCTCCACTGGTCGCTGCCTGCCTGCCTGATCTGACAAATTATTCAATGGTATTTCTATGAGTTCAACTTATGGGATTCCATATATAAGTGAGATCCTGAGACATTTGTCTTTCTGTTTTTGGCTTATTTAACTTAGGATATTATCCTCTAGATTCAGAGATGTTGTGGCAAATGACAGGATTTCCTTCTTTTTGCAGCTGAATAGTATTCCATTATGCATGTGTGCGCACATACTTACATACCACCTTTTCTTTTTTAAAGATAGATAGAGAGAATTTTAATATTTATTTTTTAGTTTTCGGTGGACACAACATCTTTGTTGGTATGTGGTGCTGAGGATCGAACGCGGGCCGCAAGCATGCCAGGCAAGCGCGCTACCTCTTGAGCCACCTCCCCAGCCCCCACCTTTTCTTTATCCATTTGTATCTTGATGGACCCCTAGATGGATTCTATGTCTTGGCTATTGCAAATAATGCTAAGAGGGGCAGATATTCCTTGGACACATTGATTTCAACTCCCACATATGTATATTCAGAAATGGGATTACTTAATTATATGATAATTCTACCTTTATTTGTTTTTATTTAATTATTTAGTCGTAGATGGACACAATATCTTTATTTATTTTTATGTAGTACTGAGGATAGAACCCAGTCCCTCACACATAGTAGGTAAGTACTCCACATTGACCTACATACAACTCCAGCCCAACCTTTAATTTTTGAATGAACCTCCATACTGTTTTCCATAAAAGTTGTACTAGCCAGGCATATGGCATACACATGTAATCCCAACAGCTCAGGAGGCTGAGGCAGGAGGATTGCGAGTTCAAAGCCAGCCTCAGCAACTTAGCAAGACCCTGTCTCTAAATAAAGACATAAAAAGGACTGCGGATGTGGATCAGTGACTGATCCCCCATGGGTTTAATCCCTAGTACCAGAAAAAAAAAAAAAAAACCCTTCTCTGATGATTACTTATGTTGAGCATTTTTCATATACCTACTAGACATTGGTATGTCTTTTTCTGAGAAATGTCTTGTTCAGGTCCTTTGGCCATTTTTAAATTTTTTTCTTGCTATTGAGTTGAATTCCATATATATTTTGTTATAACCTTTTATCAGAATTATGGTTTGCAAATATGTTCCCCATTCTGTGGGCTGTCTCAATTTTTCCCTTTGCTTTGCAGAAGACTTTTTTTTAAACATTTTTTTAAGAGAGAGATGAGAGAGAGAGAGAGAGAGAGAGAGAGAGAGAGAGAGAGAGAGAATTTTTTAATATTTATTTATTTTAATTCTTGGCGGACACAACATCTTTGTTTGTATGTGGTGCTGAGGATCGAACCCGGGCCGCACGCATGCCAGGGGAGCGCGCTACCGCTTGAGCCACATCCCCAGCCCTTTGCAGAAGACTTTTATTTTCATGTTAAACCATTTGTTTATTTTTGCTTTTGTTGCCTGTGGTAATCTGGGCATTCTGAGATTCATATTTAAGAATACATATGTAAACATAAGTATATATGTATGTACGTATACCGATATATGTATGAGTTGCAATACTGGCAGTAAAGAAATATAGTAAATATTTTGAAGATAAGAGATTTCCTTTGTTTTGATTTTTGTGGTCTGATGTGAACTCCTACTCAGTGACAGATAAAATTGTTCTGGATATAATTCTTCTTGAAGTGATCCAAGAAAATTACAATTTCAATAAAGGTATAGCTTGGGTTTAGACTAGATTATCCTTAGTGCCACTTATGAAAACTTTGACACTACATTGGCCATTTGCATAAAATGATACTACTCTTACAACCATCTGCTCTTCTTTATCCCTGATATTGCATTTTAAAATTTATTATAATCTTCATAGTAGGTATGAATATGACACTGAAAAATAGGTTACTGACTTTACTTTCTTAGTCATGGGCATTTCTAATCAACACTTGAATTATTTGCAAGGAATGATTCTAAGAAGCAGGGATTTGGGACTGGGGATGTGGCTCAAGCGGTAGCACGCTCGCCTGGCATACCTGCAGCCCAGGTTCGATCCTCAACACCACATACAAACAAAGATGTTGTGACTGCCGAAAACTAAAAAACAAATATTAAAATTCTCTCTCTCTCTTAAAAAAAAAAAAAAAGAAGAAGAAGAAGCAGGGATTTGTCTCAGTAGTTCAAGTTCCTTTTGGAATTCTTCACTGCTGGCAGGCAGAATAATGATCCCTGGCCCAAACCCCCAACATGTGCACACATGGCAAAAATGTCCATGTCCTAATCCGTGAGACCTGTGAGTATTTTGACTATAGTTGCAAAGAGAAATTAAGATTATAGATGGAATTAAGGTTGCAAATCAGCTGATGGGAAGATTTTCCTGGATTATCAGTGTGGGTCCAATGTCATCACAAGAGTTCTTATAAGTAAAAGGAGACAAGAAAGGGGCTGGGGATGTGGCTCAAGCGGTAGCGGGCTCCCCTGGCATGCGTGAGGCCCGGGTTCGATCCTCAGCACCACATACCAACAAAGATGTTGTGTCCACCGAGAACTAAAAAAATAAATAAATATTAAAAAACTCTCTCTCTCTCTCTCTCCTCTCACTCTCTCTTAAAAAAAAAAAAGGAGACAAGAAAGATAATCAAAGAGATGGGAGCAAGAGAAAGACATATCAGCTGGCTTTGAAGGTGAAGGAATGGGGTCTTGAGTTAAGGAATTTGGGTGGCTTCCAGAAAACAGGAAAAAAAAATCTTGTCCCTAGAGCCAATTCTTTGATTTTAATTTAGACTTTCATTAGATTCATATCCAATTTTGGACCCACAGAACCATGAAATAATTTGTGTCATTAAAGTTTTTGATAGTTCGTTATAGCAGCAATAGAAAACTACCTTATCTTTCTTGCTATCTCCTATCTTTTCCCTGAAAACCCTCAGCAATGGCTTCCGCACTATTTTATCCTGTTTTGCAGGATTCATTATGACATTTCTTTCTCTCTCCCTTTCATTCTCTCTCTCTCTCTCTTTCTTTCTTCTACTAGAGATTGAACCCAGGGACGTTTCAACACTGAGTCACATTCCCAACCCCTTTTTAAAATGTTGAGACAGTGTTTCAGTAAGTTGTTTAGGTCCCACTAAATTACTAAGGCTGACTTTAAACTTGGAATCCTTCTGCCTCACCCTCCTTAGTACATTGCTGAGTTAACCATTCTTATTTTAAATCCTTTGCCTAATGAGGTCTAACTATACAAAGAACATATCTTTTGTCAACGAAATTTAGGGAAAAACAAGTAGATACACAACATTTTTGGAAAATGTAAAAATTTCCCTAAATCTCTGGTAACTAAAACTATTCATCTAGCACATAGTCAAACTTTTCTTTTCTTTTCTTTTGGTTGTTGTTTTTGGTACTGAGGATTGAAGTAGGAGTGCTTCATCACTAAGCCACATCCGCAAGTCCTTTTTTTAAATTTTGAGATAGGGACTTGCTAAATTGCTGAGTCTCCCTAAATTGCTGAGATTGACCTCCAATTTGCAATCCTCCTGCCTCAGCCTCCAGAATTGCTGGGATTGCAGGCCACAGTGTACATGGTGAATCTTAAGCATAGTGAAGGGTGTGATTTTTCAGGGGTTGGTAATCTTGTTTTCTCTTTCCATCTTAATGAACCCCTGTTTCTCAGCTAAAATGAAATGTATTGATTACTTTTTTTTTAAAAGAGAGAAGAGAGAGAGAGAATTTTTTTTTTAATATTTATTTTTTAGTTCTCGGTGGACACAACATCTTTGTTGGTATGTGGTGCTGAGGATGGAACCCGGCCACACGCATGCCAGGTGAGCGCGCTACCGCTTGAGCAACATCCCCAGCCCTGCATTGATTACTTATGGATAAATATTCTGAGGAAGCCCTATCTAACTACACACACAAAACGGACTTTAATATTCTAACTACGTTCATCATTAAGAAATTAATCTAAAAAATGGAGACAGGCAATGTCTACTACATTGGAAGGAGAAACTTCAGAATTTTTCCTCTTTGAAAATGGGATCCTCTGACCTCTGCTAGCATGCATTACAACTGAAGAAGACTGAGTTGGGTAAAAGCAGGTGTTTAAGAGTAGAATTTTCTCACTGTATTTCACAAAACATCCCTTCTCTATTTGCCCTATCTGATTAAATACTTCTTTTCCCTCAGCAACTTTACAAGTTGTGTCCCTGCTAAAGGTTTCCAGAGTAACACATTCTTGAAGGTTGGGTTTTAGTTAACGGTTTTGACTTTTATTTTCCCCAGAATGTAAAGACACTTATGTTTAAAGACAGAGTGCTGTCTTTTTGACTCTCTACTCCACCTTAGGACGACTTAGCATGTCCAAGAATGTTTAAAGGGCTGCTAGTTTACAACAGGTGACACCTTTACATTCCAGAGAACGGTTCTCTGATCCGAAAGCCCAAGACTTCCGGTCGGATAAAAATTAAAATCTTCCTCTTATAGAGGGTTTTTGGTGTGCTTGTTATCAAAAGGCCCTCCGTCACGTGTCTACGTGGGGATTGTCGCTCTTTCTCTGCGACACTGACACAGACGTGGTTATCGGGAAGCAGCTGCTGCTGCGACAAGGGCAGCCAACCAAGACCGCCAAAGAACACGGTCCAGGGCCGTCGGGTCAATGGTTAGGT
Source organism: Urocitellus parryii (assembly GCF_045843805.1). Lineage (NCBI taxonomy): Eukaryota > Metazoa > Chordata > Mammalia > Rodentia > Sciuridae > Urocitellus > Urocitellus parryii. The sequence continues at coordinate 54,754,470 of NC_135539.1, forward strand.
CAGGGGAGTGGCCAGAGAGGTTCACAACACGTGCTTCCCGCCGTCACGGAGCCGCCACACTCCAGGGGTCGGAGCCGCTACAGCAGGCCCACTGAGAAGGAAGCGATCTCAAAACCAAACCGCAGGGCTGGGGATGTGGCTCAGGCGGTAGCGAGCTCGCCTGGCATGCGAGCGGCCTCGGTTCGATCCTCAGCACCACATACAAACAACGATGTTGTGTCTGCCAATAACTAAAAAATAAATATTAAGAAATTCTCTCTCTCTCTCCCTCTATCACTCTCTAAAAAAAAAAAAAAAAAAAAAAAAACAAAAACCAAACCGCAGCGTCCTCCTAGTTTGCAATTAATTGGCTTTTCGGCGCACGCGCGGAGAGGGGAGCTTCCGGCCTATAGCCCCGCCCCCAGCCCCACCCAAGTTAGCTCCTCCTCCAGGCTCCACCTCCGGACCAGTTCCTCCTCTCACCCGTGAAGCCCCGCCCCCTACTCGTTGCTTCCTTCGCCCCCGTTCCATTTAATTGTTGGATTGTCAGCGCTGCACTCCCGCTGACGGCCAGCAGGGGGCAGAGTTCGAGCCTGGAGGGTTTTTTTTTACCCCCTCGGGGCGTCCCCGGGGAGGCGGTCGCAGAGTGGGGGAGGGGAGGGCGGGGCTCGTGGACGCGGTTCCGTCCGCTGCTGCGCTACTTTTGGTCCGGACTCGTCTGGGAGGCCGCGGCTGCCGCATCAGAGCTGACGTGGGGGCGACGTGGGGCCGCGGCCGGCGCCGGCGCCGGGTTGCTGGGCGGCGGCGCCGCTCTTGAGCGGCGGTCGGGCTCGGCGTCTCCACCTCCTCGCGTCCGTAATCAGTGACGAGGTCCGCTACGTAAACCCCATCGCGGCGGGTAAGTGGCGCGCCGGCAGGGCCCGGAGACCAGGAGCCGGCGACGCGGCGCGGGAGGCGGCGCAGGAGCGGGGCGGGGCCGGGCCGGGCGGCGGGACCCCGGCGGCGGGACCCCGTGTCGGCGAGACCCCGTGTAGGTGGCAGCGGCGCGCCCCGCGAAGAGGCCCTCCCGCTTCCCTGTCGGCCTCGACGGCCCCGAGTGCGGGCAGCCCGCCTCCGCACCCTCCCGACTCCTTCCGAGCTTGTTACAAGTTGGAAAAGCCTGACTCGAAAAAAAAAACCAAAAAAACCTTACGCCTCTGAGTACACTTCTGTCTTTGACAGGAAAAAGGAAGCGAGAAGGAAGGACGTTGGTTTTATTTATCACAGCCGACGATTGGTGGCACCTTTGTCCCAGTTGTGTATGCAGTTGAGATATAAATTAACGCGACCTATTTTTTTGAAATGTGGGGTAGGGGGAACTCGCTGTTGAGTCATTTTTGTCCTCCAGACACGTTATAGCTGATGAGATCAAATAAGGGCAGAGACGGAATAAGTGACAGCTGATAACAGGTTCGCGGTGTTATTCCTTTGATTTTTGCCTTTTTAGGGCCATCTAGTTCCCAGAACCTCTGACTGGGTAATAACACATTCTTACATTAGTTTTTACCCTGTTGCCGATTACACGTATACCTAGGTTTGAATTGAAATCACTTGAACGTTTTCTGCTCCTCCGCTCGCTAGAGCAGCTATTGGTGTGTAATCAGATTTTCAAAAAATGTTGTATTACACGACCAGCCTGAAAGTCTGACTAAAACTGAAAGAGCTCCTTTTAACTATGCAGCTTACTTAGGTAACTCATGAAGTTTCTTCCTTTAACTTCGGGAAGGGTAGGAGTGCAAACCATTTTCCATTGAAACAAAAACTTAGATGCATAGTGATAAGTCCAGTGTGAATATTGTATTAGATTACATCTATAATTCATGTTCTCTATTTTTTCCCTTGGGTACCACATTTTTCTTCTAGTCTTGATTCTCTTTTTGGACAACACGCTTGTTTCCCTAAGTTACTGATAGTCTTTAAAAAATCTTTGAAATACTGTTTTCCCCAAAGGATCGCAAATGTCAAAAAATGTTTTGGCAAATAAATGCTGAGTATTGAAACTGATGTTTAAAGGAACTACTTATTGATCCAAGCATTACTTTGGAAAAGGTATACATTATTTTAGTTCTGGATGAGTAAACATAATGCATTGTCATATTAAGTAATGATAATTAAACAATTTTGATGAATTTGTAAATAACCAATGTAACAAATTTTTTCCAGTGACTTGGTGGTTTGCATGAAATTATTTTGGTAGTGTCAAGTTGTAATTACAGTGATGTTTTGTGTACATATTTTTGTAAGAGTATGAATAAATTTTTATTGACTGTATAAACACAGAGGAGCTTTTTAGTCTTTTTGTTTTTGCATTGTCCCAGAAAGTTAATGAAATTTGCCTCTACTGATGAATTTTAACAAACCTCAGACATCGTGTATTCTAGTTTCCTACTGAGGCAAGTCACTGCATGATTAAAATATTAAATTTTGTTTTTCAATAAATCTTTCATGAAAATGAGGGGAGAGTTTTAGATTATTAATGTACATAAGGAATCCTGATTGAATCTTTATCAGTATAAATGTTTCTGATCCTGTTTCCCCCAATTTGATATTCTTTACAAGTATTGGGCCAGGGGTACTGTTGAAGTAGGTAGCCTACTAAAAAGCTTTTAAATATTCTGTTCCCTTTGTAATGACTTCTTAAAATAAACCTGAACAACACAAACACTTAACAGCTTAAAATTCAGACTTTATTTTATTATTTAATTTTTTTTTTTTTTTAGTTGTAGATGGACACAGTACCTTTATTTTATTTATTTATTTTTATGTGGTCCTGAGAATGGAACCCAGTGCCTCACACTTACTAGGCAAGTACTGTACCACTGATCCACAACCCTAGCCAGAGACTTTATTTTTTTAGATCAGTTTTAGAACCATTGATTCTCCCCTCTCATCATTGCTCCCCCACACTAAGGATTGAACCCAGGGCCACTCTACCATTGAGCTACATCCCAACCCTTTTTAAGTTTTTTAAATTTTAGACAGGTTCTCACTGAGTTGCCAGGCTGGCCTGGAAGTTGCAATCTTCCTGTACTTCCCCAGTTGCCACTGGACTAGTAGTTTTGTTTCTGCACTTAGAAAGAAACCAGTTTTGTTCCAGATAGGACCAATCTAGGTGAGTTGAAATGCTGAAATTCTTTTCTCTGAACTTTAGTTAATTTAAGTGTCTTATCTACTTTCCTGGATTTACTAATTAATTGTCAGCGCCTTTGCACTCATTGTGTAGATGAGTGTCTTGAAATGTACTTATCAATGTATCAAGAAGCATGCTATTGAAAAGAAAAACCTTAACAGTGACTTTGGTCAAGTAACTCTCCCTTGGAATTTTAAATTTTGGTTTTCTTTCTTGAATTGGAGGTGGTGGTCTGGGGTACTTGAAGGGTGGAGATGGGGATGGGGAGGCTGAGGATGTAGCTCAGTGGCAAAGCACTTGCCCAGTAGATGTTAGGCTGGGATAAATTCCTAGCACTGTGGGGGAGATTAAGTTGAAGGGTGGAGATGGGCCTTGATTACACTTGAACTTCATTTTTTCATTTCCTGCTCAGTAGCTGATTTTGCTATTCATTAAAATAGCCAAAAGTAGGCAGCATGTGGGTAATGAATTGGAAAAAGGGATGTTTTGGTAATTTTAATGAAAGTTAAGATTTCTCAAAAAAACAGGTATCTCAGCTGGGTGTGTGGCACACGTTTATAACTCCTGATATGTAGGAGTCTGAGGTAGGAGGATTTCAAATTTGAGGTCACCTTGGGCAATTTAACAAGACCCTGTCTTAAAAAATAAGGATGTAGGGGATGTAGGTCAGTGGTAGAGCACTTGCTTTAGTTCAGTCCTCAGTACTGCAAAAACAACAAAACAAAAACACCCCAGGTATCTATCTCAAGCAATTAGACTGGAGTAGTTTTGAGTCTATATTAGAAAGCCTCCTGATTATGCATAATTAATGTTTTAAATATTAAAGATATTATTTACAGATGTTTGGAATTTTATGAGTATTTTTCCTGGCTACTCCTATTTTGACATGTAAGTGTACAGATTATTATTTTAAAGTTACTGTAACTTACTTTCACAAAGAGTACAACACTTTAAAAGTGGCATCATTTTCTGTTAACTCCTGTTTCATTTTTCCTGTATTCATTTCACTTGTCCAAAATTCATGATAACCATAGGTTCCTCCCTGTTAATTTCAGATATATGGCTGTTTATAATATAATTACTGCTCTCTTCAATTTAGTCTCACCTTCCAACTTTTTAATTGGCTTGACAACGTGGGCTTCATGTTCTTCCCTTATCTTTCAATCCTTACTTGCTGTTGCTACTTAAATTATAGTTAACCTGTGCAGATCTACTTGAAGAACTAAAAGCTTACTTTGTCTCAGAACTAAAGAAACAGATTGTGCTTTTCTCTGTTCTCTTTTTCTTCCAACTTCTGTTAAAAGGTGCACTGCCTTTTATTCCACAGTTTCCCTTTTTCTTTTGGCTGTGCTAATTGCATTGTTTTGGATTTTTTTCCATCATTAAAAAAAAATTTTTTTTTTAACTTTCTTGAAAATAACATCTCAGTAATGCTTACTTTGCAGGTCCCATTTTTGGGATTTTTCAAAGTGGAACAAGAATTTAGATTGTTTTTACAAGTGTCTCATAAAGAAGTCTTCATTTTTGTAATACTGTAGTTATTTACAACTGTAATATCCAGTCCAAAAACTGTATTAATTTTTTTTTTGCCTTTGATACCATTTGCAAAGCTTTCACAGGAACAGTTCTCTTTTTAAATTGTTCATCTCTTTATTTATTTATTTTTTTTTCAAAGAGAGAGGAGAGAGAGAGAGAGAATTTTAATTTTTAATATTTATTTTTTAGTTTTCGGTGGACACAACATCTTTGTATGTGGTGCTGAGGATCGAACCCGGGCCGCACGCATGCCAGGCGAGCGTGCTACTGCTTGAGCCACATCCCCAGCCCTGTTCATCTCTTTAAACGATTCCAAAATTGCAACAAGTATGGCTAGTATAATCAGGTTTGGTGCTAAACACAACTTGGTAGGAACAGAAGTACTTGGCACACTACAGAAGAACTGCAGTAGGAATTAACAAGACCAAATTTTATAAAAGGAATGGAGGACCATTGGTTATACAGAGAGTTGGATGGTGAGGTGGAAACTGATTATAAGGGTTCATATTATAGTAAGATTGTCCCAGATTTTCTTATGTTTACCTTATTTTTTCAGAAAGTTTCATTATATTAATGCCATAGTACAGTATGTAGTCAAACTCTACTAAGTATAATTTTGATACTACCTTTTCTCTGGCATATTTTAAGTATAATTTGCATAGAAAGCCATATGTTAAAGGTTGATGGTTAACAATAAAATGAAACTGTTATGCCAGAAGGTGAAAAAAATCAATATCCTGGGGAAAAGTAAGGTGAATGCCAAATGTTATTTTTTGTAATCAAACCTAATACAGGTAGGAAGTTTTTATCAGTATGATAGTTGTCTTCCACCAAATGCAGCTCAAAAATCCATACCCAGACAAAATAATTTCAACTCATTTTTCTCACCTAATATATATATATATTATTTGTCTGTAATAAGCTATCTGTCTGCTCTAAAAGATAAAGCTCAAAAGTCCTTGGTAGGTAGGATTTTTGATATATTTGTGTAGAAAATTGGTAGAGGAGCTAGGGATGTAGTTTTGTGGGAGAGCTCTTGCCTAGTATGTGTGAGACCCTTGGTTCAATCCCTAGTCCCTCCAAAAAAAAAAAAAAAAAAAGAGGGCAAGGCAGGGAGAGAAAAAGAAAATTGGTATTAATAAAGGATAGTACATCAGAATGTAAACATATCTGCTTAAAAAGTAAAACTTCAGTGGCTCAGGAAGCAGGAGTTCAAAGCCACCTCAACATTTAAGTGAGGCCCTAAGCAATTTAGCCCTCCCCAGCACCTCCCAAATTAAAACCTCAGATTGGGGATTGTGGTGTGTGCCTCAGCTAATTGGAGGCTGAGGAAAGAGAATCACTAGTTGGAGCCAGCCTGGGCAATTTAGGCAACATTAAGTGGGGATCCTGTGTCAAAAAAATAATCAGACTATCCTGAAGCTGAAGCATGTTAATAAATTCAAAGGGCGTGTTTTAAGCTAACTAGAATATTTTTATATTGTATAAATCCATCATGAGAACATATTAGGATATTTTAGCTCTTAACCAGTTGTAGGGTTGGGGCATAGGATGCTGGATTCAATTCTGTCTATCCAATAAAAATGTGTTCTAATATATTAAAACCAGATTTGAAATGAGATCACTAGTATAAGAAGTAGTTTAGTTTTTCAGTGTATGCTTTTATTATAATCAAATAAACTGGGACCCCTGCTTTACAAATCCATACAAAGTGATTTTGAACTTGGGAAATAGGTGATACAAAGCAACAAGGTGCCTTAAAATCTGAATGTTTTTACAACAAACTGTATTATATAAAGTCTCTACCCAAGTGTCTCAGATGAGAATATTAAGAACTTTTTGGATATTTATTCTTAAAGGGAACTGTTGGAGAATTTTAAGTGACGAAATAACGTGTTTGGGTTTGCGTTTCAAATGGAGTATTGTGGTCAAGTGGAGTGGATTACAAGAGCTTGAGAGGAGGTTTTGAGTGAGGTGAAGTAATTGTAGGGAGAGACTGTATATATTTATATGGGAGGCTGTTATTACTTTAATCATCAAAAACATCAAGAAATCGGTCAAAACTAAAGCAGTGGCAGTGAGACTGGAGAGGATAGAGAAGAATCAAAAGATATTTAAGAGGTAGAGTTATTAGGGCTGAGTAAACGTGTTCTAAGCCTGTATTCCCACAACTAGACATTTTACATTCATTATTGTGCTTCCTCGTCACAACATAATCTGACAGGAAGGAATGCAGAAATGTTAAATAATTGTCCAAAGTTACATATCTAGTAAATGATAGAACTCAAGTTCACACCGAGACCAACCTCTTAATGCCAGTGCTCTACTACTATACTGTTACCATTAGACCACATTTCCACCCCAGGAATTGGGCACAAGGGAAATGGGTCATGAATGGAGGTTAGGACTCAGAGAGGGGGGCTGGCTAATGGTGGTGTCTGTCACTGAGATAAGAATACTGTAAGAGGACAGTTCAGGAAGAGGGAGGCTTAGTTTAGTTTTGAACATTTTGGTTTTGAAGATGTATGAGCAGACCTTTAAGAGACATCTGATAGGCAGATTCTTGTGGGGTTAGAGCTTAGGAGAAATGTAGAAGCTTGAGGTGAAATTTGAGTTACTTAAAAGAAGATAAAGTGTTCCAGGGAGAGTGCCTGGAGGAGATTTTTGTGCCTGGAAGCCTGGGGAATACCAACCTGTATTGAAAGAGTGGGCCAAAGAAGACAGAATGAAGGGTTAAGTAATTTGGAAGAAAAAATGAAAATGATGTCATAAAAAATTAGAGGAAAACTGGACATGGTAGCACACGCTTGTAATCCCAGGTGTGTTGGAAGCTGAGCCAGGAGAATGCAATCAAGTTCAAGGTCAGCCTGGGCAATTTAGAGAGACCCTATCTCAAAAAAAAAAAAAAATGACTGGGGACCTAACTAAGAATCTCAGAATGCTTTCCTAGTAGGAATAAGGCCCTGATTTAATCCTCAGAACTAAAAATGTAACAAATAAAAATAAGAAAAAAATTCAGGGATGAGGAAATGCTGTAGAGTTGTTAAAGGAAGATGGGGATTAGAAAGCATCCTTTTAGATTTGACCAGTAAGTAGTCAACCTTTAATGACTTCTTAGTAGTTAAAATGAAATATTTCTCTGGCAATCCATAGTCAGAGTCAATTTTATCTCATCGTTATTCTAATATGAGGCCAATTATTTTCCTCTTGACACTCTGTGGCTGGGGTTGCAGGAAGATGGTGCTTTCTTCAATGCTTGTTGCCTCTGGGAAGAGAAAGTGGGTAGCTGTTTCTGGGCTTCACTGAGTACCTTTCTCTGTGTTCTAAATTTTTGAACTAAAATAATGTATTTTGTATAAAACTAAAAATAATGTCAAGAGAAATGCAGAGATTAGTAGTTATTTCTCTGTTACATGGTGCTGTGATCATTATTGCTCAGGTGATATTATCTTTGTTTACAAGTCTGTTTCCCTTTTTAGATTGCAGCGTCTTGAGCAATATGTCCCACTGTTTCCCAGTGCTTAACATAAGAGCCTGGTATATAATGGATACTGGTCACTGTTTAATAAATAAATGATCCTTGCCCTCTTGGTCATACAACTTTTAAGATGTTTCCATGTAAAATGTTAGCGTAATATAATAGAGAATAAGGTTTAATAAGGTATGGCACCATCCTTGCTTTTTATTTATTGTGTTGTGGATAGCTTGGTTAAAATGCTCTTTCATCTTTTGTTGTCACTTTGCTAGGGTGGAAGGGGTGGCAACAGTAACCACTGCTTTAGTATCTTCAGTGTGGCAAACCATTGCCTGCAGTTTCAAAATTGGAAGGGTATGACACCGTTTTAGAGAGAACCACTTAGGAGCAAAGTCTGAAAGCTGCATGTGCATTGCTGAGCACTGTCGTTGCTGGCATAGGCATCTTCAAAGTACTGAGGGATGGTCATAACTGTTCTTTGCAGCTCTGAAAAAAAGCAAAGGCTCCCAGATATTCTTTTGTCTTTGGCAATCTTACTTCATTCTGCAGGTCAGATGTGTTTTGGGGCTGAGGATATACAGTTCAGTGGTAGAGTGTTTGCCTAGCACTGGGTTCAGTCCCCAGCCCAAATAAATACTTATATAAATAAATGTGTGGGGCTGGGGATGTGGCTCAAGTGGTAGCATGCTCGCCTGGCATGCGTGTGGCCCGGGTTCGATCCTCAGCACCACATACAAATAAAGATGTGTGCCGAAAACTAAAAAATAAATATTAAAAAAAATTCTCTCTCTCTCTTAATAAATAAATAAATAAATAAATGTGTGTGTGTATTTCAGAAGTATTAAGTTTTAAGAAGTATTAAGAAGTATTAAGCTTAAAAAAATGAGTGTCTCAGATAGCTTTTTAAAATAGAGTGAAGGCTATTAGAAGATTTTGAATGAACTGTTGATATTTTGTTTAGAGTTAAAAATCTTTGAGAAAACCGAAGCTTGAATTAATGAAAACATGGTTGGAAAATTTGTTGCAATTGAGTGATCATTACCTTTTAAAACAGCTTATCACCAGCACTGCAAAACAAAAACAAACAGTAAATGGAGCTGATTCTGAGCTTAATACACTTAATGTATAATAGATCTGTAGATTGCATGGCTTTCTTTTCTGAGAGGGCTAGGGCTGTGGCTCAGTGATGGAGTGCTTGCCTAGCATGCGTGAGGCCCAGGGTTCGATCCCCAGCACCACATAAAAATGAATAAAATAAAGGCATTGTGTCCAACTACAACTGAAAAATAAAAAATATTTAAAAAAAAGAAAGAAAATAATCTGAGAAATAGCACATCATTTAAATTTTGTGGACCCTACCACCAAAGATAAGAAAAATAAATAATAGAATTGAAAAAAAAATCTAAAGCTGTTTCCAGTTATTTATGCTTTTTCAGTTTTATAGAAATTTTTGAATATTACTAGCCTAGTTTTAAGAGATTTAATTTTTTGAAAATAAATGTTATAATCTCCCAATTCAACATTATAATTTTGCTGCAGGATAAATAAAGAAGAAAACGGAGAAGGAGCAAAGCATTGATTGCAAATGTCTTAATAATGAGCAAATGTGGCAGGAAAAAATATATTAAGACAAATGTAAGGTATGTGTTTTTCTTTTTTTTTTTTGAGGGTTCTACTACTTAGCTATAGTTAAAATGATGAATTAATGATAAATATGTACATACATGTATGTGTGCTTATGGTGTATATATATATATATTGTACATACATAGTGATTATAAATATATACATACAATATTCAGTATTCACATTTGGCTTTTTCTGAGTTATAGGATCCTTTTCAGTTAGAAAATAGACCATTGATAAAGATATAGATAGTTCAGTGGAACTATAGAATTAGAGGAATCTCAAGAGTTTTAGTCCTCTGTCTTACTCTTAGACTACATGTTGCTAACTGTGTAAAACAGAAGAAAATCTCCACTGAAGTTTTAAACAGTATTTTCCTTTTTTTTTTTCTGGTACTAGGAATTGAATCTGGGGGTGCTTAACCACTGAGCTACATTCCTGGCCCTTTTTTATTATTTTATTTTGACACAGGGTCTTACTAAGTTGCATAGGGCCTCACTAAATTGCTGAGTCTGGCTTTGAATTGGGATCCTCCTGCCTCAGCCTCCTGAGTTTCTGGGATTATAGACAAGCACCACTGTGCCTGGCTCTAACAATTTTTATAGCAATCTAATCAGAATTTTTCAAGTTTCTTTTGGTACTTTCTCTCTCTCTCTCTCTCTCTCTCTCTCTCTCTCTCTCTCTCTCTATATATATATATATATATATATATATATATATATATATATAAAATATAGCCAAAGGCCGGCCATCTTTTGGAACTTTCAAAACGTTCTGTTTCATCAGTTGTGTTTAGCTCTAAAGAGAAAATAAATTTTCTATGAGATTTTTGTAAAGCTATTTAAAAATAGAGAATAGAAACAGCTTTAGTAAATTTTTCCTTTACCAATTGGACTCTATTTTTAGAAGTGGAAAAGTTTTTGCAAAGGTAATATAATTGCAGTGCCATGTAATTTGTTTTTACAAATTGGAAACAACTGAGATTTTAGAATTTTATTAGTTTATTGAACACATAAATTATAATTAAGACACTGTCTTTGCCCTATTTTTCACTTAGATATTTTTGGCCTGTCTTTTCCTTTCCCTTCTTTGCTTCTAACTTCTTTTTAAACACTTTCCTGGAGGCCAGCCTCAGCAACTTAGCATGGCCTTAATCAACTTGGTGAGACCCCGTCTCAAAATTTAAAATTAAATACAGGTTGAAGATGTACCTCAGTGGTAAAGTTCTGCTGGGTTTAGTCCCCAGTATAAAGAAACACACACATTCTCAGGTACTGATAGCATTCCTTAAAATGTTTTTCCTTTTTCCTTCTTGTTTTTCCTCCTGCTTACATATTTCTTATGCACATATAGACATGCCTAAGTAGCTTTTCATGATTAATTGCTTTGGTTTCTATAATTATAAATATTTGTATGAGTGCATTCGATTCTTAAGTATGTTATATATAGGTTGTCTACCTATTTTGTATTATATTGTACAAATAGAACTTTATTGTTGTGCCTTAGTATTTGGGGAGTTATTACAGTATTATGTCGATGTTCTTTTTTTTTTTTTTAAAGAGAGAGTGAGGAGAGAGAGAGAGAGAGAGAATTTTTAATATTTATTTTTTAGTTCTCAGCAGATACAACATCTTTGTTGGTATGTGGTGCTGAGGATCGAACCTGGGCCGCATGCATGCCAGGCGAGCGCGCTACCGCTGAGCCACATCTCCAGCCCATGTAGATGTTCTTTTACAGTCCTCAAAAAATAACAGAATAAGAAGTCATAGAAGATAACAGGATAACAAATACAATTCTACATGTATTTGTTATAGAAAGTAGTTCACCATGGAAATCTTTTAAACTAGTTACAATGGAGAATCCTGTTATTTTTATTAGTTATTTTAACCTTTTATTAAATTGGATCTCAGTATATTCATAACAGGTTGAGATATTTGCTTTTCCATCAAAAGAGAAAAAGGAAATAAATATCAGAAGAAATATTTTAACTCATAAGAAAAGAATATTATTGAGGTGGGAAGATTGCAAATTCAAGTTTAAATATGCCAATTTTAGCAAATTCTTACCTATTTTTAAGAACTATGAAACCAAATATTTAGTTTTCTATTTGGTTTCTAAAGTATTCTAGTTGACGTTAGTTATAATACTTAATGTACTTTTGTGTCTTTTATAGTTACTTCTTATTTTATTTTTAAGTATTCTGTAATATATAATTGCTAATTGTTTTTTTCCCTCTCTGATAAAGATTGTTGTTTAAGATTAAAAAAAAACTGTATAATTTATTAATTTAAAGATTACTCTGCTGTTATAGAAAGTGAGATTTTGGCCTGTATATTCTGTGATGCATCTCTTCAATTTTAGTACATTTAGCTATAAAGTATACAATGAAAAATTTAAATAGATCTTTCTCTTAACTCTGAAAATAAATTCTGTATGGAACAGTTAAGGCTGATTTACAAATGTTAATGTTTTATGTTCATCTTGTATAGCTGAGTTCTGGGTCTTATATTGCCTCCTGAGATAGTGCTTAAAAATGCCTGAAAAAGCCAGGCATGGTGACATGAACCTACAATTCCAGCTACTAGGGTGGCTGAGGTGGGAGGATTGGACAATTTAGCAAGACCCCTGTCTCAAAAAGAAAAGAAAGAAAATAAAATGTTTAGTTCGATGCTTAACCCATGTTAAGCATTTAAGAAAAAAGATTTTTGAACTAGAAATTGAACCCAGGCGTGCTGTACCACTGATCTAGAACTATATCCAAGGTTCCTTTTTTATTTTTTATTTTGAGGCGGCCTTACTAAGTTATCCAGGCTGGATTTGAACTTGCAGTCCTCCTGCCTCAACCTTTGGAGTTGCTGGGATTTCAGGGGTGCACCACTATGCCCAGTGAGCACTTATATATTGTTTAATCTTGGGCCCTGAGCCTTGCCTTGGGCTTGATTTTCAGTGGGTTTAGGAGGTTGTTCTGGAGAACAGTTGGATATATATTAGCACAATAAACTTGCTTGAAAATGATAGGATATATATTTTAAATGATAGGATGTGTATTTAATTAGAGTTGAACTTACCTTCAAATAAACTGATTTTAGCATCAAATTTTTACTGAATGACATAGACTGAGCACCATACTAACTGTTCTAAAATAATACAAATGGATTGTAATTGGAGCCCAGTGTGAACAACAAAGCATATCTGAATGAAGATTATGATAACAGTTGCAGTTGTATTAGACACTGGGCATACATGGAAATCTCAGATGTGATATTCATCCCTAAATTAACATACAGGTGTTAGTACTGTGCTAACAAAAGTGTATGCTAGGCAAGTGCTGTAATGGAGGTATTGCACAAAACGTATTGGGAACTCGGAAGAGTAACTGATTCTGCTCAGGGGTATTGGAATAGGCTTTTGAAAGATAGTGTCTTGAACTAGGGCACAAGAAACTGGAAGGAATTTGCCTGTAAGACAAAGAAGGGTTGAAGGCCGTACCGGGAAGAAAGCAGAAACATGTCAATGATTAGAACTGGGGGAATAAGATGTATATTTGAAAAAAATGGCTTATTAGGAGAATAGAATGCAGAGTGTAGGAAAGAATGGAATAACTGGAGATGAACCTGTAAAAGTAAAGTGGAATCACATGTGAAAGGAGTTAAATGACAATTTGGTCTGGTAATTGAGAATATGGATTTTGGAGAAAGACTTGGGTTCAAAACCTGGCTATGCCAGTTTTTGTCCCTGTTGTGAGATCAGATTCTTAACCTCCTTAGGTCTCCTTTTCCTTATCTCTAAAAGAAGAACTAATTATATGATTTAATAGAGTGGTTGAGGACCAAAACTACATTTACCACATGGCAAATACTAAATAAATGGTAGTTATGATTAAAAGAAGTGGCAAGTGGATTTTATCTCATAGTCATTATAGGGCTTCTGAAGAGTTTAAGCAGAGAAGTGTTTTAATCAGAAATGTATGTTTTAGAAAGATAATTACTGACATGGATCGAAATCAGGAGATAGAATAGTGGCAGTGAGAAGGTACTGAAGGAGACTTAATTGTACTTTAGAGAGTAAAATCGTCATATCTGATGATAAAACTGTGGGGAAAAAAAGGAATAAAAGGAAGTTTTCTGGATGGTGGGGTCCCATTTCCTGAGAGAGGAATATCAGGAGATAGAACATGTGTGTTTAGGATTTTGAGGTACCTACAAAACATCTGTGTGTGTAAATGTTAAATAGGCTTTTGAATTTTGGAATTCAGGAAAGACTATTGGGCTAGAGATGTAGATTTAAGAGTTACAGGTTTAAAACTTGTATTAAATCCAATGAAATGAATAACATTAAGCAGGGAGAGATTTGAAAGTGAGCCAAGAAAGCTAGACAGAACCCTGAAGATTGAAGGATTAACATCAAGTAAGGGAAGGAATTGGCAAAGCAGCTTGTGGAGGAATCATCAGAGATTTGGTCAGAACAGGAAAATGCATTCTAGGGACATCAAAATAGAGTTCAGGAAGGAATATGTCTACAACTTAATGCTGCTGAGGGGTCAAACAACATAGAATTTAAGTGTGTTGGATTTAGTGACAAATGAGTTATGTTTTTTAGAGCGTTTTTAAAGAGGCTGAGGCAAGTTTGAGGTTGTCTAGTAGAAGGTGGGAGGTGAAGAAATGGAGATAGCATTGGCAGTTCTTTCAAGTAGGTCATCAGGGAGAGTTAGAAGACAGTGAATTTTTGAATGTGGGTGATGTGTGTGTGCGCACATGCTTGTGTATCTAAGGTGGGGAGAGACTTGGAGGTATTTAAGTCTTACAGGAGGAAACCACTAGTGAGGTGAAAGTATAATTTATTGTATAATTCACCTGAAAAGAGCAAAAAAGGGCATGTGATCTAAAGAACCGGTACAGAGTGTGAAAGAAGCAGGAGCCAAGGAAAAATGAAGGATGTAGATGTAACTGTTGATTTGGAGGTAGGGAAGTTGAGGGATTTCTGATTAAAATCAGGAGGCAAAATCTTAGTTTAAAGTATATTAGGTAAATTCAGGGATTTGAGAAGAGGGAGAAAATGTGAAACAGTTGGGGACAGTGGGAGATTAAGCTGATTAGAGAAGCTCAATAAGATTACTGCCCATTTGAGGTTGAAAACCACCAATTCCATAGCTTTAGTAATATTGTTTTATAATTTTATTAATTACTGTTCATCATCCTTGGTTCAGGCATACAGGTGACAGAGAGTTAATTTTACCCAGATTGGTATTTCCTAAGCATGAAGAAAAGGGACAAAAAAAATTTAGGGGATTGGGAAAAGTAGTTAAAATGAGAAATCATGGTATCTGAATATGGTGAGGGAATGAAGAAAGGAGACTGATGGAAAGGGAGAAAGTGATCTGGAACTCTTAGTGTGGTGGAATAATAGATGTGGTGGGAATAATGGATGAAAGATTTAAGCTGAAAAGTTAGGATGTTGTAGTGACAGTGGGATGTTGGAATCAAATATTTCAAGCTGGAACAGTTTTGCCCACTAACAAAGTCCAGTGTGTCATCAACCACACAGAGTGAGAGGGATGAATCCCTTCCTTTAAATGTTGAACATAAACAGAATGGTGGAAAGGAAGCCTTCTAAATTAGGGACCATAATTTTTAGTTTATATTCTGGAGGTGAATAGAAGATGATGATTATCATATGGACAGGTAAAAGATGGTGCAACTGACTACTTTGAGCCTCAGTGGAATAAAGGTGTTATGAGGAAGTAAAGGAGGAACAGCTGGGAAGCAGTAGTGAGGAACCAAGTCTACAGTGGAAACCAGGTCAGCATTCTGATCCTGAGTATGGAAGGTTGAGCAGTTCCTTCTTGAGATGACTGTAAGGGGCCTTTGGGAGTCTAGATAGTACATTACAAAAGTATGGAAGAGCAGTAGTGAGAGATTTGTTATGGGGGAGGAAGAAAGCACTAGTTATGAAAGTAAAAATGAAATATGAGAGGAGCTTTTATCTTGGGCAGTGATGGAATGTGAAATGTTAATGGATGTGATTCTAGCATAAGTGCTGGGGCAACAAAATTTAGTCATGGCTTAGGAAGAGACTTAGTGACTGATTTATGATCTTCACAGTGGATGGCAGCAATTGTAAAGAGCAGCAATTTATCTGTGCAGTTCATTGTTTGAGTAAGAGGTTGTAAAGAATTAATACAAGTCTGGTAAGGAAGATGAATGGGCATGGCTGCTGACCTTCCATTTATGCCTTTATTCACTAGGAAACTTGAAGTCTCCTTGCATCCTGATTTGGTTAATGTTTAACTTTGAGTTTTTTTTTTTTAATAGTTGACTTGGTTCTGACATGGACATGATACTAGTTTTGGAGCTTGAAAGCATGGTAAGGATTATGAGGAAAGGGATAGGTGATGTGAAAACTCCAGTTTTGAAAAACTCATCAGGAGGGAGATGTGCATAAATACAGATTTGACAATTATCTGCATTTAGGACTTAAGAAGTTATATTATGTAGGTTGAAAAAAAGGAATAGAGCATAGAGTAAAAGATTGAAGTCTGGAGAATATCCGAGATAATAATTAAGGTGATTACATGAGATAGTATCGTATATATGAAAACACTTTCATGTGTGAAACATTTATATCTAAAAAAATTGAGCCCTGAATAGTTTAGCTTTATCTTCTTAAGCATTAAAACTTATTTTTTTATGGTGATTGTCTTAGATTCTATTGTGTGTACCACTCTGTCCTTAAAGTAAACTAAGCATTATTAACGTGTGTGTGTGTGTGTGTGTGTGTGTGTGTGTGTGTGTGGTACTAGGGATTGAACCCAGGGGTACTGTACCTCCACGGAACAGCCTCAGCTCTTTTTATTTTATTTTTGAGATAGGTTCTCACCAGTTTGCAAAGGCTGGCCTAGAACTTGGGATCCTCTTGCTTCAGCCTCCCCAGTTTCTGGGATTATAAGCATGTGCTACCATGCTTGGCTAACATTTCTTGATGATTTATGATAGTTATTGCAAATATCAGTTATGACTTGGTACCTCACATCTTTCAATTTCTTGAATATAAAGAACTAGGCATCTGATTGTGGTGGCACATGCCTGTAATCCCAGCCACTAAGGATCAGAAGATTGAGGCAGGAGGATGGCAAAATTTCAGGAACTTAGTAAGGCCTTAAATTGACAAGTTAGCAAGACCTTGTCTCAAACATAAATAAATAAATAAATAAATAAAAGGATTGGGGATGTGGCCCAGTGGCTAAGCACCCGTTTTAATTCCTGTACAAAAAAAGAAAAAAGAAAAAAAAGAGCTATAGGCAATTTTATCTTACATGGACCCAAAGTGCCACAGCCACAAAATTGTAATTCTTTTTTTTTTTTTTTAATATTTATTTTTTAGTTTTCGGCGGACACAACATCTTTGTTTGTATGTGGTGCTGAGGATCGAACCTGGGCCGCATGCATACTAGGCGAGCGTGCTACTGCTTGAGCCACATTCCCAGCCCCAAGAGTTGTAATTCTTGATCCATTAATTATATGCCCTATAATTTTCCCCTTCTCACTGTCAACTCTAGTTAGGAATCAGATAAATGAGAGTCTTATTTGAAATAAGAATACATGGGTTAACATATGAACCATAGGAGGTTCTCTTTGTTCTTAAAAAGTTTTAGTATGTGGATGTTGAACCATTTATTTTGCCTGTTAATAGGCAAATTTTTCTTTTTTAAAATTTTTTTAATAGGCAACTTTTTTTGTATTATCTGGTTCTTAACTGAATTAGGTTAACACCAAATAGTTGACATTTTATACAATCTAGACTGACTGTAGATATTGAAAGACCTAGGGTAGAAGAGGCATCTGAAGTAAAAATTTTTTTCTAAATCATTGAAAAGTATTAATATCTGGTTCCCTTGACCCTTTCTAACCCTACTTCTGCCAGTCCTAGTCTGTCTCTTCCCTGATGAGTCTCATGCAAATTTTCTACTCCAGTCAGCTGACCTGTTTCCCAAAATCTAGACTTTTCTTCCTATCATACATATCTATTCTTTTCTACTTGGCTCCATCCTCAGGCAGACTCCATCATTCCTGTCTGGTTTTCTAAGCATTTTATGCATAACAGGCTTCACACAATTTAAGTATTTTAATATTTATTACTAGTCTACCAATAAGCTAAGTGAGTCTTAAATTTTAACTTGTTGGAATCACATGGATAAAAATATTTGATTTCCCCAGAAAGTTTGGTGAAGTAAGTTTGGAAATCTGCATTTTTAAAAACAAATAATTTAGTTAAACCTAATGCAGCTTATCCAAGGACTTTGAGAAATCAAGGACCATTTGGTAAATGAATTCCTTTAGGACAAGGGCCCACAACTTACCCACTTTTGTATATAGAGCCTATTATGTAGATGATGCTGAATGAATGGAGTTTATTAGGCCAGACCTTTTAGCAAGTAATTTTTGAGTTGAGACTCAGGTTTTGGCAGAATCTTAATACTTTTAACAAAGGTGTAAAAATAGCACAATATTTCTTAGATTGTTGCCAAAATACTCATGCTAGGGTATGTTTAATGGAAAATGGTGTTTTTTTTTTGGGGGGGGGGGTCAGATACTTTTGGTAAATGCTGCCTATTGGCTCTTCACTCTCCACCCTTCTCAATGCACACTAGCGTTCACACTTCTGAGATTTTTCTATAGGAAAAAAACCTCTTAGATGGGTGCCATAGTGCATACTTGTAATTCCAGTGACATGGGAAGCTGAGGCAGGAGATTTGAAAGTTGGAGGCCAGCCTTAGCAACTTAGCTAGACCTTGTCTCTCTCTCTCTCTCTCTCACACACACACACACACACACACACACACACACAAAGCCTGGGGTTGTTGCTCAGTTCTACAGAAAGAAGAAGAAGAAGAAGAAGAAGAAGAAGAAGCAGCAGCAGCAGCAGCTCTTTAAACTCTATAGGTAAAGGATTTTGAGGGCTAAGTATATAGCTCAGTGGTAGAGAGCTTGCCTAATATGTGGGAGGCCCTGAGTTTGTTCTCCAGCACCACCAAAATAAACAGAAAACAAAAACATTTAAGTAAGTGTTCACCCACTTTATTTATCTCCTTTTGTAGATTATAACTTTTTGTATCCTACAAAACTCATGCAGCATTCTCTTTGGAGCTCATATTAGCAAAAATAGAGCAGTAGGAATTAATATTTTATGCATGATGATATATACCCATTTTATGCATGTTATATGTACCCAGAACTGGAGAGCTCATGCCAGACAGTAATAAGAAAAGCGGTAAAGGCATTGGAAAGTATTAAGGGATGTACATTTTTCCATCATTGGCTATAGTTTTTTTTTTTTTTTGCACAATTCCTGCAAATTTGTAAGTATTAAAATGTCTATAGCATAGCCTATAACAAACAGGTTTGAGAATGCAAGGTTAGCTTCAGGTAGTGCTTACTGAAATGCAAATGAAAGCAGTAAATGAAAGACAATAGATGAAGGATCTGGTAATTAATTAAATCTGGTGAAAACAATTTGAACTTTTTAATTCAATGTCCTAAGTAGGCTTCATACTTTTTGATATATATTTAGACTACTAAGGTGAAAAAATGTATCATACTATTGACATTTGAAGAGATATGAATGAATTACAGTAGAGGGGGTAGAGAGAGAAGAGGGGAGGGGAGGGGAGGGGAGGGGGGATAGTAGAGGATAGGAAAGGCAGCAGAATACAACAGACTTGAGTATGTCAATATGTAAATCAATGGAAGTGTAACTGATGTGATTCTGCAATCTGTATAAGGGGTAAAAATGGGAGTTCATAACCCACTTGAATCAAAGTGTGAAATATGTTATATCAAGAACTATGTAATGTTTTGAACAACCAACAATAAAAAAAAACAATTAAAACTCAAAAAAAAGAAAAGATATGGCAGCAGAGAGTAGTTCTATAAATAAATTTAAATTTTAAATTTATTTTGTTTGCATTTTACATTTTTCCTTAATAAAATAAAATTTGTTATTATATGGTTTACCTTCTAGACTCTACATAGAAACCATTAACTTAAATTGAATTCAGAAGCAAACTAAAATCATGTCAGAAGTTTTTCCTGGAAAAATTAGATTTTTCTCTGAATAACTGGGGAGCTGGAGGAAAGTGGTTAGCCCTCACTGATTGAATTTGTTTGGGAGGCTTGTTTGTCAGAAACTACTTGCTGACAAAGCAAGACACATTATTATGACATTTAATTTAGACAGTGGGCAATTTTCCACACCATAATATAAAACAGTTATGTTAGACCTTGAGACTCATAGAATATTTATACTTTCCAGGTAAAGTAGAAAACCTAGTATTATCACTCTTTCATACTAAATAGAATGCCCAAAATAGATAGGAGACTTTAAGACTTAATTTTTAAAATAAGCTAATTCCCATAAAATACATTGCAGCATTCCCTTGGTAACATTGTTATTCATTGGGCAGAGAATGTGCCTTCAGTTTGGTGAGTGAAAATTATGCTACTAAACCAATTTCTTTTTTTTTTTTTTTTTTTAAAGAGAGAGTGAAAGAGGAGAGAGAGAGAGAGAGAGAGAGAGAGAGAATTTTTTAATGTTTATTTTTTAGTTCTTGGCGGACACAACATCTTTGTTGGTATGTGGTGCTGAGGATCGAACCCGGGCCGCACGCATGCCAGGCGAGCGCGCTACCGCTTGAGCCACATCCCCAGCCCCCTAAACCAATTTCTTGAATGAAAAAAACCAAAAAAGAAAAACCACAAGAGGATGATTGACTGCCATAAATGAATGTCAGAAAGCTAAGTAAAAACAGTACTCAGTATTTCCTGATATTTTAGATGGGTCCTTAATGCTTCTTCCTTTTTATTGTCTTTTCAGACAAATGACCATGGAAACAATTGAATCTCGGCAGGATGGAAGTATAACTGATTCTGTGGCAGAGAGAGAATCTGCTCATATGCATACTCAGACTGGCCAAAATTCAATTCCTACTTTAGCTCAGGTAGGCTATAGGCAGGCACAAACACAAGTTAAAATTTATGGAAAGGAGAATTATGTGCTGATTCTGTTTACTTGTAGTTGATGTTAAATTTCCCATTCTCCCTAATTATCAGCTATTCTTACTATAATTGATTTTGAAAGGAAGGTAAATATTTTAAATACTTTTATATTATAACAGTTCTCCACTATCACCACCATTGTGGGAAAGAAAAACAAAAACCCCTCCATAACATGTATTCTTTTTTTTTTTTTTTTTTTTTTTTAAGAGAGAGTGAGAGAGGAGAGAGAGAGAGAATTTTTTTAATATTTATTTCTTAGTTCTCGGCGGACACAACATCTTTGTTGGTATGTGGTGCTGAGGATCGAACCCGGGCTGCACGCATGCCAGGCGAGTGCGCTACCGCTTGAGCTACATCCCCAGCCCAGCATAACATGTATTCTTCAAATTATTTTTTGACTAAGTTGCTAATTCCAAATTGACATAGTTCCGATATTCTTAGTGTAAAGATAGCAGAAATCTTACTGTTTGCAAGTATATATTTGACCTGTTCTTTACTATTTTTTGTTTCTCAATTTGTTCTTAAACTTTGAATTGGTTTCATTCAGAGAGCACAAGTGTCAGGACTGCAGGTGGGTCAGTAGTAGAGCACTTACCTAGCATGTGCCAGCCTGAATACAGAGGTTGGAGGGTACTAAAATCAGTTACTGCCTGTTTTTCTGCTCCTAAAACATATTTTTGAGATATCTATAAAAACATATAGTACAAACAAATACATTATTCATTAGTTTATCAAATATTTATTGAATATCTACTGTGTCTACACACTGTTCTAGATGCACAGGGATTTGCATAGTTCCTGGCTTTAAATATCTCATAGTTTAATAAAGTAGATGTATTTTTTAAAGATATTTTTTAGTTGTCAGTGGACCTTTATTTATTTACATGCATTGCTGAGAATTGAACTCAGTGCCTCACACATGCTAGGCAAATGCTCTACCACAGAGCCACAACCCCAGCCCCTAGACGTATGTTTTAATAATAATTCCAATAAGAAGTACTGTAAAATGTTACATCCATAATGAATAAGGCATCCAGAGGATGAAGCAGCCAGTTGGTTTGGAGTGCCTTCTCAAGGATTTTTCATTTGAGCTAGACATAAAGGGTGAATAGGAATTTGCCAGGCAGATCCTAGGATGGAAGCATATTCTGGGCTATAGAAAGAGTACATACAAAGGGATGCTCAGGGGAAATACAAGTATCTCATTTACTGGAGCCTAGTGACTGGGCTGGAAAGTGGAGCTTGTAAAGGTCAACACAGGGTTGTAGAAA
Organism: Urocitellus parryii; assembly: GCF_045843805.1. Classification (NCBI taxonomy): domain Eukaryota; kingdom Metazoa; phylum Chordata; class Mammalia; order Rodentia; family Sciuridae; genus Urocitellus; species Urocitellus parryii. The sequence goes on from NC_135539.1 coordinate 54,776,577, forward strand.
TTTGAGAGTTTGGAGCGTCCTGCTCCAAATATTCTTGGAATATTTTCAGATGCTCATTGTTTTTAGAATACTAGTGAACTAGAAGTTAGGGAAGCAGTAAGAAAGAACATTATTAGAGTGCCTGGTGGTGCCAGGTAGTGTGGGATACACATCCGTAGTGGGATTTTAGCAGAATCTTATGGGGAAACTGAAAAGGACTCAATAGCTGACTGGAAGGCCCAGGAGAACAGCAGGTGCTTATGTTGTCGCAGGCCAGACTGGTTCCTGTGAGCTCTCTTCTTTCCCAAAATTGGGCCTCATGCACCCAGCCTGCTTTTCTTTTCCCTTTTCAAGCTGCGACACCCACCGTCTTCCCTCAGGTTTTCTCCAAGTGTTCTGTGGAGCTGCATCTCCCTAGCAACACCCTTCTTTGTTACCCTGAATGACAGGCATGTAGGCCTTTTTTTTAAAAAAAAACATTAAAACATGGCATTTTTCTTGTTAAAAAAAAAGTATGTTCATTGTGTAAGATTAACAAAATAAATATTAAAAGGAACATAAAAACTGTCCATAATCTTTACATTCAGAGATGTAATCATTGGTTAATGATTTAATTATTAACATTTTGGTATATAACCTTTAGTCTTTTTATCTGTGAAAATAGAATGAAATGTGTGTGTGTGTGTGTAATGATTTGGGATCTTCCAGAAGTTTTTTTTTTTTTTTTTTTTTAACCATATGTTAGATATTTTATTTTAACCTAAATCACATAATGTACATTCATTTCCTAATATTGTCCAGAGTTTTTATAAGTATAATTCCTGGTCTGTAATTCTGCTTTTCTTTTCTGTATCTGAAAGCAAACCTTCCTTCTGTCTCCAGTTCCTTCCCTTTGGGTACTGGCTCACTAACTTCCACACATGTCATTTTTCTCCATACTTCTGGGCCAGTACAGTCAGAACAAAGTTGAAAGAAATCCCTGTTGTTGAAAGATGATGATTTGCAATTCTGAGAACCTTCGGGCTAGCAACACCCAGCCTTGTGAGTCATAAGTTGCTGAGTGGTCCAGTAATAGGAAGCCTGAAAAGCAATCTTGGGTTTATAAGTTTTGGAATTGAATAGAAGTCCAGTAGACAGAAATTAGGTTGTAGTAGGCTAGAGAATAACCAAGAGGAAAGAAGTGGTCATTGGGAGTATAGATTTTTGAAGACATTTCTGTGAAATAATAGAGGATAGGTTTGTGAGATAAAGGGAGTTTTGAATAAAGTAGAAGAGTAGATAGAGCACTTGTGAGAAGGCCAAATCAAGGAACTAGAAAAAAAACTTTATATTTCTAATACTTCTTTTAAAATCTCAAATATATCAGATGCTGGTATTTATTAAATCTGCATGGCAAGTTTATGGATTTTTCTATTTTCTATATGTTTGAAGTATTTGATAAAAATAAAAAATAACTGGTTTTAATCTTTCACATACTTGAAATTTAAAGAAATTAAAAGGTAACCTGGCCAGGTTTGGTGGTACATGCCTGTAATCCCAGTAGCTCAGGAGGCTGAGGCAGGAGGATGGAGAGTTCAAAGCCAGCCTCAGCAAAAGTGAGGTACTAAGCAACTAAGTGAAACCCTGGTTCTAAATAAAATACAAAATATGGCTCAGTGGCCAAGTGCCCCTGAATTCAATCCTTAGTACCCCCGTTCCTCCCCCCAAAAAAGGTAATCTGTGTGTTAATTAATGGATTATTTTAGTTAACTAGGAATTATCCTCTATGCTGTGCATGAATGATGATTATTTGATGATTTAGAACTCAATTCTTAGCAGTCAAAATATTCTGAACATATTAATTTAGATGTATCTGAAGCATTTCACTGACGTATTTGTTTTTATTATACAACACTATATATCTACAGATTATTAAACCAAAATGGCATCTTTATTAACCCTATGATATATGACCAAAGTGACTGGTTTTTAAAAATAATACTCGATGGTAACATAATTTATTGGCTACTTGTCTCATTTTCTTCAAGTCAAGGGATGTAAATTCCCTGGTGTTTTAGACTTACATTCAGTTTTATATAAACAAGTCATGGAAGCAGTAAGTAAGGACTTATTTTACATAATCAAATCATTCTTGTTTACATGATCAAATCATCATTAAGCTGTGGAAACTAAAATGTTACCAAAAATTCTGTGCGTTTGATCCTTGTGACTGAAATCATTTGAAAGCTCTGTCTTTTCAGAGCTTCTGCTAATCAATTGTATGGCTAATGTACATCATCCTGTTTGTACAAAGACCTGACAGCTGTTGAGCTTCCTGTTGGTCCTCCAACCTTTGTTCTGCTGATGAATTAAAGGGAGGTGGTACACAAGGGGAAGCTGGAGTTTTAAGTTTTTGGGTTTTTTGTTTGTTTGTTTTTTATTTGATTTTTTAAAAATACATGATAGCAGAATACATTACAATTCTTATTACACTTATAGAGCACAGTTTCTCATATCTTTTTATATAAAGTATGTTCATGCCAATTCATGTCTTTTTACATGTACTTTGTTGTTTTTTGCATTACAATTCTTTTTTTTTTTTTTTTTTTTTTTAGAGAGAGAGTGAGAGGAGAGAGAGAGACAGAGAGAGAGAGAGAGAGAGAGAATTTTTAATATTTATTTTTTAGTTCTCGGCGGACACAACATCTTTGTTGGTATGTGGTGCTGAGGATCGAACCCGGGCCGCACGCATGCCAGGCAAGCGCGCTACCGCTTGAGCCACATCCCCAGCCCGCATTACAATTCTTATTACACATATATACGACAATTTTTCATATCTCTGTTTGTATATAAAGTAGGTTGACACCCAATTCGGGTCTTCATACATGTACTTTGGATAATGATGTCCATCACATTCCACTATCCTTGTTGATCCCCTGCCTCCTCCCTTTCCCTCCGACCCCACATTCATATCTAGAATTCATCTATTCCTCCCATGCTCCCCCTCCCTACCCAACTATGAGTCAGCCAATAAGTTTTTGTTTTATAATTTCCCGGTTGTGACGTTTTTTCTTGTTTATGTTCTAAAGTAAAATCACACAGGTGATAAGGTCAAAAAATTGGAAGCAGGAGTTGCCATTAACAAATCCTGAGTGACAGATATTTGGGGATTAAATATTGTGACTTGGCTTTCTTCTTGCCTGAATGACTTTATGTATGATTCATTAATAATATGCCCTATAACTTTCCCCTTCTCGTTGTCAACTCTTCTTATATCCACCCTAGTTAGAAATCAGATAAATGAGAGTCTTATTTGAAATAACAATATATAGGTCAACATATGAACTATAGGAGGTTCTCTTCATTTTTAGAAAGTTTAGTATGTAGACTTTGAACCATTTATTTTTCCTGTTAGTAGGCAAATTTTTATTTCTTTCTTTTGTTTTTGTAAACAGGCAACTTTTTTGTATTATCTGGTTCTTAACTGAATTATATGTTAGCACCAAATAGTTTTTAAAGTTTTTTTGATGTGATAGATTTCAAGCATATACAAGAATAGAATAATTATTTCTCCATACACACATGTGCATGCATGGGCGCACACTAATTATCAAGATTTTGTAGCACTTGCCTCATCTGTTTTCCTTTTTTTTTTTCTTCTTTTCATTGAAGTATTTTGAGCAGCTTTGTAGATCTCAGACATTACGGCTTTTTGCTCCTACTTACTTCTGTGTATGCAACTCAAAACAAAATGTACACTTTCTTATAAAACGAAATGTCACTGTCATATCTCATAAAATCAAGTATTATTCCTTTGGTTAGTGTGCAGTCTATATTCATATTTTCCCATTTCTCTTGTATATTTATGACTCACTCTGAAAGTAACGGTGATGCCACCTTGAACTTTCCTTGTTCCCAGTCTCTTGGGAATCCGTCATGCTGTCATGAAGATCTAGATGTATGGGGATAATCCAGATGAAACCATTGGAAGGGATGTGCTTTAAAACTGGCTTTCTGCAGTACGATTTCTTGTAGCTGCTCATGAAGTCTTTAGGCCTGAGTATGATACCTAGACTGTGAAAGCTAAATAACTTTTCTTAGTAAATGACCAATTCTCAAAGTTACAACAAAGAAGAAGGGAAAGATAAACAGAATCACAGGAGTGAGAACTGGAAGGAAACTCTGGAAATCATTAAGGTCAGCCTGTTGCTGGAATTAATTCTAATACAAAATTTAACCCATTTGAGTACCTGTATATATTTTTTGAAACAAGGAGATGCTTGGGAGGCAGAGAAAGGGATTAGGGAATGTTGTTCACTGATTATGCTTTGCTAATCTCCTTTCTTATCACCTCTGTTCTCAATGAACACAGTGTGTAAAGAAGCACCTCAGAATAAAGCAGGCCTGGCATATAGTGAGGGACTGAAGTAGGAACAACTTAACAAGGGATACTTGGAAATATTATATTTTAATGTGTAAATTGTACTTTTTCTTTTTCAATTTCATTGAAAATTGGAATGGCATTTCTCATTGTTTTGGCCAGCTGAATAAAAAGCAAATCTTCTTGGTTCTAATCAGGACCAGGAAGAATGTATACAGTTCTCAATAAACAAAACAAAGTAATAATAACAATAATAGAATTTCAAGCAACATTTGCCATTGATGATAGATCATCAGCATCATATTTGTATATGAAAGATAGTATCATTTTAGGTTGATTTATTTGCTTTCAACTAAGTAGAGCTAGCTTGAGCTCAGTGTTTAATTGAATCTTTTTTTTTAATTTCAGTGTGGTAATTCCCTTAGTTGAGGATCTCTTACTAAAGGAGAAAACTGTTCCTCTTAAGAGTTTGAAAAAAAAAAAATTGTGTTTTACTGGTTATTTTCCTACTGTTGCTTTTTCTTTTTTTTTTTCTTCTTTAGCTAGTATGCAAGGCTTGTGCATACTAGGCAAGTGCTGAACCACTGAACTACATCCCTAGTTCTATTTTAATTTTTTTTATGTTCTTTTAAAATTATATTAAACTTTTATAATTCTTTTAAAATTATATTTCTTCCCTGACTTTTTCATTATCCTTATTTTATATTTTAATATTTATATTCACTTAGAATTTTGTCTATAAAAATAAAACACAAATTGGAAGAAAACCTAAGAGTGGTTTTTTTAGTATAAGTGCTAAATCTATATTATATGTGGTTCTTCAGTCAACCTTTTGAAAAAACTATGCAGTGAAATGTAACTCATTTTTGAAGATAATTCAAGAATGATAAATCAAAAAATTAATTTCAAGGTTTGAAGATCATGAGAACAAAGTCATAAATGTTAAAATTAATGAAGATTTTTTTTTTCAACTTGAACAAGAATTTGTTAAACATCTGTATTGATGCATGATAAGTTTTTACATAATACTTAATAGAAGCTGGGCATGGTAGAGTATGCCTGTAATCCTAGCAACTCAGGAGGATCTCAAGTTCAAAGTCAGCCTCAGCAACTTAGTGAGACCTTGAAGTCTCCAAATAAAAAAATAAAAGGGTTGGGGATGTGATCAGTGGTTAAGCATCCCTGGGTTCAATCCCCTGTACCAAAAAGAAAGAAAAAAAAAAGTCTTAATAGATTTTCTTAAAGGTTAGTTTTTGGCTTTTGAATATACTCTCGTTTTCATCTCAATCACTGTATTAAAGATGACAGTACTTTGCCTTGAATAAATTTAATGTTTCAGGAGGTACAAAGCTAATCAAAGTCAAATTTCAGGAAAAGGTTATTTTTGTACTTACAATTAGGACAAAAACATGCAAGATTTTTCTGTCTTGTAATTTTTTTTTGAGACTTGGGTACTCTTTAATTTTCAAATTCCCTTTTTTTAGTTTTAATAATGGGTAGTTTGTCACTAGCAGTAATGGAAAAATAAAGTATGGAGTATAACACAGTTATTCTTTTTTATCTTTTTCACTATGATTTTCTTTGGTAAAAGAGTAGGCCAGGCAGGATAAAATGGCACACCACTGTGATCCCAGCAACTTTGGAAACTGCAGGAATATCATAAGTTCAACCCCAGACAGGGCAACTTGAGACCCTGTCTCAAAGGTCTGTGAGTGTATCTCAGTGATAGAGTGCCCTGAGTTCTTTCTTTAGTACTACCCTAAAAAGTTAAAAAAATAAATAAAAAATAGTCTGGAATGGGGGAAGAGTTGTTATTTAATGGATCTGGAGTTTCAGACATGCAAGACCAAAAAGTTCTGGAGATCTGTTTTACAATAATGTAAATATGTGACACTACTCATCTGTATGTCAAATGGTCAATTTTATTTGCATGTTTTTTGCCACAATATAAAAATAACAACAGTGGGGCTGGGGCTGTAGCTCAGTGGCAGAGCGCTTGCCTAGCATGTGTGAGGCACTGGGTTTGATCCTTAGCACCACATAAAAGTAAACAAATATATAAAGGTATGCTATTCATCTACAACTAAATAAAATAAAATAAAAAGCAACAAAAATAATAGGCTAGATGTGAAATTTGAAAAAAGAAACATTAATCTTTGTAGTGTCTTCTTTAAATAACTCAGAGTTTATTGTTTTGCCTTTTTTTATTCTTTGTTAAGTTTATAAATCCCAACCTGTTAAAGGAAAATACAGAGGCTTTGGGAAATTTTTACTTCATTGAGTAATTATGGTGACATCTTCATCTGTACTCTTCAGAAATGTGAATTTTCTTAGCCATAAGAGATTAAATTCTAGTGTCTTCCCAAACAGGCATGAAAGAGAAAACCTGATTATGGTTTGAGTGTGTTAGGTAGCAGTATTGCATGATGGTGATGCAAATAAATAGTTCAGGAAAAGCATTTGCTTTAAACAGGTATCTTCTATTTTGACCTCTATTTTGGCAGATTAAAAAAAAACAAACAAACACACACACACAAAAAAAAACCACTGGGTTTTGTTTTGTTTTGTTGTAGTGCTGGGTATAAAACCCAAGACCTCATGAATGCTGGGCAAGTGCTCTATCGCTGAGCACTCAGCTCATAAAAGACTGTTTTGAAAAATATCAGGTGTGGGCTGGGGTTGTGGCTTAGTGGTAGAATGCTAGTCTCACACGTGTGAGGCCTTGGGTTCCATCCTCAGCAGATATGCTTACACACCTTGGTAGTTCTGCCAGTTTAAGCTGGTTTCCCAGTCTTGTCTTTATCACTTTCTCACTGTATCTTTTCTAAAGGAAAAGCAGCCCTGATTTATACATCTATAATCAGCTTGAGTTCAGTTAGTTATTAAGAAGTATTGATGTGAAGTACTTTTAGAACTATAATACACAAATATAATATTCTTTTTTTATGCATAGTTTTAAGTATCAAGACTAAATTATTTGATCCTCTTTTTCTTTATGTAAAAAAATTTAGGGCTGGGGTTGTGGCTCAGTGGTAGAGTGCTTGCAAGGCACTGGGTTCGATCCTCAGCACCACACACACAGAAAATAAATAAATAAAAGTATTGTGTCCAACTATAACTAAATTTTTTTTTTTTAATTTTAAAACACTGACTTTTTAAAATGTGTTTTTCAGTACTAGGAACTGAACCCAGAGGTGCTCTACCACAAAGCTACATACTCAGCCCTTTTTATTTTTTGAGAATCTTGCAAAATTTGTTCAGATTTTGATTTTTATATGTATCTTTGATTCTCTTCCATTTTGGGTAAGTTAATCCTTCCAAATCAATGGGTTTAATATTATATTATTTAAGCTCCACTTTGTAGAAAATGAAATGTAACAGTAGTAAAAATAACAAAAATGAATGTTTATTGAAGACTCAACTTTGTGCCAAGCACTATTCTAAGTGTGTTAAACACAGCCAGTTTGGCTTTAGATTTCATTAACCTTTCTACCATTTATTACCTGCAATATTGATGTCCTTAGTTGAGCCAATTTCAGAGAGCATCACCTAGAAAAATCCATTGTTAGCAAATAGTAATAATAAATGTATACTCTTTATATATAGTTACTCTCTATGTAACATAAACTAGAATATATAGTACTGTGTAAATATATATGTATATCATATATAATAATACATGTTTGTGTACAATTACTGTATAGTATGTATAAGATATACATATAGATATTATATACTGTAAATATTTACTCCATTATTCAATGGCAGAGTAGTTATTTTCATATTTCAATCCCAATTCAGCATCAAACCTTGAGTATGCAAAAAACATAGAAAGTTAAAATTTTGTTAATTTTGATGCATTAATAATCATTTCCTTATAATTCCTGGCATCAGTAGCCATTCTGTCTGTTCTGGGACCAGGAGTAGCTTTAGAATTATACTTTTTAAGATGAGGAGAGGGTATGATATGTCAAGATCATTGTAATGTTTTGAGCAACTAATAAAAAAATAAAAAAAAAAAAGATGAGGAAAGGACTGGGAAATGTGACTCAGTGGTAGAGCATTTGCCTGAAGTGTATGAGGCCCTGGGTTTGATCCTTGGACACACACACACACATACACACAAAGATAAGGAAATCAATCTCATTGTTGTTTAACAAAATGAATTTAAGAGTTTTCCTGGCAAGAAGCTGTTATACCCACCAAATTAGAAACCATAGTTATTACTATTTTTTTAAAATTCTGGTTTTAAAAAGAGAAACATAGCAAAGTTTATAGTCTTAACCATTTTTAAGCATACTGAAGTTTTTCATCTTGTAAATGTGAAACTTTGTACCTATCACACAATTTTTTTACCTTTTTACTTTCCCCTAGTCCCTTGTAAGCCCATTCTACTTTATACTTCTATGAATTTGACTAGCTTTCTCCTATACCTATAATCATAGTATTTTTCTTTTTGTTATTGGTTTACTTAACATAATTTTCTCAAGGTTTACCCATGAAGCATGTGATGAGATTTTCTTCCTTTTATAGTGTGAATACAATATTCCACAGTATGGATACATTGTATTTTATTATCGCTGTTTTAAGGGTTTTCTTTTTTTTTTTTTTTTGCCAAATCAGTATTCTCAAGTTATACCAAGTGATAGAAGAAATGCAGTAGGATAGCACATATTAATTTCATTTTGACTGGTTACTGTACATTGCTATAAATAGTTGATTTAGGTCAGAAATAAAGACTAACATGAAATTTTGGACAAGTGGGTTTTAGGCATTTATTATGTGATTTCTGGTTTTGGGCATGCACATTTCCATACATTATTAGAGATTATCTGTTATTATTATTAAGAACAATTTTAACATTCATTGTTTGGCCTTATAAAGATGTTTTCAGTATAATAGCTGTTTTGGGCTCAGGATCACACTATAATCTACTTTTCTATGTACATTTATTATTCTGTAATACATTTGGCTAGTAAATTATGATCAGTTTCTTAATGAAATCAAATACAAGATTGGCTTTTAAAAATTCTAGGGGGCCAGGCATGGTTGATGCATACCTGTGATCCCAGCTACTCAGGAGGCTGAGGCAGAAGGATCACAATTTTCAGGGCAGCCTGAGCAATTTAGGGAGATCCTGTCTCAAAAGATAAAAGGATGTGGGAATTTAGCTCAGTGGTGAAGGGCTCTTGGGCTCAATTCCCTAGTAACTGATGAAATAAAAATTCTGAAGGGCTGGCTCAGTTGTAGAATGCTTGTCTAGCATGCCCAAGGCCCTGTATTTAATCCTTAGCACTGCCAAAAAAAAAAAAATTAATATAAATAAATTAAAAAATAAAAGTTCTAGAGTTAAAAGGTTTTTAAATTGTATCAGACCATATGCATTTTCAAAATACTTTTATAAATATGTGATGTAGCTGGGTATGGTGGTGCACGTCTATAATCCCAGTGGCTCAGGAGGCTGAGACAGAAAGATCACGAGTTCAAAGCCAACTTCAGCAGTTTAGCAAGGCACTAAAACTCAGTGAAACACTATCTCTAAATAAAATACAAAATAAGGCTGGGGATGTGGCTCAGTGGTCTAGTGCCCCTGAATTCAATTTCTGGTATCCCCCAATACATATATATGAGTGATGTACATTAAATGTCTCATAGTAGTTAGAATATAAAATGATGTTCCAAATACTGTAAATAGAAAATTCAGGATACTATAAGGGTTGGCTAGGAGGGAAACAAAAATAAAAAAAAAATATATATATATATGCTAAGAACATTATCAAAATAGAAGCTTTAAACTATGTATAACTAAGACTAACTTGATTATGATATTTGCTTTGCTTTCAAAAGGTAAATTTTTTAGAGACATAAAATTTGTCCATTTATATTTACAATACCAGAAACAGTGACCACCTTCCCAATTTTATTCAGATTATAGGTTTCAGATAATATTTATTTAAGCCTTAGGTACACATGCAAAAAAAAGTTTGAGGTGCTGGGGTTGTAGTTCAGTAGTACAGTACTTGCCTAGCATTTGTGAGGCACTGGGTTCCATCCTCAGCACCAAATAAAGGTATTGTGTCCATGTACAACTAAAAAAAATATTTTTTAAAAAATTTAAGGCAATATTTCTTTAGAATTATTACAAAAAGTAGATATAAAATATATCTTATACATGACTAGTTTATTAACAGATATTTTCAGTTGCTATACTCAAGGTAAAACTAAGTAAAATTTAATTCCATTGATTTTGCAGTTTATTAGCCACACTATCAAAAAAAAAAAAAAAACCTAAACAACCCGCCCCCCAAAAATGCTAAATGGGAAGGAAAACACTTAAAATGCTGCAATGAGGACTAACTCTATGTTTTGGATTTCCAGTTTGTTTTTGTCTTCATTTGGCCCAAGTAAATATGAGTGTTTTAGAAAGCAAAAGTGTTTTGCATCTTCATCAAGTATTCAATTAATATTAGTTTTTATTTTCCTGTTTCAACCTTAACATATTTGAGATTTTTTAAACACTGTTTTTTTTTCAAAGAAGAAAAAGATAGTTGAATTCTGTTTTAATACACAGAAATCAAGATAGCTTTCAATGTTTTGCTCAGATTGTTAATGGATTTTCATTATAGTCCTTGACATTAAAGTAGTTGATCTGGAGATTTGATTTTGCTTGCAGCAGAGTTGATAGAGTAGTCTGCTATATTGTCAATTCACATCTTTTTAGTCCTTTATTAACTGTTTTGAATGCAGGCCCAGTAGCTCTGTGACATTCACAGCTGTACTGTGACATCATAAACCCCAACGTGAGGGAACCTAGCTACAGATTGGAGCTAGTCTACTAGGTGCTAATCAAATGCTGTGTTACAACATTGTGAGGTTTTCCCAGTTTTAAGCGTCATTATTAGGATTTTTTTAATTGCAAAGCCAAGTAAGGCATCACCTTAACCTATTTCTTCAGATTAACTACTGTCTGTAGTGGGATTTTTCAGTGGATGTGGTGGCATCAGCATAATCTATGTTTCAGGCATCCTATAGAAGAAGATTATTCTTCAGGGGATCTGGAAAAAAAGGTAAATAATATCTACTCTGAATTCATTGTACATAGTTTTAAAGCCTCATAAAAAGAGGTATAAAGTTATAAAATATGTTCTTTGAATGTTTTTAAATTGTCTTAGCACTTGCCTACTTGGTTATTGGAATGTGATGAATACACTTCTAGATCTTACTGTCACTTTCTCCTTCTCTTCAGATTTCTCTTTATGCTTTTTGTGCAGATATCTACTCTTCTGAGACATTAAACTTTTCACACAAATATCCTCCTTTCACACTCCCCCTACCTTGTCACTCTCCAATCCCTTACCCTGCTTTATTTTTATTTAAAGAATTAAGCAGCACCCAAAATTATGTATTTGTTTCTTCATCCTTTTTTTTTTTCCTCCTAATCTGGAAGGGCAGGGACTTTTTTTGTTCACTGCTAAATCCCCACTGTCTAAACACACAGCAGGCTCCCAGGAAATATTGTTGAATAAATAAGAATGAGTTGATTCATAAATATGGTGTATTCCATTGATATTTTTACTTATAAAAGAGTCTTAGGATGAATGTTTGATATCATAGAAAGTTCTCCATTTATACCTGTGGTAAATAAACATGTTTTAGTGTAACTGAATTTTGTTTGGTTTTCCTATAAAAGTAGTGTTTTTAGGAAAGACTTAACTCCTTTCTGTTTCCAAAGCTTTTTGAGAATCCTGTTTGTACATTGCAAATAAATTATCGTATTCCTTATAGATTGCTGTTTGTCAGTATTATTCAGATCTTTCTTTTGTTTTTCAAATCATTTTTCTTTTCTGAGTTCTAAGTCAGTAACCATTCCCTTAATTCTCCTTGCCTAGTAAACATTTTTACATGATTGTCCTCCTTGCTTTAATCCTTACCTGCCTAACTGCCTCTGTCACCTTACCTAAAGCAAAATGATGCTTCTTTACTTACCCTTTTGTTTGGCTTTGGGGGCATCATGCATATATGTTCTTGAATCATCACTCTTATTACTTCTGTGCTATTTATGTACCATACCTTACTTTGAGGGCAGCCAAATATTCAGATGTAACCCATGCAATCAGTATAATAATATAATAATAATGCTCAGATGTTAAGGGTAGGGAGCTATATTAATTTTTTAATGATGTTTAGCCTGTAAACTCAATACAGTTATAGGCTTAATACTTATTGCTTCCTCAGTTTTGGTGAAGTCAGTGAGAATATAGAACGTCAGTTTCCTTTTTTAGAAGGATACATCTGAATTCTAAGGTTTAGGGCATATTATTTGTGCTGTTTCTCAGAATTTATTTTAAATAAATTTATTTTAAATAAAGAAAGTTGTCTTATGAGCCTCTACACTGTCCAGAATTTGAACATAACAGAAGTTTCTTTGCAGTTATGGAATCCATGTAGCTTATTTCCAGAATTCTAGTAGTACAGTCTATGTTAGGAGAACATTCTTTTCTGCAGCAGGTTTTTTTGACACTACACCGTTTTTGATAGATCTGTTGTTTAATAAAGTAATGAGAATTGTACTTGAAAGACAGCTAAACTATCTGAAAGCAAGATTTATATTTAACAAAAGCTATGAGTTGTTCTTGAATTGTTTTTTTTTTGTTTGTTTTTAGTTCTTCAAAATAATCTCATCTGTTTGAAGCTAGAGCATTTCCCCACAGAAATTTAATATGGGCACTGCATTTACCTGCCACCCTAATCCACAGGTCCACTTTGGGGCATACTCATAGTATTCTTGGATTCCCCTGCTCCTTCCATTTTAAGTTCATTGTCTTCAGATATTTTACTCTCTATATGTATTTTTCAAAGCAAAACATTGAGAGTCATTTGCTATCTGACAGAGTATCTCTGAGAACTCTTTAATTCTAGAGAAAATCTTTTGACTTGGGAAAATGTAATATCTTACAATTTTCCACCACTAGCCAGGCACTTGAAAGGTTGAGATGGGAAGATCACTTGTCAGGAAGTTCAAGATCAGCCTTAGAAAAATAGTGAGACCCCACTTAAAAAAAAAAATCCAGTAAAGGAAAAGCAAATATTCATACCTTTTCTACTTCCCTCCAGATGACCCACACACATGGTGGTCAATGGACAAGAACAGAGGAGCACCATATAATCTAGGGAGCTAGCCCACAAATCTAATTGTAAAGTTTCTCTCCCTCCTCTGAAATGATAGAAGCTGAGCAATCAAGCCTTTTTTTTGGGTTACAAAATCTTTTTGGCTTTTTTCTTTCATTTTTCATATAAGTTAGAAAGCTTAATTATATCTTGCCAGTCTCTGACATATGAGCTTCTATCAGGCTTACTGGACATGAGTGTTTTGGCTATACTGCTACATTTGAGTTGAAATCTCAGCCTGTTTTGGTACTCTATTCTTTAAGCTGAAAGTCAGGGTATAGGGGATATGTTAGAATAGAGCACCACTTTTCAACGTGTGATGCACAGAACCTTGGGTGAGATGCTGAAGATGCTTTCAGAAGGTTTGCTAGGGCACCACTTTTATTTATTTATTTTTTTTACAATACTAAGATATTTCAACATTTGCACTAATGATACAAAAACAATAGTGGGTAAACTAGTGGTCTTAGCTTCAGTCAAATCAGTGGCACTGAACTGTATGAGTATCATATTCTCTCCTCCCCCACTTCTTCTTTTTCATCTTTTTTTTTTTTTAAGTATTGGGAATCCAACCCAGGGCCTCCCACATGCTAGGCGAGCGCTTGGTGCTCTGCTATTGAGCTCTAACCCCAGCCCAGTCATTGTATTCTTAACTGCCATTTGCTTGCAGTTAAAACAAAACCAGTTTCAGTTAAGAACATCCTCAATGAAGCAGTAAAAATTGTCAGTTGCTTAAATCTTGACCCTGAGTACATATCTATGTCGTGAAGTAGAATGTTCACAGAAAGCACTTCTGTTGTATACTGAAGACATGATGTTGTTGAGGAAACGTGTTATTGTTTGAATAGCAAGGCGAATTGGCTGGGTTTTGGCTGTACATAATTTTTTTTTCCCTCAAAAAAATGACTAACAGCCAGATTAAGGCTATTTAAACTTGAAGGTATTTTCCCAAAAACCAAGTGAAGGACAACAACTATTAAGTGTTTATTGGCAATAATCAAATTCAGGGTTTTAAGCAGAAATTTTAAAATTTGGAAAACCTGCATCTGCCATTGTGACAGTATTTGCAGTTTTCTGATGAAGTTTGTGCTGTTTTAGTGAATTGATTTTTGACAGTGTATCATGAAATACGTCAGTATTTGGACAATCTAGCCAAAGTTTCCCAGATAACTAGTGCATGATGTTAACAAGATCTTGAATGGGTAAAAGATCCATCCAAAGTACATGATAGTGTTTTTTTAATTTTTAATTTTTTTTTTATGTTTTAGTTGTCGCTGGACCTTTATTTTATTTATTTATATGTGGTGCTGAGAATCAACCCCAGTGCCTCACAATGCTAAGCAAGTGCTCTTTTACTGAGCTACAACCCCAGCTCAGACTAGTGGGTTTTGATGTAACTGATAGGGTTTCAGATTGCACATTGCAACTAAACTTTGAAAAACTTCCACTTGTCCAGTTTTGATGTTTATCAAAAAAGATTATCTATGTTTTCTGGGAAAGCTATTATAAGAGTGCAGTAACACATGCCTGTAATCCTAGCAACTTGGGAGGAGGCTGAAGCAGGAAGATCACAAATTCAAGGTCAGCCTAAGAAACCTAGCAAGATTATATCTCAGTTCCTCAGAAAACTTGAAATGGATCCACCATTTGACCCAGCTGTCCCACTCCTTGGTTTATACCCAAAGGACCAAAAATCAGCATACCATAATGATGCAGCCACACCAATATTTATAGCAGCTCAATTCACAATAGCTAAACTATGGAACCAATCTATGTGTCCTTCAGTAGATGAATGGATAAAGAAAATATGATATATATTCAGTAGAATATTACTCAGCTTTAAAGAAGAAAGAAATTATTGCATTTGCCAGTAAATGGATGGAGTTGGAGAATATCATGCTAGGCGAAATAAGCCAATTCTCCCACTAAAAAAACAAAGGCCGAATGTTTGTTTCCTCTAATGTGTGGATGCTTAATTCACAATGTGTGTGGGGGGTACTAGAGAAGAATAGAGTTCCTTAGATTAGGTAGAGGGAAGTGAAAGGAGGGGAGAGGATGGGGGATATGGGGATATGAAGGAAAGTAGAATATAACAGACATTATACTCTATGTATATATGTGACTGCATGACTAATTTGATTCTACAACTTGTATGCTCTGAAAAATGAGAAATTATATCCCATCTATGTATGATATATCAAAGTGCATGAATGCATTCTACTGTCATATATAACTTAATTAAGACCTATCTCAAAATAATATTTAAAAAAGGACTGGGGGGGGAAAGGGTTGGGAATGTGGCTCAGTAGTAGAAAACTTGCAGAATGTGACTGAGGCCTTGAGCTTCTCCCCAGCACAAATAAATAAATAAATAAATAAATAAATAAATAAAGCAAGCTACCAAAAGCTATTTTAGTACTATTCCCTTTTAAAATCATGTTATCATGTTATCTATATCAGGCCCAGATTTTTTTCACATACCAACTAACACAACATGTAACAGATTCATGGCAAAAGTAGATATTAGTATCTTCCATTAACTAGATATTAAAGGAATTTGTAGGGCTGTGGTTGGGGCTCAGTGGTAGGTAGAGCACTTGCTTAGCATTTGTGAGGCACTACTATGTTTGATCTTCAGCACCACATAAAAATAAATAAATAAGGGCTGGGTTTGTGGCTCAGTGGTGGAGCGCTTGCCTAGTGTATGCAAAGTCCAGGGTTCAATCCTAAGCACCACATACAAATAAATAAAATAAAGGTATTGCATCCATCTTTTAACTAAAAAAAAAAAAATTGTTTTGATACTAGAGATTGAACCTGGGGGCGCTTACTATGAAGCCATATCCCCAGCCCTTTTTAATATTTTTTATTAGAGACAGGGTCTCTCTGAGTTGCTTAGGACTTTGCTATGTTGCTGAGACTGGGTTTGATCTCTCAGTCCTCCGGCCTCAGCCTCCCAAGTCACAGGAATCATAGGCATGAAAATTAAAAAAACAAAAAGGGGGGTATTTGTAAAAAAAAAAAAAAAAAAAGGTAAAAATAATATCATTCTTCTCATTAACTATCTTTTGTTTGCTTTGTAAAATGTAATTGTTTTTCTTAAAATGTTTTTATGTTAGCATGTAAGGGACTTATTATTTGGAAAATGAGTTACTAAGTATTTTTAAAATAGTATTTAATTTCTATTATGATATTATATTTCTATGGATAAAATCAGAAGAAGCCTGGTGTGGTGGTGCATTTCTGTAATCCCAGCTGCTAGGGAGTTACAGGCAGCAAGATTATAAATTTGAGGACAGCCTGGCAATTTAGCAAGACCCTGTCTCAAAATACAGTATATGTTAAGGGCTGAGAATGTAACTTGGAAGTAGAGTGCTTGCCCAGCATGCACAAGGCTCTGGGATCAATCACCAGTACTGCAAACAAACATACCAAAACAAAAACAAAAACAGTGGAGTGCTGAAGCAGGCTTGTAATGTCTTGCACAGGCCAGTTGTGTACATCTTTTTCCAATTTTGTGTCCAGTGATTTCATTGGTAGATTCAAATACTCCATAGTATGAGTGTTTATATCATAGAAATAAGCAAAAGCTACAAAGCAGGGTTCTCCCTTCACAAGATCTGGTTATTAATTGTGTGTGTGTGTGTGTATGTGTGTGTTTGTGTGTGTGAGTGTGTGTGTTAGGGATCAGACTCAGGGCCTCACACATACCAGGCAAGTACTTTACAACCGAGCTACATCCCTAGCCCATTTTAATTTTATTTTGAGACAGGGTCTTACTAAGTTGTCGAAGCTGGCATCAAATTTGGTGATCTTCCTGCCGCAGCCTCCTGAGTAACTGGGATCACACGTGTGCTACCCCTTGCTCAGCTGTGGTTATTAAATGTTTACCAACACTTAACCTGGATATAAGTCATATAAATAAAAGTTCCTAGCAAATTTTAAGTGTAAAAGTCATCTGATACTAAAAAGTTTGAGAACTAGTTGTTTGGAGAAAACGGAGACCTTTGGTAATTAGTCAACACAGAGATATGGGTACTTTTTTATAATTCATGCAAAGTTGCCTTTTGTGCCGAGAACACTTGTAAAATATATCCATTTTTTTCTTTTTAATTTGTAATTGTTAAATCTGCTGGTTCAATATGGGATTTTTTTTCCTCCCCCTTAAAGTCTAAGATAGACAATGAGAGGGCAAAGCAAGCTGAGACTGGCTCTTGGCCTGCATATTAATCTCCGCTGCCCCCTCATTTTTTGCTTTATGTCCAACTGTTACCTAGGCTCAGATCAAGGTCTGGCTCAAGCTCTGACTTGCACACAAAGCCTTCACTTACTGTTCACGTCCACACTGATCTTTCAATTCTGTATTCTGAAAACATTCATGGTCCATAAAGAGGAGCAATTTGTTCTATGCTTTTTGGTGTGCTACTGTTTCTTAGGTCTTTTATCAATTCTGTGCTCTACCTTAGTGAGACTAGTATAATGCTCAACGCATATTTGTATTGTATGGATAAAAGATTTAACTTTCACACTGCCAGAGAAATTTGCTTTCTAGGTGAATGACATAAATAAATCTTACTGTTGTAAACCCAATTTTTAATGTCTTTTGAAGTACTAGTAAAGCAGATTGTATTTGTATTCTTTAAAGGTGACATCACACACAGAGGCTTCCTTCAATAACTAATATCTTTTGGTTCTGCTCCCACTCGTGGTAGAAACAAGTGGCTTTCTAGGCATGGTGGCATATAACTATAATCCTGGCAGCTCAGGAGGCTGAGGTAGGAGGATCATAAGTTCAAAGGCAGCCTCAGCAACTTAGGGAGACCCTGTCTCAAAATAAAATACAAAAAGGGCTGGAGATGTGACTAAGTGGATTCAATCCCCAGTACAAAAAAACAGAAAGATACAAGTGGCTTATTTTATTTCCAAGGTCTTTGACTGTTTTGAGTAAGTCATAGTAAATAGTAAATCTTGGAGAAATGAAGCAAAATTTCTAAAAGAAAACTGGCCTATAGGACAGAATTGTTTACTACTTAGAAAACTTAGCAGGTTTCAAGTTCAAGGGAGTAGAGGTATTTTGTCTTGCTGGTAGGGATCTCTGTTGAAAACAAGAGTAACTTAATGACTACATGCTCTTCTCTGCTTAAAGCTAAGTGAAGTTTTGGTCCTCTCTTTGGATGCTCCGTCTCTGGGGAGAGGAGGAGTGCCAAGAGGCCATGCCAGCTCTGAGGCTTTCTCTCCATCAGAGATACTAGGGCTTGAAAGGACCTGAAATTTCTTTGGTCTGGACCTTTTTTATGTGATTATAGGGGCATAAAAATTACTGTGACTTATTATTAAAATAGAGACAGGGTATCAGCTTACATCTAAAATAGTATTAGAATTATTATAGATCTTATACATATGTGTGTAAAAATTCACCATATTGACATTTTATCTTCGATTTCTCTTAAGTTGGGGTACTTTATACTTTAGCCTCAAAAAGATGTCACTGTTAGTAGTCATGAGGTCGTAGTGAGGTAGTTTAACTGCTTTAGAACCTTGTGCTTGGAACATTCTTATCCATCGAAGCATGGGCACCAAAAGTGAGGAGCATGGGTTCTTTAATATCTGTCACATCAGAGAATGACAGTTCCAGGACAGTGACCAACTCCTAATGGTAAGTACCCCAGCTGATTTGTCATTTCTTAGAAGCAGGAGAAAGAAAAGAGAAGTTAGTCATAGTAGTGAGTGGTGTTTCTTAAAAATAGACAATAACAAATTAAGGTTCAGCTTTAATCCTCAATGATGATCATTTTTGCAGGTTTCTGTAGCTGGATCAGGCACTGGAAGAGGCTCCCCAGCTGTAACCCTAGTGCAATTACCTTCGGGCCAAACTGTACATGTCCAGGGAGTAATTCAGACACCACAACCATCGGTTATTCATTCACCACAAATACAGACTGTTCAGGTTAGCTTCCTTCCTAGATGATTTGTCATTAATTTCTCATTGACTTTCTTGAGACTTTGTTTTTCTTTTACTACTAATTCATTTATCATCATTTTTCTCTCTGTAGATTTTATACTCAAATTTTTTAATTAGAAGTTTGAAGGGATTTCCTTTTTTACATATGCTGTGCCGTGTACCCTGCTAAGTGCATAGATTTGACTTAAAAGTTGAAGTTTTTGTTGTCTGCTTTTAATTTGCAGAATTAGTAATTGCTAGATAAGCAGTTCATGTCTTTTTCAAGTTGTTTTGTGCTCATATTCAGATTTATTTAATAAAGCTCTCTAGTAGTACTTTAAAGTATCTTGAGTGTTCTTTGGGAAAGATGTCTGATCATGTAATATATAGATTTTAGTACTGATACTGTGTTTGTGTACATTCACATTGGTAGGTGGGTAGAAATTTAATTTTTTAAATCAGTGTATGTAATCCTTAGAAAGTGATAATGATGTTATTTATTTTGGTGCTGGGGATTGAACCCAGGGCCTAATGCATGCTAATCACACATTCTACCACTGAGCTGCACCCCAGCCTGAAAGTGACATGGTATTACTGTCACTTGAGTATTATGTTTATATGTCATGTACCTCACTCATATTAAACCTTGGCTTTTGTACATGTTAATGTGGTTGTGACCCAGAGATGTATGGTACTATTTATCAAAATTTGTTACAAATCCTTAACATTTCTTGAAGGTAAAACATTTTTATCTGTAGATGTGAATTATTAATTATGCATTTTAGAAGCATACTTTTCTTATTTACTAAACTTATATCTTTTCTTAAGTCAGTTTGTTATTATCCTTTAAATTTCAAATTATTTGAACCCAATTGATGGAAAAAAAAATCTGTGAGGAAAATTGAGATACATCTACTTAGTCTTGTCCTTTACCTGAGCATTTGAGTAGGGTCTATCACAGAATAAGAATGAGGCTTATAGCATGACAGTTGATGTGATAAATTCACATGATTTAAAAGCTTGGTTATCTTTTCAGTATAGGTATCATTTCTTTATTATTATTGTTATTATTTTTGGTATTAGGAATTGAACTCAAGGGCACTCGGCCACTGAGCCTCATCCTGAGCCCTATGTTTTGTATTTTATTTAGAGACAGGATCTCACTGAGCGACTAAGCACCTTGCTGTTGCTGAGCCTGGCTTTTAACTCATGATTTCTCCTGTCTCAGCCTCCCAAGTCACTGGGATTTCAGGAATGCGCCACTGCACCTGGCTCTTTTTAAATTTAATTTTATTTTTTTAGTTGTAGACGAACACAATACATTTATTTATTTATTTATTTATTTATTTATTTATTTATTTATTTATTTATTTAATGTGGGGCTGAGGATTAAACATAATAGGCAAGCACTCTACCATTGAGCCACAACCTCAGCCCTAGGAATCATTACTAGTTGTTCAAAAGTATAATTCTCATCATTGTCTTTTATTTTCTGAGCTGACTCTTGATTCCAAAATTTCTAATTCTTTCTGACTCTAATAATAAAAGAAGAAAGTCATTCCACACTCTTCTTTGTATTATGACTTTTATTTGGCTGCAGATATTTTAACTTAGTTTTAACTTGATTGGTATTAGAAGAAAATATTGTCTTATAAATAGGCTTTTTAAATCTTTGTTGAATTAATGGTTTTAATTGTCTTTGTAGAAATAAGTGCTGGTGGATCTTAGAATTCTATATATTGGACATTGGGAAAGACAATTTCCCTGCATGAACTTTCTAAAATGGGTAAAATACTAGCCTGCTTCACAGAAGGGAGTTGCTATGGCATTGGTTATATGACAGAAGTATTAAAGCCCAGTATAAAATGGTAAATTTTAGTAGTGATATTATGATTGTCTAGTGCAACAACATTTTTTTTTTCAATAAGCTCCCCTTATTTGTGGGGTGTCCATTACCAAAGGTTGTGTGGTCATATGTGCTTTAGCAGTGATACATTCTTGCATGCATTCTGGATATTTTAGTAACCTCTTAATTTTTCCCAAATCAAATTCTCAGGTAATTGTAGTATTAAGTAAAGTGAGTTTTGTAAACTCAGCTCCTCGAGTCCTTCACAGTTAAATGGCTAAATATATTGACAGCAGACATGTTGTAGCAATCCATTAGTTTTCCGACTTTACCAATCCAAATATTGTATTCTTACATGACTTGACAAATGAAATCATGCTGAAAATTCTGATCCTTCTTTTTAAGGAGAAATCTCTTATTTGTATTTTTAAGACTTAATTCCATTAAACCCTACCCTACTCCTTGTAATATAAATCCTAACTTTATTCTGGTTTATACTTTTGTTTATTTAAATGTTTTTTCTCCTTTGGCCCTATTTAATACCTATTTTGAAAATCCAGCTCAAGCCAGCTATGGTATAGTGAAAAAAAGAAAAAAGTGAAATTGAGGGCTTTCTTCCTGCCTCTATCACTGGCTTACTCACTCCTTGCTGGAATTATAAGGGCACTTTCAGGGTTAGGATCTTGACTCTGATGTATCATGTTTTGCTCTTCCCAGTGAAGTCTCACTTGACATTTGAACCACTCTTTCTGTTGCATTTTCATAATATTTATTATCTATACCATTTCTTTCCATACTTTTTTTTTTCAATAACTTTAATGTTTATGTTTGTTTTTCCTTTCTTGAACCAGATCATGAGCTTTTTAAATTCAGGTTCACTGTGTTTTGGGGCTTCACAGCACCTGGCTCAGTGTTGTACACAAAGACCCTTACTACCATTTTATTTTTTTAACAAGGAAGATTTTATATTTTGTGATGTATTTCAGAAAATCTTATGTTATAGGTAGCAACAATTGCAGAGACAGATGAGTCTGCAGAAACAGAAGGTGTAATTGATTCTCATAAACGTAGAGAAATCCTTTCACGAAGACCCTCTTATAGGTGAGTTAACTGTTAACTACTAGAATGATACTTTGTCCAAGAAGGTAGAAAAATTACATTTTTATTCTAATTTAGTTAGTTATTTTTTTGGTCCAGGGATTGAACCCAGTGGCACTCAACCACTAAGCTACATCCCCATCCATTTTTTTTGTATTTTATTTAAAGACAGGGTCTCACTGAGTTGCTTAGGTGCCCTCACTAAGTTCCTGAGGCTAGCTTTGAACTCCTGATTCTCTTGCCTCAACCTCAGCTGGGATTACAGGCATGTGCTACTGTGAATAAAAATTACAGATCAAAGTGATTCTTTTAAGTCTCATTCATGCATCTTAATCAGTTATGTTGTTAAATTGTATTTTAGAAAAATACTGAATGAACTTTCCTCTGATGTGCCTGGTGTTCCCAAAATTGAAGAAGAAAAATCAGAGGAAGAAGGAACGCCACCTAACATCGCTACCATGGCAGTACCGACTAGCATATATCAGACTAGCACGGGGCAATACAGTATGTATGCTGCGATTAAATATGATACAGTGCTAGCTTTAAGTCTTCTCTAGTTATAATGAAGCAATTCTGGTTTTGGTATTAAATTGTTTCATTTTAAAATGCATCATTAATACCTAAACTGTATATCTTAGAATAAAAAGTACATGTTAAAGAAGTGAGAGATTTGTATTGATAGCTGTCATATACTTTTGAAAAGTAAAAATTTTATTGCTGAATATAGAAAAATTGGGGTTAAAAATAAAAGGAGAGTTTTTTTTCCTATTTATCTTTTATTCACCTTAATAGTTTGAAAGTTATTACTTTTTTTTGGTCTTTATAATGAATGCAAATGTAAGATATAAATGTTTGTATTTTATTCTTTTGTTGGCTTTTGTTACCAACATATACTTACTAATCTAAAAGAGGTCCCTGTGTTTTCTAAATTATGTTTTAATGTAATTCTGTTTTCACTACTCTCTACTGTTAATTTGTGTTTCAGTTTTTCCTAAAAGAGAAAAAAATTATTTAATTTTAAAACTATAGCAAATGGATAGTTTATTTTATTTGAGATTTTACACACCAAAAGCTCTAAATAAACAGATACATTCACATTTAGTCTTGTGCATTTTAATGGATTGTTAATTCTATGATTTTTGCTCTCATTAAAATACTAGGTTTTCTTTCCCCTCAAAAGAAGAATGATAGATACAGAAAAATAATTTTTAAAAAGAGAGGGCAAAGAAAAAGAAAGGGGAAAGGATGGGACCGGGGTGTGGGGTAAGCAACGTCAGTATTGAAAACAATGTGATATTAAATCGTGTTTGTTCAAATAAGGTGTTAAGATTGTAGATATATTCTCTGTTTTCCCCTTTAAAAGTAACAATCTCTAGAAAAATTTTAACTCTATTAAAATAAATTATCTTCTTTCATATATAGTTGTTGATTTTTAAATTTTTTTTAGAACTTTTTTTTGTGATGGATTTGCAGTATAAAATTGTTAAACTAATTTTCCTTTGGTCATTTTGGGCAGCTTCTATCATATACCTGTCAGTATTAGGGTGTCATTTATCCATGGCCTCTATAGAATGCTGAGTGGACATGTCCAAAATGTCCAAAATCAGTGTTTTAAGAGAAGAAAACCCCCCACTGCCTGCAAGAATTAGACTTTGAGGTTTTCACTATTGTTTCTCTTTTATTACTTCTCACTTATGTGCTTTTCTCATCTGGCCCACTGGGTATATGTGGTGGTAGTTTTAGCTCTGTACATCAGAGTTGCCACCTGGTATGTCTCTGGAATTTGGCACCAGGTTTCAAAGTGCATAACTTCTATCCCTCATTTCCCAGAGGGGTGAAGCAGACCTGGGACCTGCTGGAGTAGTATCCTCACTGGGTAGCCGTGGCCTTGAGCAGCTTTATCCATTTACCCTGGAGGGCTGTACACATGTTAACATTTTTTGTTTGTGTCATGAAAAGAAAAAGATTGGAATTACTGCAGAAATAATGTTAAGACTTTTTAAAGTTTTGGGGATGATCGGAGAGGCTTTTATTTTGACATTTCTTTGGCATATCTTAATACTGCTTAGTAATTCTCAAAGAAGCAGTGATCTGTTTATAAGGTAACAGGGGAGTGAGTGTTAGAGGTTAATTTGAAATAGTGAAAACATATGGAATTGAGACAGTGCTAAAGCTGGAGATGATGTAGGAAGGCACCCTCTTTCTGCTATTTGATATCACAGTGATCAGAGCTAAAAATATTATTTTTGCATCTCAAGTTTTAGTCTGAAGTGAGAGTAATGTATATTGCTAAATTCTGGGGTCAATGTGAAGACAGAAGGTGATAAAAGGTAAATGTAGTGGGGAAAAGACATGCAACTATTGAAATATAGGTTTGCTGTGGCAGAGTCTCGTTTATGTTATGTTATGTTATGGTATGTTATGTTATATTAGGCTTTTCCCTCCAGCCAGTTCCTATACTTTGTTCCTTGTGCTTTTGGTGCTACCTTATAGCAGGGGACTCAGCATTAAAACTCACTGTGTATATACAATAGGGGGAGGTGTAGTCAGGAGCTATGGTTGAGAACTAGAAAACTGCATGTTTAGAAATTAGACATGTATCTGTTTGCCATGTAAGAGGTCGTGGAGTCTGTCAGCTGTTTTAATTTGAACCTATACAATATGATCCTGATGATTATTTCAGTGAGAAATAGTGGTGGTTCTTTATATCTGGTCTGTAGATAAAATTACCACACAAAGCAACATCACCTTTGTTTAATACACTTTTGGGGACATTTAGTGACACTTGTTTATGTATATAACTCATTTGAGAAGTAAATACATTTTATACTTTTAAAAATCATTTGTGGACTTTAGAGAATAATATATATTTATATGCACACAAGATCCATTTTAATTAATCTTATTTCTTACTAGAAAAAACAGATATTAATGCCTTAATATTATATCTAAAGATCTAGAAATAGAAACAGTTACTAACATCCTTGGGATTTTGGAATAGAGGACTTTATTTTACTAGAATTTCTGAAAATTTTTCTGTGTGTGTTTTGGAGACTCTTTCATAACCTTTTATTATTTATTTGTTTTCTGGTACCAGGGATTGAACCCAGAAGCACTTAACTTCTGAGTCACGTCCCCAGCCCCCTTTTTTAAAAATATATTTTTAGTTGTTATTGGACCTTTATTTATTTTTTATTTATATGTGGTGCTGAGAATCAAACCAGGTTCCTCATACATGCTAGGCAAGCACTCTACCACTGAGCCACAACCCTTGCCTCCCCAACCCCCCAGGCCTTTTTTGTATTTTATTTATATACAGGGTCTCAGTTGCTTAGGGCTTTGTTAAGTTGCCCAGGCTGGCTTTGAATTCATAATCCTCCTACCTTAGCCTCCCGAGCCATTGGGATTGAAGCCATGTGCCACTGCTCCCAGCTCATAACCTTTTATTATAAAAGTTTTCCTTTCCGATTAGGTTTAATTCTTTGTTCAACATTCATCCATGCATGACTTTCCCCCAAACTTTGTTCTTGTTCTTTAAGATGATTATTTTATTATTTTTAACTTTGTATAATGAGTTGACTGGTATTAAAAAACAAAAAAAAAATTAAATGTGTTTAAGTTGAAGAAATAAAAATAAAAATATATGTAATCAAGTTTTCCCATATAAAAGTAATTACATTTTTAATAGTTGAAAGATATTGACAGAAGTTAACTTTCTTTCTTAATTCCAGCTTTTTTTTCTTTTCTTTTTTTTTTTTTTTTGAGTAGCAGGGATAAGTTGCCTCAGCTTATTTTTTTATCACAAAAACTAAGACTGGAATAAGTTTAATAAGACTCGAATAAGTTGGAATAGGATACTTCCAGGGTGTAGACTTAAGGCAGAGACTTAAAATAGGTTTTAAAATTTTTAAATATAAAGCCAGGCATGTTAATACACACCTATAATCCCAGCTATGCAGGAGTTTGAGGCAGGATGAGTCCAAGTTTGAGGCCAGCCTGGGCAATTTAGTGAGATCCTGTCTCAAAATAAAATAAGAAGGGTAGAGTGATGTAGCTCAGTGGTAGAGCACTTGCCTAGCATGCATGAGGCCCTGAGTTTAACCTCAGTTACTGGAAGAATAAAAATTAAAACAGGGTGGGTTTTATTATTGTAGAACCAACAGAGCTAGGCCTTGTAAAACCTTTACTGAAAGTAAAGATCTTAGTGTATAGAGTTGCTGTCTAATAGTTAAGTGGGACTGAGGGTGTGGCTCAGTGGTAGAGGGCTTGTTTAGCATTTGGCCTTCGGTTTCATCCCTGGCACAGCCAACAAACGGTAATGTGATTCTGGTCAAAGAAAATCTGTTCTATCTCAGGAGAATATATGAAAGATGGCTACTGAGAGAGTCTTAAAATTAGCAAAGAATGTTACTTGCTGCAATAGATGTTTAATAGACGGGAAAATTCATAAAAACAAAGTAAAAGAAGAAAGGTGTGCCTGCCACCATACTACACTCAAACTCTTTCCTTACCAATTAAAGGCTATCACCTTAGACTTCAAATTGTTCTAGAAAAATGTTGTATGCCTTTACATTATTTTACTAGGAATTTTGTTAGAATAGGTCTCTGTTAACTCATCTTTACTGGAATTCTTATACATGAAAGGTAAGTAGGTCAATCCACTATCCACCATTATGAAAAGACAATGTGAACTTTGCTTAAATAATTCAGAATTCTTAGGAGACTCATAAATCAACACCATTTCTTCATGAAAGAAATCTGTACACATTCTAAAGTAAATGCAGTTGCGTTTATTATTCTTAGTAGTGACTTAGCTTATGTTCTCCCAGGGTAACTGTTGCAAAACCATTTAAAATATTGTTTCATGTAAATATGGCTCTTTAATCACTATTTGCCTCTGCCTGAGCAAAATAGTGAAGCCTTATCTCAAAATAATGATGATGATGATAATAATAATACAAAAACATTTACATGGTTTATTTGAATTAGCTCATATGTACAAGTTTAGAATTAAAAATATAGCATCAAGAAAAAATTTAATTTTCTCAGATAAAATTTTTAAAAATATTTTTAGTTGTAGATGGACACAGTATCTTATTTTATTTACTTATTTTTTTATGCTGTGCTGAGAATTGAACCTAGAGTCTCACATGTCCTAGGCAAGCACTCCACTAATGAGCCCTAACCCCAACCCCTCAGATGAAATTTTAATTTGGACAAATTCTACTTCCTCCTTTGTTCATGGACTTTTTTCTTTTTTTCCAGTTTTCTAACCTATGTATTTATTGTACTGGGGGTTGAATCCAAGGATCCTTTACCACTGAGCTATATCCCCACCCCTTTTTATTTTTGAGGACAAGGTCTCACTAAGTTGCTTAGGGCCTAAGTTACTAAGTCTGGTCTGAACTTGTGATCCTCTTGCCTCAGCCTCTTAAGAGTCACTTGGATCACAGGTGTGCACTATCTCACCTGGCTCTGCTCTTTTTAAATTCACCTTTCTTGTTATATTTATTGATTATATAGGACTTAAAATGTTACTTTTTTTTTTTTTTTTTTTTTTAGTGAGAGAGGAGAGAGAGAGAGAGAGAGAATTTTTAATATTTATTTTCTAGTTCTCGGCGGACACAACATCTTTGTTGGTATGTGGTGCTGAGGATCGAACCCAGGCTGCACGCATGCCAGGCGAGTGCGCTACCGCTGAGCCACATCCCCAGCCCTAAAATGTTACTTTTTCAGTTAAAAATTTTTACCAAGATTGTTGAATTTTCATCCCATAAGTAATATTCTCCATGCTTTTAATGATATTAATAGCTGTTAGGGAAAAGTGCTCAATGGCAGCAGAAGTAGCAGATTTCCAAGCAATTTTGTGTTCCAGAATTTTTTTTAAATGTATTGCCTTAGACTAGCTGATATATTATCTTATCTGTATATCCAGGGAATATGGCACATTGAGAGGAAGGGGAAGCATTCTTGGGTTAATACTGATTTGAAACTAAATATTATCACCATATAAGAATGTATATAAAGATGTTTGTATGATCAGCTAAAACTAACTTAGAAGGAATATACTGAGTAAATTGATGTTACCCTTCCCCTCTAAAATTTAAAAAATCTTAAAAATCTTATTAAAATATAAGGTCATCATGTCGAACATTCAACGAGTAAGTGTTGAGTGACCTGCTTGCTTATGGGGTATAACTCACATTATGGGTTAATTATGGGATATAACCCACATTAGACTTTAGCCAAAAAAAAAAAAAGTTTAGGTAGTTCCCAGAGCAATTGGCATAATAGCAACCTAACCTTTGTCTACCAGTATTGTGAGCTGATAGCATACTAGCAGGCTTGAATTAATTTGTAATGGAAATTGACATAGAATTTAATTGATTATGCACTCTAAAACTGTTCAATTTTAATTCAATTTAAATTATTTTATGAAAATGTTATTGTTTATTTTAAGTAATATTTTTAAGGATTAGTTAAAAGAGAAAAAAATAAGTGTGCATATAGACATTTACTTCTGCTTGAGTCTCTATCAATATCATGGACCACTGTGGATTCCTCATTGTTTTCAACAAAAATGTATATGGTCATAGTTATAAATCTTTTTGCCTCTGTTGCATGTGTCACTCCAGGAAAGCATTAAGAAAGCCTAGGTCCCCTGAGTAAAATGAATAGGAAATGCAAAGGTATTTTATTTTCATTGGTCACTAATAACTTTTAATAATGATTAGTCAGATATGCAGGGTTTGTTTTGAAATACTCCAAGGGAGGCGGGAAGGCAGAGGAAATGAATGACAAAAAGTTCTCTTTACTCTTAATTTGCTGGAAATTTTTCACTGAAAGTTTTTTAAAAATGCTAAAATAGAACTTGTCCAAATTCAGTTAATTTTATCTTATTTTTTTCTGCTATTTATCTTGATTTATGTTTACTGAAAACAGATTATTCTATCCTTGAATATTTTGAAACCTAAGAAGTTTTCTACTCAAATCTTTGAATACAGATAGGCACACACAAAGCCTGTTTCCAGGATCCTGAAGCATTGGTAAATCTTGTTTATTATCAAACAAGAGATAATAATTTGAATGGGAATGTCCTTTGCCATTTGATAATGCCAAAATTAAGGGTCCCTTCAGTATAAAAAATGAAACTAGGTTCAAAGCATGAGACTTATCAGTAGAAATATTTTTCCCTTGGAGCCCACATGACGGGGAAGGGAGGGAATGGTGGTATTTGTTTTCCATATCTAATTATATGTTGACTTCATCAGAAAATAACATGGCAAGAGAAACAGATCCTTGGTGTGTGTGTGTGTTCATAGTATGAAAACAAAGTAGTATGGGTTGGAACTTTAGGGGAAAAATTATTGGGAAAAGGAGGAAATAAAAAACAAGAGAAAAGGTAGATTTTTGTTATGTATTCCATGATTCTAAGTACTATTCCAAAAGCTTCATAATTGTATTGGTGTTGAAAATTAATTCTGTAATAGGAATTAGAAATCATGTCTCATTTAACTCTTTTGAAGTCACAACTTTATAATATAGTATGTTGTGAGAAAATGGTAGCCATTCATTTCATTTATTGAGCTCCTGCTCTGTATTAGGCTTTGTGCTTTTACACATTATGGTTCTAATGCCTTTGGCTCTTCCCTTTAAAGCATTATTTCTATAGCATCAAACTAATTATCAGCTGAAAACACGCATTCAAATATAAAATTTATGTCTAGCCATGAAGACCTAAGAGAGCAATATCCCTTGCTTTTTTATATTTCTCTTTTAAAAAAAGTTAGGTCTCTTCCAAACCCCTTAAATATGAAGGCCAAATCCTTGGAATCTTTGGAGAGTTATAGTTTGAAAATATTCTATTTTTATTTTTGTATTATTTTGGTACTAGGGGTTGAACCCAGAGTACTTTACGGTGAGCCACATTCCCAGCCCCTCTCACTTGTTCCCCACCTTTGCATGAACCCCCCCACCCCCGCTTTTTTTTTTTGATATTGAGAGTTGAACCAGGGTCTACTGAATTGTTTCGGACCTTGCTAAGATTCAGAGACTGGCCTTGAAATTCTGATCCTGCTGTCTTATTCTTTTTTATGTTTGTTTTGAGACAATGTTTGGCTAAGTTGCCCAGATTGGCTTAAGCTTTTGATCCTCCTGCCTCAGCTTCCCCGGTTGCTGGGATTACAGGGATATTCCACCATGTCCAGCTGAAGATATCCTATTTTTAAAATGTGTACAGAATATAATGTCCTAAAAAAGCCTGCTAAATTAATATTATCACAGGGTTTTTCAGCTTTAGTACTTCAGCATTTTGTAACTGATTCTTCAGTTTCTGTCAATCCTACTCTAATAGTAACCTGTCAGTGAATTAAAAAACAGCATGCATTTGTATTGAAAACTTTTTAAATGTGTTAACCCATTTTTCTGTAGTAGGTACTAGAATATTAGGTGAAAGAACTGAAAATTTGTTGTTGTTACTTTTACTCTTTCTGTAGTTCTAATAGGCTTATGTTATCAGATTATCACCTAAGTGGTCTTTGCTTAGATGTTATTAAAAATGTTTGAAAATGACTTGAATGTATTTGGAGTATGTTTTAAATACTATTATAATATTCCTGTAAGGCACTTACCTTTATCCATACATGTTGTTATTCTGATGATGGGCTTTTAAAATCTTCATTGTAAAGTAGTTAGCTAGTTTATGTATGATTTTTTTCCTTTTTTTAAAAAAAGGATAGCCATTGGTTCTGATTAATCTCTACTGTTTAAACTAAAACATGCAATCATAATCTTTATGTTAAAGTATAGCAGACCTCTTAGATATTTTAAATAGTACATTTTTGTCCACTAGAGAAATGTTAAAACATTTTAGCCATTTATTTATTTATTTTGGAGTGCTGAGGATGGAACACAGGGCCTCACATGCACTAGGCAAATGCCCTACCACTGAGCTACATCCCCAGCTCTAAAACAAAACATTTGATCAGTTATTCTTTTGAAACTTTTCACCAAAACCAGTAAAAGTAATTGGGGTGTAGCCCCATCCGGACCTGATTATTTTTCTCTTGAGAGTAGGCCCTTTCTATCCAAGATAGGATTGATCTTCAGTTATTAAAACAATAGATAAGGGCTGGGATTGTAGCTCAGTGGTAGAGCACTTACCTAGAGTCAGTATGTTAACTTTTAAGCATGACTAGCTAATCTCAGTATTTAGAGGAACCTTACCTCATTTTTATTGTATTCCAGACATTTAGTAGAGATAAATATTATAGCACAAATTCTTTCAATAGAGTTGACTGGTAAAGAACTTTTCAACTTAACATCTTACATTACAGGATTCTTCTGCCATAGTTAAAGTTATCGTTTACAGTTTTATAGTCGAGTTTTTTGATTCATGTTACTTTAAAAGACACTGACTTTTGACGATAAATGAGAAAAATAGCTGAATGAAGGTACGGAATCATTGTAATTGCAATGCTTAATGGAAATTCCACTGAGCATTTCTTAAGACTTAGAAGAATGTTATTTATAACTAAAAATATAGGAGAGAATGGAGAACACCAAGAAGCTGGGCATTCTCCCATCTATCTCGCCACTCTCTTAAATAATTTTAGTTGGATGGATCCCAGGGAGGATAAAAATTTTATGGGTCCCAGGAATTTCTAAAAGTTCAAAATATTAAATATACTCAGGTGTTTGTAAACTTTTAAAGTCTTGTCCCTGGCCTGGGGATGTAGCTCAGTGTTAAAACACTTGCCTAACATGTGCAAGGCCCTGGGTTCCATCTCCAACACCACAGAAATCAATCAGTCATTCAATATCATCTCCCATAATGAAGCTGATGTTCCTTATCAATTCAGCATATAAAAATAAGGGTAATTTGAGAATGAGAAGTAATGGTAATACATAGACCCAGAGTATATCTCCCAACATGGGGTTATTAAAAAT
The DNA here is from genome assembly GCF_045843805.1 of Urocitellus parryii. Classification (NCBI taxonomy): domain Eukaryota; kingdom Metazoa; phylum Chordata; class Mammalia; order Rodentia; family Sciuridae; genus Urocitellus; species Urocitellus parryii. The sequence continues at coordinate 54,808,917 of NC_135539.1, forward strand.
TAATCCTGAAATTCTCTAATATTTCTTTTCTTTTTCTATTAAGTTGCTATAGCCCAAGGTGGAACAATCCAGATTTCTAATCCAGGATCTGATGGTGTTCAGGGACTACAGGCATTAACAATGACAAATTCAGGAGCTCCTCCACCAGGTGCTACAATTGTACAGTATGCAGCACAATCAGCTGATGGCACACAGCAGTTCTTTGTCCCAGGCAGCCAGGTTGTTGTTCAAGGTATATTTTATTAATCTAATACATTTAGAATACCTATGGATTATTGATATCACACCCTTTAGTGGTGATTTTAGAGTTTGATGAAATATACAGGAGATAGAGTTTGGGGGTGGGGTGGGAAACAAAAAAGCTTGAAGAAGAAATATTTTAATACATTAAAGAAGTGAAAGAAATTATCTGACTTTCACTCTTTAGCAGTTTTTACTGGTTCTAAAGAAAGGCTAAATTCAGAGCAACATGATAGACAAAGGGAGTTGGAAACATTAATGAATTTTTAATTAGGTTAATAGCCTTCTTTTGGAAGTCACAAATGCTGTACCTCCTATATTTCTCATACCTGTTTTATGAAGAGTTAAGTATATAGTCCACAATGCCCTGAATTTGGGTCTTTCCTCAGCTATTACATTCAAGTCTAATTTCTAAACAATTCATTTCAAAACAAATGCAGTGTGTGTGTGTGTGTGTGTGTGTGTGTGTGTGTGTGTGTATTAGTCTGTTATCATATTTGAATTTTTCTGTACCCATTCTAGCTCTTCTGAAAGCTGACAGTAGTGAAATAAAAGTTGGGGTGTAACCCTGAACTTTTAGGATTACCTAAGATTTAAATTAAATTTTAATTAAATATTATTTGAACTTCATTTGTGCTTATGATAACTGTAATATGTGTATTTAATACAGTTTTTAAAAATTCTGTGTTTTAATTTAATTATTTTCCTTGGGTTCATTTGCTTAGGTTGCATAGCAGTAATTTTAAGACAAGTGATACCAGTTCTTTTAGTTTGAAAGTCTCGCAAGTATGGGGAAAAAACAGGTTATAATTAATATAGATTGTAATAAAAGTATGTGAAGAACTGAAATAGTAAATTAAAACAACCTTATATTTTTCCCTTACTCATGAACCTTATGTATCTAAATGAATAATCTTATTATTTTTAAAAATTGTAGTTGGACACAATACCTCTATTTTATTTATTTATTTTTATGTGGTGCTGAGGATCAAACCCAGTGCCTCACACATACTAGGCAAGTACTCTACCGCTGAGCCACAACCCCAACCCCTAAATGAATAATCTTGAAGAATAGTCATTTTTCTCATCATCTTTTTACATGGAAAGATCTGAAAATTTGAACTGTAAATAGAGATTGTTTTTATAATTTTTGTTTTATATAATATACATGTAAGTCTTGTGTTTGGGGAGTTTTATGTAAGAACTTATCTATTTATTTATTTTTATGATTTGGGGTACCAGGAATTGCAGGGGTGCTCAACCATTGTGCGACATCCCTAGTCTTTTTTTTTTTTTTTTTAAAGGACAGGGTGTCACTAAGTTGCTTAGGACCTCTCTAAATTGCTAAGGCTGCAGAATCACATCGGTTACACATCCACATTTTTACATAATACCATATTAAAAGTTCATAACCCACTTGAATCAAATGTATGGAAGATGATATGTCTAGAGCTTTTTAATGTTTTGAACAACCAATAAAAAAAAAATTGCTAAGGCTGGCATTGAACTTGCCATCCTCCTGCCTCAGCTTCCCAAACCAGAATTCTTTTTCTTCTACAAGTCACAGAATTATTTTTCTACATTATCTTCCATGAACTTTTATAGTTTTATATTCTTAATCCATCTAGGTCCCACTTCTGTGTATAATTAGCTGGAAATCCGTTTTTAATGTTTTCTCCCTATACTGTATCCCGAATCATTGGTTTGTTCTTTCCTCATTAATTTATGGGGCAACCTTAATTATACAATAGTTTCTTATGTAATTTTGGATCTGTCTCACAACTCTGTTCTGTACAATTTATCTTTTTCTTTATGCTAGTACTATACTTTCTGTCTTCCAGAACAAGTTCTTCATCTTTCTTTTTTCTTTTTTTTCATGCTGATTTAGCTATTTGAAACATGACTCTTTCATATGTTTAGAATAACTGAGTTTTTAAGTAATAATAATAATAAAAAAACAGTGATAAGACAGCATTTAATTTATAGATTAAGTTGGGGAAAGATGAAGTTTTTATAATGTTGTTAAAATGATAAATCTCAAACTACAGGTTTTTTACTTAGTAAGATTTTGTTTTAAACAGTTTAAAATTTTTCTCCATGGCGGTCTTACTCAACTGGTTCCTGAATGCTTTGTGGTAGTTTTTGCTATCATGAATTGTACCTTATTTTTTGATCACATTTTCTATTTGTTGCTGGTATAAATAGATATTGATTTTTTAATAGTTGATCTTTTATCTACTAACCTAGATAAATTCTAATTACTTTAAATAACACTGATTCTTTGTGAATCCATTTGTCAAACTTTGTAAATATTTACACCATATATAAATAAGGTTTCTTCTTGTCAAATTTTTTTACTTTTTTTAATCTTTTTTTTTTCTCTTTTTCCTCTCTCCTTCTCTTCTCCCTCTTTCTCCTCCTCCTTTTTTTAATATTAGTGTCTAGGAGTTTCAGTTCTGTGTTAAACATAGTCAGTCAGTGGGCATTCTTATCCTGAAATTAAAGACAATATTCCCTATCTATCTTTTACTCTAATATCTCACTGAAAGGCAATATCAATTTCATTTTGAATTCTTAGTTTTTATCTTGATTGATTCTTCTGCAGTACTTAATACTGTTGACCTCTGCTTCCTTCACTTTCTTAAACTGCATTCTCATTCTCATTCTCTCCCTTTTCTGCCTTAATTTCAGTCTCTTTTGTTGGGCTAATCTTCCTCTGCCAGTCTCCTTAGTGTAGTGGTATGCCCTAGGATTGTATCCAGGGCCCTCTTCCCATTAGATTTGAGCATTTTTCCTGGATGATCCATTCACTGTGATGATGCCTCTTACTCCAACTGGCTAGTTAGATGTCCACACTCATCTTTGATTCCTTAAGACCAGACTTGACTTTCATTTTTCCCTACCACAAATCTCCTTTTGTTTTCTGTATTTAAGTAATACACTACTTGTCCTTTGCTTTAAGCCCAAAACCTGGCTTACTCTTCCTGCACCTCTCCTCCCAAAGCCACTTTGTGTATTCCTCCCCTTAACTAAGTCACACATGTTTTCTACTCCTCCACACCCCATCCTAGTTCAGACTGCCACACCTGTGATTGGTGTCTACATCAGTTGTCTGCCCTGAAGCTGGTAGTTTTATTGTTTTGTGTTACTTGGAATTGAACCCAGAGCCACTTTATCACTGAGCCACATTCCTAGTCCTTTTGATTTTGAGACAAGTTTTCACTGATTTGCTTAGGGCCTCACTAAACTTCTGAGGGTGGACTCAAACTTGTGAATTTCCTGCCTCAGTCTCACTAGGACTACAGGCATGTACACCATGCCTGGCTTCTGAAGCTGGTAGTTGTAAAAGAGCTTTCAGATTTTTCTCATTATACCAGAGGCAACTTCTTCCTTCTTGCCTTAGTTTTCTTTATTTTTTTGACGGGCGGAGGGTGTAGGGGTCAGGGAATTATTTCTAAAATCTCAGCTAGACTCTTTTCATTGCCTTCCAATGATTCTAGAATCTACTAGTCTCTCTCCTTTTAAAAAAATATTTTTAGTTACAAGTGGACAAAATAACTTTATTTACTTTTTATGTGATGCTGAGGATGGAATGTAGTACCTCACATGTGCTAGGCAAGTGCTATACCACTGAGACATAACCCCAGCCCAATCTCTCTTTAAAAAAAAATTATTGGGGAGGTACTAATATTTATTATAAACAAGTCTGTATCTCCAACTTTTTTTTCTTGTATATTATGCTCTCTATGCTGCAGTTTAGAGTAGTCTTCCTAAAATTTACATCTAAACACGCATCCTAATCCATTTGAGCTGTTATAACAAAATAACCAGAGACTACGTAGCTTTCACGATACATTTTTTTTTTTTTTAACATTTCTGGAGGCTGGGAAGTCCAAGATCAAAATACTAGCAGAATCAGAATCAGTGTCTGCCCAGGGCTCACTTCCAGGCTCAGAGATGGCCATCTTCTTGTGTTTCTTCAAGTAGCAAAAGAAGTGAAGGAGCTCACTGGGGTCTGTGTTGAAGGGCACTGATTCCATTCATGAGGACTCTACCCTAAAAACCTAACCACCTAAAGGTCCCAACACATTTGTACTGGGGCTTAGGATTTCAACATAGAAATTTGGGGTGGGTGACATAAACATTCACTCTATAATGTCATATCAACCTCTATTTAGAACCCTTAATTGAATCCCTATTATTTGCAAGATAGAGCTCAAAAAAATCTTTTATGTGGCCCAAATCTTGGTTTGATCTTGGCCTTGTCCCTTTACTGGCCTCTTACCTCTCTCCTTCTCCCTCTTTTGAATGCAGCTCTATTTCTTTCATTTTCTCTGATAGGCCATGCCCTTTCTCCTGTCTAGGGCTGTCATACTTACCTTTTGTTTTTTTAAGAACACTTTCCTCAATTGTATGCATTATTCAGATTTCATCTTAGATGACCCTTCCTCCAGGAAGACTTCTCCGATTCTCCATATCTGGCTTAGACAACCCCTGGGTCCCCACTGCACCTTATTAGGCATTGTATCACACTTGTTGTGACTTTCTATATCCTGCCTATATGGTAAGTCTGTTTGGACAAGGATCCTTAGTACCCAACAGAGTCCCTGGCATATGATAAATGTTAAACATTTACTGAATGAAAGCGAAATAGTCTTCCTCCTTAAAAATGTTATTAATTCCATATGCTGATTGAATGAGTTTAACTAGTATAGGGAAATATATTAAAACTTTACTAATTGCAGTGAATTAACTAAGCAACCAATTTCCCTCCTTCCTTGCCTTCCTTTCCTCTTCTTTTCCACTAATATTTCCTGAGCATTTTTGTGCCAGTTTAAAGAGACATTTGGCTAAAAATCAAATTGAACCTTTTTATTTTTTAAAATATTTTCTTGGTTGTCAGTGGACTTTATTTATTTATATGCAATGCTGAGAATTGAACCCAGTGCCTTACACATGCTAGGCAAGTGCTCTACCACTGAACCACAACTCCAGCCCCCAAATTGAACTTTTTAAGTCTGAAGTAAAAATTTACTAGTAGTATTCTTTGACCCAAACCTGAGGTATGACTGGACAGAATAGAGTTCTTGATGGAACCCCCTGATTGAGATTGATATCTAGGGTGATCCCCAGGCTTACTTTGTCCTGTCTTCTGTTAAAATCCCAAGCATCTTTGCAGAGTCTCTGGAAAATTACTAGAAACATGGATACTACCTGACATGTTATGTCCAGAGCATCTGAATGTAAAGTTCCTGCCTGCCTGGAAGATGCTTAATTGGATAAAGCAAAAAATATGGTGTAATGTTCTTTTCATTGATATAAAGTCAGGTTGAATTCTAATCGTATAAGGGAATGGCCTTTGTACAAACCATTGATAAAAATAAAAGGTCTCAGTGACACATCACTTATTTTTGTGCATTAGAACTGCAGATATTTTTTTTTCTAGGACATGATCTATTATTACTGTTGAACATTTGCCAGCTTTGTGTCCAACCATGCTATTGTTAAATTTTCTATAATAGTCTGGCTCTTCATGTGCTGAACCTTCAAATTATTCAAATAAAATTTTACATTTAAAAATTTATCAATAGTAATTGTGCTTTATTTATGAATTTTTAAAATCACAAAACCCTTTTCAAGGGGCTTTAGTCAGTAAAATAATGTATTAGGTTGAGTTACAAATTGCTGTTTATATAGGCCAAAATGTTCAAATATCAGAAAGTTCATATGTTTTAATGTAATAGTTGTGGAAGAATGTTATGCAATACTACATTGGCACAGTGAATTTTTAAAATTTCTGTATCTACTTTCTTCATGTAAAAATTAGCAAATTCTGTGTCATGTTAGGAACAGCTGGTTTTTATGGTGTTGTAGCAAATGGTTCAAAGTGAACAAAGGCAACTGGATGTTTCTTACTTGGTAAATTTAGAAGTGTCTAAGAAGGACAGAGAGAATTTCTGTGCTGATTGTCAGTGTATTTGTGGATTTTTTTAAATCCCCAGAGTTTACATGTGTAAGTACTTTTTTTCCCCCTCTGAATTATGAGAAACATATAGGCTTTATTCCTCTTATGTTCACCTAGAAACCTTGGACACAACAATAAAGAAGTAGTTCCGTAAGATATAACCATGTAACTTTTAATGCTAATGAGACTTTTTTTTTTTGCCAGAAACCATTGTAACAGATTTTTATTTAAAAATGAGAAACAAGAACATTAAGATGGTTTATTACAGGAAGAGTTTTTATAGGGCTTTGGTTTCAGTGAGCTGGTCTGTGACAAAGCAAATTGATGGCTGTGATAGGCTAGTGATGTCATTGTGATGTCAATACTCCTACTTATCTTGCACATGCTTGCTAGTTTGGAACACTTTATGTTGAACTGTGATAGGGGAAACAAGACAGTTCTGTATGCAGAAGCCCATCATGGCTGTAACTGGAGATGAAACAGGTAAGAATTTTAAAGTGGGATTTAAATTAATTCTGCAGATATTTTTGAAGTTTAGAAAAAGTATCTAAGAATATCTGAGTGTTTGAAAAAGTATTACTTTCTAGTTGCTTAAGAATAAGAAGTTTTTAGACATATATGTCTGTACATTATTAACTCACTTCTTTAAGGCATCTTGGTGTAATTGCTTCTTTGCTCCGTACTGTACTGCTTGCTTGATTAAAGTAGTAACCCTCTGTGACTCTCTTTCTCCCTTCACCATCTCTTTCCTTCCTGCACGCAGCTCTGCCCTACTAAAATAAGCTATTATTCCATCTGCAACCTGTTGCAAATTCAGTGTAGCTACAAGTTAAACATAATGTTCACCATGGTAAAAAATTAAGCTTCCGATTTCATTACTGCGTATAAAGGTAGCTCCAAACAGGATAGGAGAAACCAATGTGCTGTGAATGTTTTGCGTGCCTACTTGTTTCTTTCCTCCTGTATTTAAAATGGTGTCTGTTCCTCAGCTAATTGAGTTCAAAGGGCTGACGTCATTACATTTCCTGGAATCGTGTTTCAGCAGGGAAGTGGAAAAGTTAAACTCCAAGCGAGCTGCACATTGACGTCAGCTCCGAGTCATGTTGTGATTTAGTCAGTTCCTTTCTGCTTTGTCAAATGCTGCTGACAGATTGAGTTAACTAGCTCACTACTGCCTCTATCTCCAAGATCACCCGTAGACTGAATAGTTTTTCTTATAAGCCTTACTTTAACATTTCTCTTGAGGTAAGTATGTGCTTGAAGAGGGAAACCATTTTATGCCACCTGTACTGCTTGCCTGAGCAGAAGTTGGGGGCTGTCAGGAAAAATTAAAGGGTAAGATTGTGCCTCCTGATGAGGCTGCTGTCCCTGCACATGCTTGGTGACAAGTGGCCTATATATAGCCTGGAGGAATTCTTTGGCTTTTGCTGGATCTATAGGAACTTGGGATTCAGAGTGCTCTCTGGTGCCCAGTCAGGGAAGTGCTTGTCTTTTCATTGTTCCCCACCCCCTAGCCTCTGGTATTTAAATTTGTAATCAGTAATTCTCTTTACTGTGGTTTGATTTTCTTAGTTACATATAAGTGATTTTGAAAGATTTAGTTACTAGTGACCTTTGTGTGCTTGCAACATTGTTTATTCACTGTTCTTATTTGTAACCCAGTTCTGAATTTGTAGTTGAATTAAGAATGAATGGTGATTACACAACTTTATCACAATTTAGCTCTTTAGAGTTAGCTGGGTCTCAGCCCCCTTCCTGGATTAGAACATTCCATTGTCTTGAGCAAGTAAAACCTGCATTGAATTGTTTTTAAGTTTGTCTTAGGACTTTTTTTTTTAAAGAAGTTTTGTGAAGTTATAGAAGTGCTGTAGATTATAGAAGGTCTTAAATGATAAATTTATTATAAGATAGATGAATTTAAAATGATCTCAAATACTGCATGTCATATGATTCTTAGAAACAAAGGCATATTTGTCTATATATTTACTTTCTAGACATTATTGGTTTATCTGTCTTTTTTTTTTTTTTTTTTTTTTTGGTGGGCAGGTACTGGAAATTAAAACCAGGAGTCCTTTATCACTGAGCTATAGCCCCAGCCCTTTGTTGTTGTTGTTTTGAGACAAGGTCTCACTAAATTGCTGAGGCTGGCTTCCAACTGTTAATTCTCCTGGCTTAGTTTCCCCGGGTTGGTAGGATTATAAGCTTGTGCTACCATGCACTGCTGGTTTGTATTTCTTTTAACTAAACCTTTAATTCCTATTCCCCATTTGACTTGTCTAAGCTTGAGAATTATAGCAATACAATAAAATAAAATGATAACAAATACTGAATATATTGAAAGATGAATGTTAAGGCAATTATTTATGTAAAGAGCTTAACCATTGCTTATTAAACATAAATTAAACATTTTATACATTTATGTTTACAGAACGAACATACCATCCTTGAAATTTTTTTCCCACAGTTTAAACAGTAATGCTTAATCATAATTCCCTTTCCAATTTAAAATTTTCAAAATGTTGAAACAAAACTATCAAGTAGTATAGAGCATTCTTTCACAAATCCTGATTGTGCTTTTGGAAATAATTATTTTCCAAAATCTCCTCAGTTCTCATAGAATTAATGCTATTTGAAAACCTATTTGAAAATGAAAAATAAGTCATATTGCCTTTTTTTCCATAAGTGCGGAAAGAGCGCAGGATTTAAGGATATTTTCAGAGGTACAATAGAGCAGCTTTCAGAACCAGGCCTTTGAACTGTGGACTTGCAAACCAAGGGGATTGATCTAGTTCAATTGCTTGCAAACTCTTTGACCATGACCCATATTTTATATTATGACACAGTGGATGTGTGTATGTGTGTGTGTGTGTGTGTGTGTGTGTGTTTGTGTATACATTCTACATTTATATAAAATATATTTCAAACAGAATACTCACTTCCTTTTCTAATTTTTCATTTAATGCTCTTCTTAATTTGTTTTTTCTTTTTGTGGTGCTAGGAGTTGAACCAGGGCCTCATGCCTGCTAGGGAAGCTCTCTACCACTGAGTTATATTCATAGCTCCCTTAAAACACAGTTCTTGACTCATGAAATTAATTTTATGACCCACTAATGATCTATAACTTACAGTTTGAAAAAAAATTGATCTAGATCAAAATCAGGCTCCTAACACAAATGACTGGTCTAGCAGCATTTACTTAGAGGATCATGGAAGTGTCTGTCTGTAGTTTATTATTGATTCTGTTGGGTATCATTTAAATTTTTATAAGAAAAAAATTTGTTTTATTAATAAATTAATGTTAGGAGCATAATTCCTTCCTTTAGATTCAGAGTTTTAATAAGTTGTATTCAAATTGAGTTTCTGAATTGTTAACAACAAAACTTCCATCAATTTTGGATAATGATATCTTAATTTTCACCTTTGTGAAAGGAGATTATTGACCATGATTTTTTAAGCGCTTTAGACATAAAAGAATGAATTTGTTCAGGTTTAACAGCTTCTTGAAGTTGGTAGCAAAGCAAGATATAATTATGTTGGACATGAAAATAACAAATCATTTATCTATCTTGAGTTTAAATAAAACTTGAAAGTTCTGTGGAGGATGAAATGGAAAATGGCTTTATGCTGTTTTCCTATTATTTAAAAAAAAGGGAGAAGTGCTGTTGGGGATGGAACCTAAGGCCTCATGCATACTAGGCAAGTGCTGTAACTAAGCCTCAACTCCAAATATCTAATTAAAATAAAAGAAAAATTAATGCAATGTAATTTGGGACATTTATTTCATTTTGCCCCACCCATTTTATTTGCCTATATGAATATATTGCCTAATTAAATAATTATGATGCTACTTTGCATTTGTGTAAATAGAAAAATAAAAATCACTTAACATTGCAAATAAGTATAAATATAAATTGAAGAAAGTGCTATCAAAGTAACTATCAGGTTGTATATATGGAAAGCAGGAAATATAGGTTAAGATTAGGGTGAGCCTCATTAAGGAAACCATATTTAAATAGTAAAATAGAAAAGCACTTTACATGGGTTACAATTGAAATACACAAAACAGATACTGTTATACTCTTGTGTATAAATGAACACAGATCCTGACAGGTAAATGACCTTTCCAGCTTCTACAGGTACCAAGTAGTGAGCCAGTTTTTGTCTTCAGACTCCCTTGGTTCTGCTCATAGTATATTACAATGCTCTCAAAATTCACCTGACAAGGCCCAGAATGTAGCTCAGTGGTAGAGCACTTCCAGCCATGTCCAAAGCCCTGGATTTGATCCCCAGCACTGGGAAAAAAAAAATTCACCTGACATGGATAAATTAATACCAGTGTAACATGAGTCCTTATAGCATACTACACATTGGTTATAAAATATGCAAAGTGAATTAGCGTTCTTTTAAGTAGTCAAAATGGAGTTTTTACTAGAATTTTTATTATTACTCTCATAGGAAAATAGAGCATTTATTTGCCATTTTATGGAACATTAACTTTCAAGTATTCATACCTTTCCATTTTTTTACCCAGACTTTCAAAGATTTTTCACTTATTAAACAACCTAAGAAGGCCCCTTATGTGTAACTTCGCTTGATTGTGGTAATCATTTCATGATGTGTGTGTGTGTGTGTGTGTGTGTGTGTGTGTGTGTGTATATATATATATTTCAAAGCATCTCTTTGTACACCTTGAATATATATAATTTTACTTGTCAACTATACCTCAATAAAGCTGAAAAATTTAATGACAATTCCATGTGGTCTATGTGTTAATAGTAATTGTAATGAATTTGAAAATGTTTAGTACTTTAATAGGTATTTTTGGTAAATTTAATTTCCCCAAAGAAACCAGAGCAATGGAAAAAGGAAATATTTTGACAGTATGGGATGCAAGGCATAGATAGATAAGTCTGATTTGGGTAATAGGAGCACTGGTGTGGTGGTAGGAAGAGAGAGAACTGAAGAACAAAAGTGGAGTAGCTTACTGGAGAAAGGGAAAGCCCTCTCCCCTACACTTAATGACTTTTAAGTTACCTATGTTGCTTACTTAGGTGTATTTAAGATTACTGGCACATAGTGAAATGACATATGAAGGTAGGAACTTCCTCTATAGAGATGTTTTCCTTCAGTTAATATGCTTAGTACTTATGGATACTTCAGCAAATAAACGGTCAAATAAAATCACCGTCATATTGGGAGTTGGACAGTTGGACAGATTGTTTCACTTTGGTAACTATCAGAATAGGCATTTGGCTGGGTTTCTTATTTATTTCTTTGTTTCCTACTCTGACTTGTGGGTTTTTTTAGTTTTCTTCTTACCAATCTGACAAGAGTGTATCATTTGGTCATTTGTGATTCTCCACTTTTGAGGTTCTGTCTCAAGTGATTATATACACTAAAAGGGACATTTTATGTTATTTTTAATAGTTTGTTGTTTAAAGGGATATAACAATGTGTTATAAATGTAAAAAGTTCTTAGGCATATTTTTAAGCAAAATAAGGAGTAAGAACCATATATTTTGACTCCTCAGGTTTGTTAGAAGGGAAACTCCAGGGGAAATTTATTTAAGGATGTTATAAGCCTTTTAACTAAAATACAGTATAAGCATAATTTGGAACATTGTCTTTCAGAATTTAAGGAAGGGAAGAAGAAGGGAAATAACATTTGCTGAATGCCTACCATGTGCCAGGCACTGTGCTAGACACTTTGACATACATTACAGGGTTTATTGTGAGTATTAAATGAGATAATGTATCCCCATTTTACAGATGAGGAAACTGAACTTGCCCCAAGTCACATGGCTGGTAAGTGGCAGAGCTGGACTAGAACCCAGACTCCAAATCCCATGTTTTTTTCTGCTGTACCATGTTCAAAGCTTGCAAATAGAGGTATGAAGTTAATGATCAGAATTGAGAGTTCTAGAAATTTTCTTTTCCCATGAAATACTTGACACCAACCCCTCTAGAATTCTTTCATTTCAAGAGTTAGATGGTTGGAAATACATTATAGTTAAAACCCTCTTCTAAAAATGCCACATTAGATGTATTTAAGGGAAGATTTAGGAAATAATGTCTTTTATCAAGAAATGCCACTTTGAATAAATACATATCTTGTTGCTTTCTTTCCATATCATAATGATAAAGATTTAACTATCATAATTAAGTCTATAAGGAAGACTACTTACTTTAATCATCCCAAATACCTGTACAATACCCTAGGAAGTTCAAAATTATCTTTGTAGTATACACATAAACTAATGAAATAACCATTATATGCCAAGTACTAGGACACACCAAGGTAAAAAGATACTGCCCCTGACTTGTCTGAAAATTTTTACTTGCCTGAGAAAATTAGTGTATAAATAAATATCATATTATCTATCTTCAACTGTAATTTTTAAGCCCTACTGATGACCCCTGTATTTTTGGAAATAAAAATGAAATTCTAGAATAAAAAATATTTTGGACACTTTTTACTAGTTAGATGGGACAGTAATCAGCCTTTAGAAGAGAATAGGAATAAGAATTGGTCATCATGGAATATGATGGCTCTTTGAACTGTGATCCTTGGTTTCTAATCTGCTTTAAATGACCACTGAATTCATAACATCAGAAACTGAAGCCTACTAAGGTTAACACTGTTTCATAACTTATTTCAGAAAAAACAAGAAAGTCTCTTTGCCCATATCTTTTTAACATACTTTACTAATTAGATTACATTTGAATATATGGACTTTATCCTTTGACCTCTGGAAGTATACCATCCTATAGATTCTTTAGGCTATTATAGAAATTTATTCTAATTCCTACTAATTTATACTAATTCATATTTCTGGCTTGAACTAATAAACTATAATCTCTATTTTAACAAGAATAAAATTAACATGTAACATATCTGGAACATTATAATAAAACCCTGTTTACCTAACATCCCCGAACTAATATATATGGAAATATCATCCCTTTCTGTTATTTTAAAGTGATCTTTTTTTTTTTTTTCTGAGCTATTACTTCAAAATGTTTTAGGAATACTCCACTTGGAATTGCCACTATCCTTCATGCTGCCCAGTTTGGTTCTTCAAAGGTGGCTGTGGCTGTTCAAAACAGGCAAAAGTTGTTTGGAAACATTCCTGATGTCCATTTTCATCTGTGAAGTATTTCTATCCACCATCCCTTTTCCCAGTTTTTTAAAAAAGTTTGTTTTAGTAGATACTCTTAGCTTTTGTATTTCATGTAAACATTCTGTTCTAATTTCATATTACAGAAGGTAGCAAATGTATGCAAAACTAAAGAGTATAAGAAACCCTTAAGTACCCTTATATTAGTTTTTTTGTTTGTTTGTTTGGTTGGTTTTTTGTTTTGTTTTGTTTTGTTTTTTTCACTTCTTTGTGAGCACTGTTTGAAATAGCAAGCTTAGAACTAGGCCTGCATTGAGGCTGTCTGCGGATGTCAACACAGTAACATGTAAACTTCTGATTCCTCACTGGCTATTGTTCCAATTTTAGAAAGCCTGTAGCCTCCAGCTGTTGCATTGTTTAAGCTTTTATTATCCTATAACCTTCTTCCTTGGATGTGGGTAAAGAGAAAAGAGGGGAGGACTATATTATTTTATGTTCCACTCCATCTCCTCTGACATGATCAAGCTGTTTAAATAATAAGTGCATTATAATTTCATATATGTATACAATATATAAACTTTATTATATGAATAAATATATATATATATTTATATATATCAGGATTCACTGTGGTATATTTTTACAATGGACGTAGCATAATTTGGTAGATTTCATTCCCCAGTACTTGCCTATGCCCTCTCCTCTTCCCTTAATTTCCTTCCTCTATTGGAATCTCTTCTATTTTCCTGAATCCCTTTTAAAATTCTTTTTCTTTTTTTCCTCTCTAGCTTCCACATGAGAGGAAAGATTGACATTTGACTTTCTGGGCCTGACTTAATTCACTCAGCATGATGTTCTCCAGTTCCATCCATTTAAAAATAATAATAGGGACTCTGTAATGTTTTGAACGATCAATAAAAAAAAAATAATAATAATAGGGAGATTAGTAGGAGGATTAGTAGGAGGAAGGAGGAGAGGGAAAGGAAAGTTACTGGGGAATGAGATTGAGCAAATTATGTTATGTACATGTTTAAATATGGCATGAAGAATTCCATTATTACATATAATTATAATGCACCAGAAAAAACTAAAAATAAAAGAGATTAAAAAAAAATCTTTAGTAAGTTAGTTTACCAGGGGTTTTCTTCTTAAAAATTTCAAAGCTATAAAAATTTCAGCAACATATAATGAGGCATCTGTATATAATGTTTTGAATAGCCATCAAAACAAATATGGGACTTTTCCTAAGTTTAGTAATAGAAATTTGGCTGATGATTATTTATCACAGTTACTATTTATCGCCATTATTTTTAAATTATAAAAAGGAGAGGCAGTAAGTACTACCTTATAAATAGTATTTTTATTAATTCTGTGAAGACCTTTAGATAATCTTCCCTCAAAGCCACATTTTTCATTTGTTTTATTCTATTTCTTAATCTTCAAGCCCTAAGGGGAAAAGCTGTTATTCACCCAATAAAAGAAAGTAGTATTTAATTTTTAATTTTTAAAAACTGCTTGTCTATTTTCAAAGATAGTATTCCATTTAGGTGAAAAACTCTCTCCTGTATTGAAAAAAATTTCAGTTCTTACTCAATGGTTATAATACTTTTTTAAAACCATGAAAATACTATATTTCCTTTTGAATGGCATTTGGTTCAGATCAATTTTTACAAGATTTAATAACTTTTTAAAACTTTTTTTTGCATTTAGCTTTGAGAGAGTATGTATTTTGTAATATCAAATTGACTCTGGACCATATGTTTTCAAAGTTGAAGCATTGGTGATAGACATGTATTTCATCACTCAAATCCATCTGTCTTTTCTAGGAAGCTGTGTTTAATGCAGTTGATAGACTATTGAATATAAATAAGGAAACTTTGAGAATTTTCTTTCAGTATTCAATCTGAATTCTAAGTAAATATTATTTACTAAGAAAATAATTTTTATATGAATACTTAGGAATGTATTACTTAAAAAAGAAAAATAAAGAAAAAAAATCCCCTGAGTAGCCACTTTTAAGAAAAACTTTGTTGGTTTTCATTTGTTTTGCTTTGTTTTTGATTGTTGTTTTTAACTAAAACCTCAGTGAGCTAGATTCCTTCCCTTTTCTCAGTCATTTTCTGGTAATAGAATTTGTACCTATAGACCTTTAGTGACTGTTTCAGGCATGATATAGAAGGTACAGAGAAATCTTTCCATTGGCATGTTCAAAGGATGGAGATATTCTGCTTAACTAAAATTTTTGTAGTGCTGTGCTAGAGCTAGCACCTTCTGGCTTGCTATAGCCAATATTATGCTTTCAGCATCTTTGTGAATTGATTGTTAAAGCAACCTTTGTTGAAAGTTACATATGCACACACACTCTTATACAAATGAATTACACTAAAAAGCAACATCAGTACTCAAAACTCATCATTTCTCATAAATTTTGTCTTTGCTGTTCAGATTATTTACATATTTTTATCTGTATGGTGTGCTACTTATTTGTGTTTCTTCCCAACTCTACATTCAGTGAAGTCATATTGCTATCTTGACATTGGCCATTGTGAAAGTATTTCCATCATGGGAATCATCAAACACTACAGATTAGGACTTTCTCTCCCCAATCCCTAGAGAACTGTTTCTTAAATATTTTATCAACACACTACTGACTTTAGGCTAAATGAAATGTAGTTAAAAAGCTTTGATAAAAATTTGTCTAAAATTCATTAGGACATTGTTCTACCTTAAATGTAGTCAGAGTTGAAATATTCATATCTTAGTTCTATAAATGCTGAAGGAGATCTTTGATATTTAAGATCCCTGTAATTCTCAGAGTAATTATCTTTAACATTAAAAGATCATCTCTAGTGACATATAAAAAGTATGTTTTTCAAATTAATTTTATATAAAATATCAACTTGTGAATTGTTTATATAAGCTTGCTGTATTTTATTTCATTGCAGCTGCTACAGGTGACATGCCCACTTATCAGATCCGAGCTCCTACTACAGCTTTGCCACAGGGTGTAGTGATGGCTGCCTCACCAGGAAGTTTGCACAGTCCCCAGCAACTAGCAGAAGAAGCAACACGTAAACGAGAGCTGAGGCTAATGAAAAACAGGTAAGCTGTTTCACCAGAAATCAGGACCCTCTTATAGGACACCTAATTTTTTACTGTGGGACTTTAAAAAAATTACACTTGTCCTAAGCTCTTTCTCCCCAGTTAAGTGTTATGTGCATTGTGTGTGGGTTTGTGCTCTGCATGATATAATGATAACTAGAATGTCTTCTAGTTAAGAGTACCTAGCCATTAAACTATCTCATTAGAAGATAATCCCATTGTGTTATAATGATGATGTTCAAAAGGTACATTACTTTAAAAAAAAAAGATAGACTTCATTATAAATAAAAATTTATTTTGTATATGGCTTTTACTTTGTGAGGCAGTATTATAAGTATAATTTTTTAATTCTTTATTAGCAAAATAAATTTAAGTATTAGAAAGCATGTTTGAAATTTTTATCCTTTCAGCTATTTCTAACTTTGGTTTTCATTATTACAACAAAATATGTGTTATTTTGACAAATTCTACTCAAGTACACATACAAAATATCTAAAATAATTAGAATAATCCATGGCTTCGTCACTTAGAGATACCTGCTAACATTATAGTATGTATGTTTCCAGTCTGTTCTTTCATTTTCTCTCACATATTCTTGCTTGTTGTCTCTGTAATTATATTTTTAAAAAATCAGTATAAAATCAAATGCTGTTTTCCCCCAAAAAAGTTTTAATTTAAACAAAAATTTATTTTAACTTGAATATTATTTTTTGTTTTATTTTAGTTCTTATTTTGAAGAGTAGCGCAAATTAATTTGATTTCCAAAATGAACAGAATTGTTCTAGAGTTTTCTTGTAAATTTTCTTGTCACCTCTTCCTAAGTGTTAAATAATGTCCTTATTATAAGAAAACAAAGCATCAGATGGGATCATCTGCTTGCAACCGATCAGGATTGCAAAGGTGGTCTTAATCATCCTGAATAACCTACAAATTGTGGCCTCTGGATCCCTAAAATTCAGTTTTGAGTTTATCACTATCCTTTGTAACAGTGTGAACCAGAAGTAGCTATATTTACTTTATTTGTGGTCTTTTAAATGATATGATTTGATATATTATGGGAATCATCAAATTGGCTACTTCTTCCCAAACTTATTAGCTTCACAAATCATTAGATGGAGTTTTGTACACTGGAAAACTCAACAGAAGGATACCAGGGATAAGGTCAGTAAGGTATATGCATCTTTGTCAGTGGTTGTTCCAGGTTTACTAAGTCATGCTAGGTTCCTGCTTTTCACTGTCAGCTCTTTGCTGAGAAATCCAGGGGCTGAATGGCTGGGGCTAACACAGCATCACAGTTGTTTTATGGCAGTCCTATTATCATAGATGCTTAAGCTTGGCAGGATGGTGCATTCCTGTAGTCTTAGCATCTCAGGAATCTGAGCACATAGAGTTCAAGACCAGCCTAGGCAACATACCAAGACCCCATCTCAAATAAAACAAAAAACTCAACTTTGGGCTGGGAATATAGCTTGGTTGGTAGAATGCTTGCCTCGAGTGCATGTGGCCCTGGGTTCAATCCCCAGCTCCACAAAACAAAACAAAACAAAAAACAACTCAACTTTGATCTGATGGAGAAATATGGATATTTTTATGAATTTTCTGAGATTTCAGGAGCTATGAATATAATTGTTTCTGTGGTCATAGAATATACATTATGAAGTTCAGTTTAGAAATGTAAAGTACACTATTAATGCAAATTGTAAAATTGTTCATTGATCTTATTTACCCAAAGAAAATAAAACACAGAAATAGTCTTATTTCCCTTTTGTAATTATTTTCTATCCTTATTTTTTATTTCAGAAATTTCTCAATAGAAATACCAATGAGAAAAATAAAATACTAGGCAGTGGTTTCCTATAAATGTGCCACACAACTACCTACATATACATGAAACTGAGGGGAGAAACTGAGGGAACTGAGGGGAGAAAATTACAAAATTTGTATTAAAAAATCTAATAAATAATAACTGATTGATTTGTGTTTCGACTGCAAATAACCAAGGGAAATGGAGTCTTAAACTTGTAGGTGGTTTTTTGATCCTATATAGCAGATCAAGAGGTATGTGCAGCCAGAACTAAGGCTCAGGAATGTCCTCCCTGCCCTGTCATCCTCAGCATATATAACTTGCTTTTAGGATCACAGTATGACTGCTGCACTTTGAGGCATTGCATTAGATGGAAAGAAGGGAGAAGGGCTAGAACCAATAATTGGGGCTAGCTGAATCTGCCCCTTCTGAAAACCTCCCAGAAATTTTCACCTACATTTCATTGATTAGAAATAGGTTTCTAGTCTCTAACTGTAAGGGATTCTGAAGAGTGTTTATTTTAGCTTTCTAAATCTCAATTTCAGAGCAACACAAAAAAAAGCAGCTGACTAAGGGCTATTAGGTTGCTCAGTATCTGTTTAGTTGATTTCAAGTGCTTTATTCCTACTGTTTCTTTAACTTTCACATAATTTCTTTAAGATAAAGGGTCTGGTTATTATTTCCACTTTACTGAAGAGGAACTGAGGTTTGGAAAGTTTAAGTAATAAATTGGCAAAGGTCACATAGCCTAAGAACCAGGATATGCAATCAGTCTTTATTCCAGAGTTGTCTACTACCCTAATACTAGGGTCACCTCAAAAGGCCCTCAATGTACGCTTCATATTTGACTTCATGGAAAGTGGATAGTTTTCATAATTAACATGAAAGATCCCTTATACATTCTCTCTTTTTTATTCCTTGATGGCATCTATAGAAGATATTTAATTATATTTCTAGCAATACAGCATCAGTTTTAATTCTTTATAGCCTTATCAGCCTTTCCACTTTGCTGTGTCATTTCATCTCCATGCTGAGGATAGATCCAGTTAAATACAAGGCCTGTGAACTATTAATAGAAGAAACAGGTGTTTTCCATAGCTAAAAGTATTCAGGAATGTACCATCCACTGGTGTGATCATTTAAAGCTTTAGCTTGGAACAGTTTTACTCTAGTAACACATACACACACAGACACAAATGTAAAATATGAAATATGGATATTTATAATCAGCAGCTTGGTAAATAAAATTTTAAAAATTAAATACCTCACTATATTGTTCTTTAATTTTCATTTAATGGTAAATTGCTCTATAGAATGTTATCTTCCTTCTAGACCCAAATTTAATGATCTAATATTGAAAACCTTGGTATTCACAAATGAATTTTAGTGACTTTGTGGAAGAGAGTTGAATTATATTACCAAACTGGCAATTTGAAAGTGTGTTTGGATTTATTCTTAACTTTCCCTGTGCATCATGTATATTAAATCAATCACTATTTTATCAGGTTCAATTCACTTTTACATTTTTTATTTTCTCATTAACCAGTTGAGAAGTCCAGAACTTTGTGAGTTCACAGGGTGAGTGCATTGTTCTTGGCTAGGAAGTAAGGGTTGTTTGTTCTTTTCCTGCAGTTTATTGGGTTTTCAAGGTTTCTTTTCTGCTAACTCTTGCCCTCCCATAGAGAAAACACATATCCAGTTTATGAGAGTCAGCTATCCTAAAAATAGAACAATTGATCAAAGGCGTTGTATGCGTCATTTAGTTCAGGATTACAGCAATGCTAATTGGTATTACAGTAACTAGTATTTAGACATACAACATTACTTTTATTAAAGTATAGGATAATGATAATATATGGCAGTTTTTCTGGAATTGAATACTCTAAAATAAAGCTGTTATCAGAGAGCTTCTGTGAAGATTTAAGTGAAATAGTTGCTGTCCCCTCCCACCCTGGGGGAAAAAAAAAGTGAGAGAAAGCAAATTGTTTTTTAGTGGAATTATGCATGAAAATGACTAACTCATCTATTTATTGGTGGTTGTTGCTTTGGCTGCTGTTTTGTTCTTTCCTTTGGGCATGCTTATAGTGCTTTAAAATTCAGTGTATTGCATATTAAATGCATGTGAGTAGAGAACAGTCTCAAAATGCACTTTTGAATTATTCAGTAGCTTCCTTTTCCATAATTTCAACTGTGGTGTTTTCACATTTTTGCATTTAAATTGCCTGAATTATTGAGTGTTGCATTATGTAACTCTGTTTTTCCTTTTTTAATTTTCAGAAAGTGTCCTTTTTATTTTGGTTTATAAAAATGCACATGTCTTATTTATTGTTGTAATTTATCCATGTTGTGTTTTCTAGCCCCCCCAAAAAATTTTTTTTCAGTCATGAATGATCTTGTTTTATTGAAATTTAGTTTTGACAAACAAAGATCTTCAATATTGACATTTAAGGTTTCTGAGGAACAATTCTTCTAATCATTTTGACCAAATAAAATGTACTTATTGTGATGGAATATGTGTAGCTTTGGGCAGACAAAAAATAATTAAGAGGATCCAAAGGATCTATAAATGTTTTTGTTGAAATTCCACTTGGGAATGTGGTCCTATTGTGTAGTTTACTGAACACAGTTCTGGTCATTGTTATCATGGAAAGTGTGTCCTAAGAAAACACCAATTGGGCAAATTGATCGTGCTCTGAAGTTGTTCCTGTTGTCTTACAAAAAGGCATGTGCTTGGTTCCATTTGTTGTGTGGCTTTGTACAAACTTTTCCTAGGTTTGATTGGCTATTGATTTTGGGGGGCACAAGTCATTGAGCCACTCTGGATTGTACTGGGAGGTTGTTCCTGTAGTCATTTGCCTTGTGTTGGTTCCAGGGAAGCTGCCCGGGAGTGTCGCAGGAAGAAGAAAGAATATGTCAAATGTCTTGAAAATCGTGTGGCTGTGCTTGAAAACCAAAACAAGACCCTCATTGAGGAACTCAAGGCCCTCAAAGATCTTTATTGCCATAAAGCAGAGTAACTGTCTTTGACTTGGACCTTGTTTACTCTAAACTCTAATCAAGGCAGGCGTTGCACCAGTTCTACTAATTGCCATGTGGACTTGTGGAAGGGACATATGTGACCCTTAACTAAGAATCCAGTTTGGCTTAGTGTTGTTTGAAATTGAATTGGGAATATTGTTCCAGGATTTGGAATGCAACTCTGTTCACATTTACCAAGCTTACTTCAATCTGTTTGTCAATAGCATGCAAAAAATGTTTTGTTTGCCCTTTGCTTCTACTTTTTCCAGGGAAGCTGCAAAAGAATGTCGACGTCGAAAGAAAGAATATGTAAAGTGTCTGGAGAGTCGAGTTGCAGTGCTGGAAGTGCAGAATAAGAAGCTTATAGAGGAACTTGAAACCTTGAAAGACATTTGCTCTCCCAAAGCAGATTAGTAGAAATATTTAACTATGAACTGATTACAACATGTACAGTTGCTTTTGAAGGCAATACAATATATAGCCGGCAAGAATTATGGCTTTTTTCCTTTGTATCATTCATCTTACTTTCTAATCTCTAACATTCCTAAAATGCTTCCCTGTACGTAGTTAACTCTTAGGTATAACTTCAATTTTTTTTAAAAAGAGACAAACTGTAAAAAATGTATGTAACAAATTCTTAAAATGAAATATTTGTAAGACTTGTTCCAATGCTACATATTTGCAGTTCCCAATCTCTGTGTCATGAATAGTGTCCTATGTAATAAAACTTTTTGCAGGTCTTTAAAATCATTTTAGGAAAGGATGATCAAATGCATCCAGCAGTAAAATAAAGTTAAACCACAAAAATACCTCAGGAAAGAATTGAAAGAAAGTATATCTAATGACATGCCTATATGAGAAGAATAGCCTAGAAATGAATTTTTGGAAGATTTTTGTATTAGTCACTTTGTAAAGAAAATATTATACAGCTGTCCTTGAATGCTATAGTTGAAGACAGTTTTAATAGAACCATGTTGGTTGCACTTTGTAGTATTTGGTGCTTATTTAAATTTCTGAACATATATTACAGTTTTTTACTCTATTGTGTAATATAAATTATCTTTTAGAAGTTCTTAGTGTTGGTTTGATATTATCCAATGAAAGTGACAAGATATTTTTAATATCTAAAAGGAATTAAAAGCCTATTAGAATTGGATTGCATACATTCAAGGGTATGAGCTGATTCCTACACTGGATCATGATCCTTGCAAATGCTCCTTTTGCCATCTCATCTAAGGAGGACCCCAGGGCTGGGGATGTGGCTCAGTGGTAGATGCTTGCCTAGCATGTGTAGGGCTCTGAGATGCAATCCTAGTCCTGCTAAATAAATGATAAAAAGGATGGTCCCAGAGATTTGTACAGAAGAACAGAGCAGAACGACCAGAGGCCAGCCTTTGTGATGGACTGACCCTTCCTGTTAGATGGTCTGGAGATCTGCTGATGGCCATCATCTGCAGGCATTTTGAAATAAAACCAAAAATAATCCGAGATTTTATTTTTCATTTCAAAACAGATTAAAGTCCATATCATATCAGATATTCTTCTGTCATTATATTCAGGTGAAGTTCCTTATAATTGAGACAGCAGTGTTGCTACTGGTACCCACAGTTCATCTTACTTTTATAGTAAAAAGCTTCAAGGCCTAGGCCCAACACCCTAACCGTACAACATTCACCAGTAGTACTGAATGTGGACTATATACTACACTCTACTGTATTTTCTACTGTAACTTCAGATTTGTTGAGGACCCTCCACCTTTAGTAGCAGAACTGACAATGGATATAGGGAGGTACAAAAATAGGAGGTCGTTCCTAAAGTTCCAACTGCTGCTGCCCCCTTATCATCATCATCATTCTTTGTCTTATCTGTAACTTCCAGAAGGTAGGGAATGCTATTCTTGGCTTTCTTTTAAAATACTTATTGCAGAGCCTGAGCTTGAATTTCTTTTGGTCTTTTCTTCTATAGCGAAGTAAGATGAGGAAAGAAGATTTAGAAATAAAAAGAAAAGGAAAACCCCAAACTTTAGGTGAAAGGAAATGGTTATTTGCACTTAACTCAGTCAGTCACTATAATAATCAGTTGTGTGCTTGGAGTGGTAGACATGGAGAGGAAAGCACAGGACTCAGCAGACAAGATGTATAGAGTTAGAGGCAGTAAATGCTGTGTTAAAATTAGGGGAAGATGTAGGCAGGGATTAAATAAGAAACTTCATGTAGGAGGTCCATTTGGAACCAGGCCCTGAGATGATTGATGGTGCTGGGGAAGAAGGTATTCCAGAGTGGGAATACAGAACACGTGATGTTTGGATTTGGGGTGGGGTGGAGGGGATGAAGGGGAAACAAAGTAAAGTTAGTACTCACACAAGAGTTAATTTCATTAGAAAGAGAGAGCACACCTGTAATGTCAGTGATTAGGAGACGGAGGCAGGAAGATTACAAGTTCAAGGCCAGTCTGGGCAGATGAGTAAGACCTTTTCTCAATAAAAAATTTAAAAAAAAAAAAGGGCTGGGGATGTAACTCAATGGTAGAACACCCCAATTCAATCCTAACTACTACAAAATAAAAAGAGAGCAAGAAATGTATGTGCATGTGTGCACTCTGTTACTTCAGTAGAAGAGGAATATGCTCAATTACTTGAGGTCACGAGTAACAAAAGTCCCCCTTCCCAAAGATGCAGAAATTATAACAATTGGCTTTAATAATTGAGAAGGTGCTTAGCTCTAGCATGCCACCACAAAAAAAATTTAAGCAGAACATCTCCATCCTCTCAACTTTCCAATGGAAAGTAATTTATATCATGCCTGAAACAGTAATTAAAAGTCTATAAGTGCAAGTCCTATACTACCAAATAAGGATTGAGGCAAGAGGAATTTTATGACCTTACAAAACGAGAAATCCACAGGTAGGAGTTACCAAGGTTGCTTAGTTCTGTGACATGTCAAGACCAGATTCATCTTTCTGTGTTCACAGATTCCCTCAGTTCTCAAATTGCCACCACAGTTTTAGGCAGTAAAAGATGGAAAACATAGTCACCCCTCCCTTATTTATTTGTTTGCTTCTGGACACCTCTCCATAAGTTCCTCAGCAGCATACTCCCTCTGAATCTCCTAGGCCAGACTTTCATGGTATCTTTGTTTCTTAACCAATCACTGGCTAGAAGAATAGAATTAAAAGCACTGGGTTGTTAATGAAGATTCAATTCCTAGAGCTGAGGAAAGTTCCAGGCTTTGGGAAAGCATATGGCCATCAATGTTAAATAAAATTGGGGTTCTGGAAGAACTGTGTGTGGGCAACTGGCAATATCTGCTGTGGGGATGAGTGAGTGCTTAAACCATTCTCAGGAAGTCAGGAACAGCTTGTGAGAGGGCTTGAGGCTCAAGCCAAGCTCTGAAAGATGCAGAGGAAATTTTTATTCTTTCTCCTCCAATTTGTTCCTGTAACCGGGCTTTTGCTACCAAAATAGTTCTATTCGATAGCTCTCCATTCAGCTTTATAACAGATATCGCCTACAGTCTGTCAGGGAAGCAAGTGAACAGTAAGTTGGAATCTACACGAATATTTACATCCTGTACGTCACTGTTGCTTAGAATCCAGAGCTGTCACTGCATTTGTTGTCTTTTCTTAATCCTGAAAGTTTCAGAATCTGGACTGTGGGATACAGAAATTACTGATCCTGGGTCATGGGATTACATCACTTGTTTGTCATGTTTAACTAGGTACTTCATGATGCTAAATCTTACATGATGGGAGAATAAAGGAAATGCATGTATATTAGTATATAAATGTGTGTGACCACTATCCTTGCCCCAAATTGAGAACGTTTAGCATAAGTGGCATACTTTGAGTTGATGGCAACTGTTTTAATGTCTAATGTCTCATTCCTTGCTCAGCCATGCTTCTAAATTTTCTTTACATACTCTTCTGACATTCAGTGCATGCTGTCTCCTCTAGGCCTAAAAGTAAACCTCGGGGGGAAAAAAAAAAAAAAAAAGGCTGGTTTCACAATGACTTGAGAAACCAACACACTTTTTCAAATGTACACCAAAAATAATTAAGGAGTTTTGACATGTGTGAAGCAAACAGAGCTGTCACCAGGTAGCTAACCATGAAGATATAACTTTCATTCTGTTTTATGGTCATGAGTTTCATTCTGTTTTACTGTCCTGTATCCTGGTTTTCAGAAACTTCAATATGCTTTGCCCTTTCTAAGGTCAATTTGAAAGATATAAACATGGTTCTGAATGACTCAAGCACAGACATTTTAATCTTTATACTTCATGGGTAGCTTTTTTCTATATATAAGCCATTTTCTCATAAAGTGCATTTCATATTTGTACATTTCAGGATTTTAAATGCATTCTTCACACAAAACTTTTCTTTTGCGGTCCTGGGACTTGAACGCAGGGCCTTTCACATGGTCAGCAAATGCTCTACCACTGAGCTACCTTCCCAACCCCACAAAGCATTTTTAATACTCTACTGTTAATTCTTCAGAGATCCATTTTGCCATGGGGTACTATGTGGTAGCTTATAATGATATTTAAGATATTTCTATTCAGGGCCAGACTTGCATAATTCTGTCAGGGTTGGACAATGATGAATGAGGGAGAAAACATTGTACTAGTGCATTTTTGTACTAGATTGTACTTGCTCAAATAAAATGAACCCTGGTTACTTCTGAACCAGTCTTTCAACAGGAGACAAGAGTTTTTTCAGATTTTTTTTCTTTATTAAAAATACTTTAAGAAACAGCAATGAAAGGTTGAGCCCCATGGGTTATTTGGATGGTGCATATGCACACACACCCTCATACATGTGCGTTCATTTTCCCTCTGTTCTGGGTTATAACATAGTAGCAAGATTTGGGATTAGTATGCAACCCTCCTCCAAATGTACTATAGGAGTCCTTTAGTTCCTTTGTGAAGAAACCTGCCTAATCCTGAGTAATCCTAGGCCCCAAAGACTTTCCCTCTTTCCTTTTCTGTCCTCTCCTAACTTCCACTCATACCCTACAGTTGTGGACACCCAATTGTGAGAGTTCTCTGGTAAAACAACAGCAAAAGGCACACACAGAGATGCTCTGCAGTGTGTATGAAGTTTGCCTGACAACTCCCCAACCCTCAAAAAGGAAGGCATAATTTCTTAAAATATAGTTATTTAAAAAAATTAGGGACTAGGGTTGTGGCTCAGTGGTAGAGAACTCGCTTAGCATGTGTGAGGCACTGGGTTCAGTCCTTAGCACCACATAAAAAGTAAATGAATAAAATTAAAATATTGTGTCCATCTACAACTAAAAATATTTTTTAATTAGTTAATAATCTAATTAATTTATAGTTGCAGTACTGGAGATTGATCCTAGGGTCTTGCCCATGCTCGGCAAGGGCTCTGCTTCTGATCTACACCCCTATTCCTTTTTACTTTTAAATTTTGAGACAGGGTCTCACTATGTTGCCCAGACCAGCTTCCAAATTCCAATCCTGCCTCAACCTCCCAGGTAGCTGATATTACAGGAATATGCCACTATGCACAACCAAAAATATTTTATTTTTTAATATATGTAGAACACCTCGAGGTTCAAAATTTAGGAGATATGACAGCTATGTAGTGAAAAGCAAATCTCCTATCCCTGATTCCACATCTCCCACCTGGGAGGGGGACGCTAACCATTTGTTATGGGTTTTGTTATGATTTAGATATGAGGTGTCTCCCAAAAGCTCATGTGTATAACAATGCAAGAAAGTTCAGAGGTGCATGAGTGACAGCTTTAACCTAATCAGTGCATTAATCTGCTGATAGTGATTAACTGGAGGCATAATTAGGGTATGGCTGGAGAAGGTGGGTTGCTGGGGATGGGCCTTTGAGGTATATATTTTGTCCCTGATGATCCTAGTTTAGTTTCTCTCTGCTTCCTGATTGTCATGTCCTGAGCTGCTGTTCTCCTCTACACCCTTCCACCATGATCTGCTTCACATCTAACCCAGAGCAATGGAATTGGTTGCTGTGGACTGAGACCTCTGAAACCGTGAGTACCATATACATTTTTTCCTCCTCTAATTGTTCTTGTTGGGTCTTTGGTCATAGCAACAAAAAACCTGACTGAAATAGTTTTCTTTTCTGTGAACTAGATAAACTAAATCATTGATCATGCCATCTTTTGCCTTAAGTTGCTGCATCTTCAGAGCTTTGTGTGGAACTTCTAGAAAGGAATGTGGGAGTTAGTATGTTCATTCATTTCCTCAAGTCAGCAAGTGAGACTGCATTAGTAAGATCAAGTCCAGGAGGAAGAGGCAGCTTCTTGGAATGTGGGACTCTGGTAACATTTTGACTTTACAGGTACTTCCATGGGCTTTCTTCAGCTGTATACTAGGTTAGATGAATGCTATCATCTTGTAGTCTGGTAATAAAAAAAAAAAATCACAACTACCATTTAATGAGTGCTTACTTACCCTGTACCACATAACACCTTGCATGCTATATGGGGCTTAGCACATTTAATTCTCATAACAACCCCCTAAGTGTTGGTGCGTTTATTATTTATTGTCTGTGCTTTATAGAGAAGGCAATAGGCTTGAAAAGGTTAAGTAATTTTCCCAATACTGCTGATAGAGAACAGGACCAAGAGCAGAACTTGACTGGTAGCTTCTGTCCTGGTGGCTCTCCCCCAGCCTGGATTCAGATGTAGGCAAATGATGGGAGAGGTACCTGCTGACCATGCCTCAAGGACATGGTGGCTGCTGAGAATGAGTTCTGTGGTTCCAAGTGGTTAGACTTAGAAATGCCAAACCTTTCCTATTCAGATGTACAAAAGCATGTGTCAGTTTCTCTTGGTTTTAAAAAGTCCTGATGCTGAGCACACAAAAATGTCTATACAGCTGAAGGACTTGCTATTGAAATACCAAAGCTACTCACTGAAATAGAATCTTAAAACTAAAAGGAGTTGTATAGATAAAATTTACTCCTTTAATTTTATAAACAAGGAAACCAAATGCATCAGTCAACTTTTTGTTGCTGTGACAAAAGTACTAGAGAAAAATAATTTATTAAGAAGGAGAGAAAGAAAGAAAAAAAAGGAAAGATTTATTTTGGCTTACAGTTTCAGTTCATGACTGGCTGGCTCCAGTTATTTGCACCTGAAGTGAGGCAGAACATCATAGGTGGAAGGGCATGTAGAGGAAAGCTGCTCAGCTTATGACAGCCAGGAAGAAGAGGGAGAGAGAGAGGAAGGGATGTGGGGACAAGATATGGTCCCCAACGGCCTGTCTCCAAGGACTCACTTCCTTCAAATAGGCCCCACCTCCTGTAGTTTCCTCTACCTCCCAAGAGTGCATTTAAATTATTAATCAATCCAATGATGCCTTGGAGCTCTCTTGTTCTAATTACCTTTTGGAAGGCTCTACCTTTGAATACTGCTGCATTGGTGATCAAGCTTTGAGCATTAAGAATAATACAATATTAAAATTTTCAGATTTTAGAGTACCAATCCATGTCAATATTAATTTGCTTAAAAATACATATACCTGCATATTTCTCTTCTCAGGAGTTTTACTATCTTTTCCTCACGACCAGCCAATGTTAAAATACATGTGATGCCATGAAGGTTGCTGTTTGTAGGCAATATGATTTTTTTCCAGGCATTTATAGGTCTGTATTATTTAAATGGCTTCACTTATTCTCTCATTGCAATGTCCGAATTCATGTAAACCAGGGATTTTGCTGGAGTTGACACCTTGATAGGTGTTATACATGGGTATATAACATGCCTGACCCATTAGCCTTCCTAGTTAAGAAACATGGCTAGAAATTAAATGCTGGAATTCTGTTACTCCAGAAATACAAGATGGTGGCAGTTGGGGGAGTAGATGGGGTGTTAGCATAAGAGGGTGCTTAGAAATAGAGAGCCCCCATGCTCTAAAATCTATAGGGATACTTGGACATCTGGCATAGACTTGTTAACCAAAGCACATTAAGATTCACTGTGTAGTTTTTAGTCTTAAGGGATTTTCACTACAATTAATTACTCGAGTACTACTTCTAGAGCAGATAGTATTCAAATAATCACTGTCTCATGGTTTTGACTTTAAAGCAAGCCAATTAGTGGTGGTCTATCATCTGTTGAGATGGGGGTCTCATTATGTTGTCCAGATTGGCCTTACACCCCTGGGCTCAAGCTATCCTCTAGCCTTAGCCTCCTGAGTAGCTGGAACTACAAGGCACACATCCCTGTGTTCAGCTGGTTATCTTTTTTGTTTTTGTGGTACTGGGAGATTATCTATTTTAAAAAATCCATTCTGGTCCTGGAAGGGTGAATCATGTTGTAGTCCTAGCTTCTTGGGATACTGAGGAAGGAGAATTGAAAGTTGGAGACCACACCAGCCTAGACAACTTAGCAAGACCCCATCTCAAAAAAAGAAAAAGAAAATTCATTCTGGATAAAAAGAACTACAGAAACAAAGCAACCAAAACCAATGGTGCAGGCAGTGTAAGAGGTGCATGAATAATGCCTGCCTGTTCTAATCAAGGACTCAAGACAGAGCCAGGAGACCTGTCACTTTGGCCAGGTCATGCCACCCTGCTGAACCTGTTTTCTCTACTTTAACCATGACTTTTGGTAATGTTGTGAAGAAATGGACTGTTCAATTTCAGAAAAGAGTTAATATAAGTAACATTTCATTGATCTTTACTTTTTCTTGTCCCTGTAAGCATAGTTTCTAAAAGATTCTCAGTAATCAAGTCACTAATCCAAGAAATTATATTTCACAGTGTTCCCACATTATTTATAATCCATTCTGAGGATTATAATGTTAATCAGAATTCAGAAGAAAAAGGCTTTAGGCTGAAAGTGCCCCTGTGATGAAGGTAGGGGTACCTACTTTGATGTTGGGAAACTAGATTCAGATTTTGACAACTGAAGATTTTATGTGGGAAAATATTGTTTGACTTATTTATAAATTTGCTTAAACTTTGACTAGGAGAAAGTATCACTGGCCCAGAAAAGGGTGTGGTTTTCAATGTTTATTAGAAGGGTTATCCTCCAACAATCTGATTTATTATTTTTAATGTTCTTAAAAGAACTAAAATGAAGAAGGGAGAGATGATGCTCCTTTTAGAAGATTTTTCCATATTAACTAGTTATTTGAAAAGTTTTACTGATTCATTTTTTTTCTAATGGAAAGGGAACTAGATTAAAAAATTTTTAGAGTGAAATTTTTAAAAACCGCACTTAAAAATGTACATTTTTAAATATTTGTCAGTTCAACCTTAATAATCCTGAGGAAATAAAAGAATATAAAATGTACATTTTTAGATATGAATTAAGTCACAAAATCAAAGTTTATAAAACTAAAATGTATAAGTAGTCTATGACTAATTTTAAATACTGTTAATATTTTTGTAAGAATGAATTTCTAGTTTATTTAGAAAATTATTGTAAGTGTGAGATTTTGTTATTGCTTAATAATGGATAAAATGATTTGATAAGTTCAATCATTATAGATTTGCTTAAGTCAACATTTGAAAATATTTCCTTATTTCTGACTCCTGGATCTGGTGCTTAATAGTTTCAAGCACCAGGGACCCAGAACAAAGGAATTTCTGCAGTAAAAAAGCAGCTACATCTAGTGGTTGATGGCATTCTCTTTGGAAAAATAGATTTATGAAAAATCCTTCATAGCTGTCTTTGCTGACATTCTGTGGCCATATGAAGCATTACAACTAATTTTGTGTGTGTATGTATAACATTATGGGAAATACCATAAAATTTATCAATTTTAAGTATATAATTTGATTTTTTAGCAAATTTACAGAGTTGTGAGTACAGTCAGTATCACAAGAGAGAAAATATTTCCATCACTCCAATAAGATTATAAGTGCCCATTTCCAATTAATGAATAATTTGGTTTTGTTTTAATTATCATTCCTATATCCAAGCAGAAAAGTACCTACGTTATTTATGCCTGGCAGTAGCAGTCTAAGAAGGTAATTTTCAAACTTACCTGAAAGGCAATCATCGCTACAAACTGTGTCTCCAACAAGGTGTCATCTCCGGGCTTTGAATCTTACTGATAGATAAAAAAGTCACCATGCTCTGGTTACAACAGTGGCAGGTTCTTGTGCGTGCTGCAAGACATACCTATAGGTTGACCCTCTGTTTATTTATTTCCCTGTCCCTAAAATGAGCAGTACAGGGCTTCTTATACCAGGAAATCTTTGTAGGTGCCTGGGCTTACACATACATATGTGTACACACACACACACACACACACACACACATACACATACACACACACACACATACACACACAAATGCCCACATGCACTAATAAATTGCATAGAATTTTCTCTTAAGGAAAGAATCCCCTTAAGTTAGCTCAAGGACACTAGACTAAAAGTCTCTGACCCCCATAGATACTTGCTAATATGCCTGAGACAACTTAAAGATCACTTCTGGTGATAAAGCATATTTATATCTGATTTTTAAAGCACTGGGAAATGGGTCCAATTCAGTTTTCTGTTTTCTGTGTGTAAGTTTAAAATGGCACCCTGTCCATTTCTTGTAGAGACTTGCCACAGTTCCTCAGGTCTCTCAACATGATACCCACATGGCTGAATAATTTATGTTCATCCAGGGTACTAAATATTATTATAATATTAAAGTACATGAGAATGATATGTACTGTGAAGGAATGCTTTCTCAGACATGTTTGCAGAAAAAAAATGAAAATTATGCAAAAATACAAAAGTATGATCTCAGGAGTTCTATACATATGTATCTATGTGTATAAATTTAAGAAAATGGTATGGATTTTGCTTCTACTAGGTGCTCTGAGAGATACTCCACTGTAATTAGGCAGACCCTGGGCCTCTCTCAGAAAAACAAGGCAGTGTGGGGGAGGCCTATGGCAGCATTGCTGTTGGGACTTCTACCTGTGACCAGAGTTGGGTGGGGAAGCTGAGCTTGGGTTCTGGGTTAAGAAGGGCATTGAGGGGCTAGGGTTGTGGCTCAGTGGTAGACACTTGCCTAGCTTCCCTACCACCAAGTACAAGCAAACAAATAAAATAAAGATATTGTGTCCATCTACAACTATAAAAATATTTTAAAAAAGAAATAGAAGGGCATTGGCCAGGGCCACAGGGGAGGTTCTCTGGAGGAAAGCTTCCTTCAGACCTGGAGGGCTCCCAAGATAATTGAAACACAAGAAAGGGCAAATGACTGTGAGAGCAGGGCTGATCTGTGACGAAAGGAGACACACTTCATAAGTGGTGCTGGATCTTTAGTTATTCACAAGAGGGGAAATAAAACAACTACCTCAAAATGTATCACCAGGTCAATTTCTGATGGGTTGAGAGTTGAATGTGAGAAACAAAATCATCAGAAAATACAAATTTTTCTTAATCTTGGAGCAGGGGATGCTTTCTTAACTGAATAAACTAAACATAAACTAAAAATTTGGGGCAGCAGGTACCTCAGAGTAGGGCACTTTTCTGGCATGTGCCAGGATCTGGGTTTGATCTTCAGTGCTGCAAAACAAACAAACAAACAAACAAATGTTGATAAACTTGACCACATTGAAATGGAGAATTTCTAGTTTTAAGTGAAAATCTAAGCCACAAACAAGTCATTAGTTTTTGCAATATGGGCAATTAAAGAGTAATAATCAAAGTTTATAAGTGATACCAATAATATCAATTTTTTTTGTACTGGGAATTGAACCCACGGGCGCTTAACTACTGAGTCACATCCAGACTTTTAAAAATTTTATTTAGAGACAGGGTCTTGCTGAGTTGCTTAGGGCCTCACTAAGTTTCTCAGTCTGGCCTTGAAACTCACAGTCCTCCTGCCTCAGCCTCCCAAGCTGCTGAAATTACAGGTTTGCATCAGTGCACCTGGCTAAAGAAAAAAAAAATCTAATTTATAGAATAGGGAACATGTATAGCCAGTAAACACAGAAAAATCTGTTTTAACTCTTGAATAACTTAATTTAAGTTTTTCATTGCTGTGACCAAAATATCTGATAAGAGCAACTTAGAGATAGGAAAATTTACTGGGGGCTCATGGTTTCAGAGGTTTCAGTCAATGAAGAACGGACTTCATTGCTCTGCCCAAGGTGAGGCAAAACATGGACAAAGGATGTGGCAGAGGGAAGCTGTTCATGGCAGCAGGGAAGCAAAGTGAGAGTGAGGGGAAGAGGCCACAGAGAAGATGCACTCTTCAAGGCATGTAACTGACCCACCTCCCTCAGCCACTCCTCCATCTGCCTACAGTTATCACCAGTCTTTCAAACTAGATTGGATCGATTAGGTATAGCTCTTATGATCCAATCACTTTACCTCTGAACATTCCTGCATTAATGCAGGAGCTTTAGGGAGACACCTCATACCCAGACTATAGCAGTAATCAAGAAAATACAACTTAAGGTCATGTGATATCATTCTACAACTACTGTTGGTAAATTGAGAGAAAAAATCAAATTACATATAGGGGGAAACAATTTGGATTTCAGCTGATTTCTCAACCCAGACCCTCAACATCAGGAGGTCCTGGAATGACATATATCAAGCTCTGAAAGAAAATGAATGCCAACCGAGAATCAAGCAAAATAAGCAAGAATCAAGCTTCAGATTTGAAGATGAAGTAAAAACTTCCCATGATAAAAGAATTCACAATTAGAAACCCTGCTCCACAGAACATTCTCAGCAACATATTCCATGAGGAGGAAATGAAAACAAAACAATGAAAACCAGCAAAGGGAGGAACTACACTAAAGGAAAGGTCAATCAAGGAGAAACTAAGTCAAGTTAAAAATCAAACATAAATCAAAATGACTCGGTAAACAAATCATATCTCAATAATTACTCTGAATGTCAATGGCCTAAACTCATCAATCAAAGACATAGACTGGCAAATTGGACTCAACAATATACTATCTTCAAGAGACTTACCTCCTAGGAAAAGACATCCACAGACTGAAGGAGAAAGGTTGGGGAAAAAGCCATATCACTCACATGGACTGTATACAGAGCGGGGATTTCCCCTCAACTTCAAACCAAAGTTAGAAGGGATAAAGAAGGACATTTCATAGTGCTTAAAGGAATCATACATCAACAAGATATAACAATTGTAAATATTTATGCCCCAAACAATGGAGCATCATCTACATACATCAGACAAACCCTTCTCAATTTCAAGAATCAAATAGACCACCACACAATAATACTGGTTGACTTTAACAAATCTCTCTCACCACTGGATAGATCTTCCAAACAAAAACAAACTATAGAGCTAAATAATATAATCAAAGATTTAGACTCAATGAACATATAAAGAGTATTTCATCCATCATGGAGTGAATATACTTTATTCTCAGCAGCACATGGATCCTTCTCTAAAATAGACCATATGTTATGCCACAAAACAACTCTCAGCAAATACAAAAAAAAGAATACTGCCTTGAATTCCATCAGATCATAATG
Source organism: Urocitellus parryii (assembly GCF_045843805.1). NCBI lineage: Eukaryota > Metazoa > Chordata > Mammalia > Rodentia > Sciuridae > Urocitellus > Urocitellus parryii. The sequence goes on from NC_135539.1 coordinate 54,843,634, forward strand.
GATGAAGCTAGAAATAATGATAAAATACCAACAACTGGAGACTAAATAGCATGCTATTGAATGATGAATGGATAGCAGAAGAAATCAGGGAGGAAATATAGGTTAATGAGAACAATGAAAATTCAGTGCATTGAGCTCATACATTAAAGAAATGTAACATTACATCTCAAAGCCCTAGAAAAAGAAGAAATCAACACCAAAAACAGTAGAAGACAAGAAATAATTAAAATCAGGGCTGAAATCAATGAAAGTGAAATTTTAAAAAAACAATTTAAAAAATTGACAAAATGAAAAATTGTTTTTTTTGAAAAAGTAAATAACATTGATAAACCCTTAGCTACATTAATGAAGAGAATGAGAAAACTCAAATTACTAAAATTCCCGATGAAAAAGGAAATATCACAACGGACACTACTGAAATACAGGAGATAATTAGTAATTATTTTAAAAATGTATACTTCTATAAAATAGAAAATCTCGAAGACACTGACAAATTTCAAGAGACATATGATCTACCTGAATTGAATTAGGAGGACATACACAATTTAAGCAGATCATTTAAAGCAATGAAATAGAAGATGCCATCAAAAGCCTACCAACCAATAAAAGCCCAGGACCAGACAAATTCTCAGCCGAGTTCTACAAGACCTTCAAAGAAGAAGTAACACCAATACTTCTCAAATTATTCCATGAAATAGAAAAGGAGGGAACCCTTCCAAACTCATTTTATGAAGCTAGTATTATTACCTGATACCAAAACCAGACAGACATATCAAGGAAAGAAAACTTCAGACCAATATCCCTGATGAGCAAAGATGCAAAAATTCTTATTAAAATTCTAGCAAAACACATACAAAAACATTAAAAAGATAGTGCACCACTATCAAGTGGGGTTCCTCCCAAGGATGCAAGGTTAATTCAACACACAGAAATCAATAAGGGTAATACAACACATTGGTAGACTTAAAGACAAGAATCATATCATCTCAATACATGCAGAAAAAACATTTGACAAAATACAGCATCCCTTCATGTTCAAAACACTAGAAAAACTAGGAATAGTAGGAACATACTTCAACATTGTAAAGCTACCTATGATAAACCCAAGGCCAATATCATTCTAAATGGAGAAAAATTGGAAGCATTCTCTCTAAAAACTGGAAGAAGACAGGGATGTCCTCTTTCACCACTTCTATTCAACATAGTCTCATTTGAAACTCTAGCCAGAGCAATCAGACAGATGAAAGACATGAAAGGGATATGAATAGGGAAAGAAGAACTCAAACTATCACCATTTGCAGATGACGTGATTATATATTTCAAAGATCTAAAAAATTCCACCAGAAAACTTCTTGAATAAATGAATTCAGCAAAGTAGCAGGATATAAAATCAATACCCATAAGTCAAATACATTTCTATACATAAGTGATAAATCCACTAAAGAGAAATTAGAAAAACTACTCCATTCACAAAAGCCTCAAAACAATAAAATACTTGGGGGCTGGAAATGTGGCTCAAGTGGTAGCACGCTCGCCTAGCATGCGTGAGGCACTAGGTTTGATTCTCAGCACCACATAAAAAAAATATTTAAAAAAATACTTGGGAATCAACAAAAGAGGCGAAAGAAATGAAATGAAAACTACAGAACACTAAAAGAAATTGAAGAAGACCTTAGGAGATGGAAAGATCTCCCATGAAAAATTAATATTGTCAAAATGGCCATACTACGCAAAGTGCTATACAGATTCAGTATGATTCCAATTAAAATCCCAACACCATTCCTTATAGAATTAGAAAAAGCAGGGGCTGGGGTTGTGGCTCAGTGGTAGAGCACTTGCCTCATGTGTGAGGCACTGGGTTCAATTCTCAGCACCACATATGAATAAAATAAAAGTCCATTTAAAAAATATAAAAAAAGAAATAGAAAAAGTAATCATGAAATTCATTTGGAAAAATGACCCAGAATAGCCAAAGCAATCCTTAGCAAGAAAAGTGAAGCAGGAGCATCACAATACCAGACCTTAAACTATACTACAGAGCAATAGTAACAAAAATGGCATAGTATTGGCACCAAAATAGATATGTAGCCCAATGGTACAAAATAGAAGACAGAGACAAACCATCATACTAGACAAAAGTGCCAAAAATATACATTGGAGAAAAGATAGCCTCTTTAACAAATGGTCTGGGAAAACTGGAAATCCATATATAGCAAAATGAAATTAAACCTCTATCTCTCACCCTGCATAAAAACAACTCAAAGTGGATCAAAGACTTAGGCACTAGAACAGAGACCCTGTGCCTAACAGGAGAAAAAGTAGACCCAAATCTTCATCATGTATGATTAGGACCTGACTTCCTTAACAAGACTCCCAAAGTGCAAGAAATAAAATCAAGAATCAATCAATGGGATGGATTGAAACTATAAGCTTCTTCTCAGCAAAGAAAACAATAACATGATGAGAGAGCCTACAGAATAGGAGAAAATCTTTATCACAGGAACCTCAGATCACTAATCTCCAGGATACATAAAAAACCACACACACACACACCCCAAAACCAAAACCAAACAAAACCCAATCTATACATGGGCTAAGTTACTGAACAGATACTTCACAGAAGAAACACAATCAACAAACATATAAAAAAATCATCATCTCTAGCAATTAGAGAAATGCAAATCAAAACTACTCTTAAGATTTCATCTCTAATCAGAATGGCAGTTATTAAGAATACAAGCAATAAGATTGGTGAGGATGTGGGACAAAAGGTACACTCATACATTGCTGGTGGGACTTCAAATTGGTATAATCACTATGGAAAGCAGTATAGATATTCTTCAGAAAACTTGCAATGTAACAACTATTTGTCCCACCTATTCCACTCCTTGGTTTATAAAGGACTTAAAATCAGCATACTAATAGTGGCATAGCCACATCAATATTTATAGCAGCTAAAGTCACAATAGCTAAACTATGGAACCAACCTGGAAGCCCTTCAACAGATGAATGAATAAAGAAAATGTGGTACTTTTACACAATAGAATATTACTCAGCTTAAATAAGATTGAAATCATGGCATTTGCAGGTAAATGGATGAAACTAGAGAACATCATGCTAAGTGAAATAAGCCAGTCCCAAAAAACCAAAGGCTGAATGTCTTCTCTGAAAGCAGATGCTGATCCATAGTTGGGGTGAGGCAGGGAGGAATGAAGGAAGTTTTTTGGATTGTGTAGAGAGGATTGAAGGGAGGGGAAGGGATGTGGGTGTGGGAAGGACATTTGAATGAGGCAGATATTACTACCCTATATACATGTATGATTATACTAGTGGTGTGTCTTTGCACCATGTATAGCCAGAGGAATGAGAAGTTGTGCTCCACTTGTTTACCATGTGTCAAAATGCACTTTATTGTTATGTATAACTAATTAGAATAAAATTTAAAAATTAATTAAAGAAAAAAGAAGTGCCATCAGGGTATTCAGATTCCTTGTGCCAAGAAGCCTAGCATCAGGAAGAGGAGACACCCACCTGGTAGCATGAATTGGCCATAATCACCAGGAGGAGGAAGGACTCTGTTCTATACTGGAAAAATATGTTTGGCACCTAGGCAATCTATTTAAATGTAAATGGGCAACTGCACCAAGCCTAGCCTCAGAAGGATAGCACCATGGTAGCCATGGAATAGAGAAATCCAAGGAAATAATGGAGGAAGAAGGCAGTGAGTATTGATTGTAGCCCCTAAGGTCAGCTGCTGTCGGGGGCTACAGCTTGTGCTGCTAACCATCCTCTTCTAAATTTCCCTCCAGGAAAAGTTTCCTCCAGAATCTCAAAGGAGCTGCTCTCTTAATACCTGAGCAGCTTAAAGAGTCGAATTAACAAATACTGTGATATTCACTTATCTCCCCTTCAATGAAAGAACTGTATCCTTAGCTGCTGTTAAGAGACACCTTTCTTTCAGGCCCTTCTGGGATTGCCTCTACTGAAAGAACTGCCTCACCTGCCATTCTTAGTAACCCACATCCAGATCCTGAGCTCCTGTGGGGTCAGATGAGGCTGTCATTTGGCCCATGCAGTGGCTCATTTTCCCTCCCTGCCCAGTCTTACATTTTTCTGCTGCCTTCCATGGATTTGGTTTCAAACACATCCTTGCTAAATCTTTTGCATGCTAAGTCATCTCAGTGTTGGTTCCCATGGAGCCCCAAACTCTGGCAGCAACTGTTTGCCAGACAATGTCAAAACTTAGACAAGTTGGGACATTTATTCAGAAAATTATAAATTTCTAAGCTGACTCAAAGAGAAAACTTGAATAGTAAGAGACAGTAACAAAAATTAGTTATAAAAAATAATACCAGGGGCTGGGGCTAGGGCTCAGCGGTAAAGCACTCGCCTAGCTTGTGCAAGGTCCTGGGTTTGATCCTCAACACCACATAAATAAATAGAATAAAGCTATTGTGTTCAACTACAACTAAAAAAATAAATATTAAACTAAATAACTAAAAAAATAAATATTAAACTAAATAAATAAATATTAAAAAGATAATACCAGTTGAAGCACATTCAACTTCATAGGAAAGTGCTATCAAATTTCAAGGAAAGGAGTTCTACCTTAGAAAAACTTGTTATAAATAATAGTAATATAGGGAGCTGGGGTTATAGGTGGTAGAGCATTCATCTAGCATGTGTGAGGCACTGGGTTCGATCCTCAGCACTACATAAAAATAAAATAAAGGTATTGTATCCACCTACAACTAAAATATATATATATATATTTAAGAAAAAGAATAGTAAGGGGTTTTATGAGATTAATATAACATTTATATTACAATTAGGAAAGTCCAGTATGAAAAATAAAATATGTAGGTTAATCTAATTGATAAACTAACATAAAGATCTAAATAAAATTTTAGTAAACTAAATTGTCTATATATTGAAAATATTACAATTTGCCTAAAATTCATTTGAAAGAATAAAAGACTCAGAGTAGTCAAAGCAATTCTAAGCCAAAAAAAAGCAATGCTGGAGGCATCACGATATCTGACTTCAAATCATACTACAGAGCTATAGTAACAAAAACTGCATGGTACTGGCATAAAAACAAATAAATAGAACAATTATACAGAACAGAAGACACAGACAAACCCACACATATACAGTCATCTGATCCTTGAGAAAGATACCAAAAACATACATTGGAGAAAAGATAGCCTTTTAAACAAATGGTGCTATGAAAACTGGTTATCCATATGTAGAAGGATGAGACTTGATCCTTTCATCCTGCATGAAAGTTGACTCAAAATGGACCAACGACTTAGAAATTAGAATAGAAACTATGCAACTCCTAGAAGAAAATACAGGGTCAACACTTCAGCATATAGGCACAGGCAATGACCCCTGAAACTTAGGAAATAATGCCAAGATTTAATAAATGGGATGGCCTCAAATTCAAAAGCTTATGCATAACAAAGTAAACAATAAAAAGTGAAGAGAGAACCTAAGAGAGGGAAAAAGTCACACCACTAGTGACCCAGCTATCCCTCTCCTCAGTCTATACCCAAAGGACTTAAGCATACTAGAGGGACACAGTCACATCAATGTATAAAGTAGCACAATTCACAATAGCTAAACTGTGTAACTAACCTATATGCCCTTTAGTAGAGGAATAGATTTTTTAAATGTGGCATATATATACACAATGGAATATTACTCAGCAATAAAAGAGAATAAAGTCATGGCATTTGATGGAGTTGGAGAATATAATGCTAAGTGAAGTTAGCCAATCCCCAAAAGACAAATGCCAAATGTTTTCTCTGATATAATGTGACTGACTCATAGTGGGGTAGGGAAGGGGAGCATGGGAGGAATAATAAACTGTAGATAAGGCAGCAGAAAAATATAAGATTGGGCAGGGAGGGAAAATGAGCCACTGCATGGGCCAAATGACAGCCTCATCTGACCCTACAGGAGCTCAGGATCTGGATGTGGGTTGCTAAGAATGTCAGGTGAGGCAGCTCTTTCAGTAGAGGCAATCCCAGAAGGGCCTGAAAGAAAGGTGTCTCCTAACAGCAGCTAAGGATACAGTTCTTTCATTGAAGGGGAGATAAGAGAATATCACAGTATTTGTTACATTCGATTCCTTAAGCTGCTCAGGTATTAAGAGAACAGCTCTTTTGAGATTCTGGAGGGAACTTTTCCTGGAGGGAAATTTAGAAGAGGATGGAGAGCTAACAGAGGATTAATGTCTAGAATATATAAAGAACTCGAAAAAAATTAACCACCCCCCAAATAGCCCAATTAATAAATGGGTAAATGAACTAAACAGTTGCGTCTCAAAAGGAGAAATACAACTGATCAACAAATATATGAAAACATATTCAATTAACATCATTAACAAATAAGGAAATACAAATCTAAACTCCCCTGAGATTTCATCTTACTCCAGACAGAATGGTAGTCATCAGAAATACAAACAATAGTAAATGCTGGAGAGGATGTGGAGAAAAAGGAACACTTTTACACTATTGGTGGGATTGCAAATAAATACAACTATGGAACTCAGTATGGAGATTCCTCAAAAGACTAGGCATAGAATCCCTATATAACCCAGTTATACCACAACTTGGTATTTTCCCTAAAGAATTAAAATCATCATATTATAATTATACATTATTTCCATGTTTATAGCTACCCAATTCACAATAGCCAAACTATGGAAACAGCCTAAGTATCTCTCAATAGATGAATGGATAAAAAAAAATGTGGTATATATACACAATGAAATTTTATTTAGCCTTAAAGAAGAATGCAATTGTGTCATTTATAAGAAAATGGATGAAACTTCAGAACATTATGTTAAGTTAAATCAAACTCAGAAAGTCAAAGGTTGTATGTTTTGTTTTGCCAGATGCCATGGACTCATGCCTATAATCCCAGAAACTCAAGAGGCTGAGGCAAGAGGATCACAAGTTCAAAGCCAACCTCAGCAATTTAGCAAGGCCCTAAACAACTTAGCAAGACCCTATCTCAAAATAAAAAATTAAAAGGGCTGGGGATGTTGCTCAGGGGTTAAGCACCCCTGGGTTTAAGCCCTGTATGGTTTTTTTTTTTTTCATATGTGGAAGCTAGAGAGGAAAAATGAAAATAAAGTTTGAGGGGGAGGATCTCATGAAAATCGAAGAGAGATAAAGGAAAGAGATCAGGGACAGAAAGGAAGGGAAGGAAAAGAGAAATACTGAGGAATATTAGTCAAATTATATTGTTATATTCTGTGCTTGTACAAATATGTAACAACAAATCCCACCATTATATCTTATTATGATGCACCAATAAAAAACAGAAAAAAATATATTACAATTTGACCAAGTATGGTTTCTTGTAAGAATACACATTTAAAGATTATAATAACATAAAAAGGGAAAAACCCAATTTCACTGGGTTTTCACTAGATACAAAATTTCACTAGATACAAAAATTCTTAGATAAAATGGAACACTTTCTTGATTTAAAAACAGAAACAATAAAACAGATCTCTTGGAAAACCAAGAATAGAAGGGAATTTGCAAAACTTAACAAAGCACAAACAGCAACCTATATATTGCTTAGCAACAAGTTAGAAACATTATTCAGTATTGTAAGAAAGTACCTATCCAGTGTATTAAGACTAAATAAATAAATAAAAGATATGATAAAAAGTTGTCATGACTGGGAACACAACTCAGTGATAGAGTATTTGTTTAGCATGTAAGAGGACCAGGGTTCAATCTCCAGTATTACCAAAAGACAAAAAATAAAACCAAAAAGAAGTTGTCATTATTTACAAATAAAGTGTCTATATACGAAATGTAAGAGATAACAAAATTTTAGAAATAAAAAGAAACTTTAATAAGATTGCCCTGTAAATTAAAATTAAATAAATTAAAATTCAGTAGTATTTCCATACACCTATAAAATAAATAAAAAATATAATAATAAGAAGTCCTATTCACAACAGCCAGAGCATATACACAGAGCATAGAAATAAATATAATAAAGTATGTATCATAGTTTTGCAGAAAAAAATTTGTCTTTACTAAAGCACACAAAAGGTCTCAATAGAGAAATCATGAACAGAAAAACTCGGTATTCTAAGGATGCCAATTCTTAAATTAGTCTATAAATTCAATGCTATTGCTCTTCCAATTAACATCCTAATAGTCCTTTTTCTTTATTTTGAAAGCACATGGCAAATTTTAAAGTAGAATGTAAACTACAAAAGGCCATTAAGGTGGCTGAATAATGGCTCCTTCAAAAATGTTGATTTTTTTTTCCAGTAATGATAATTGAACCCAGGGGCCCTCTATTACTGAGCTCATCCCCAACCCTTTCTAGGATCTAGCTAAATTTCTGGAGCTGACCTTCTAATTTGCAATCCTTCTGTGTTAGCCTCTGGGGTAGCTGGGATGACAGACATGCACCACTGCACCTGGATACCTGTCCACCTCAGTGGTGGAAAACTGTGAATAAATTATTTCACAATAGTAAAAGACACTTTACTGATATGGTTAAGTTTAGGGTCTTGAGATGGAAACTACTCTGGATTAACTGCGTAGGCCCAATCACTGGGGTCCCTATAAGAGGGAGGTAGGATGGTCAGAATGGGAGAAAGGCTATATGAAACAGATTAGAAGATGATAAACCCCTTGAAGAAGGGGGAAGGAACCATGACCAAGGAACATAGGTAGTTTCTAGAAGCTTGAAAAGACAAAGAATTGGATCCTCCTCAAAAGCCTTGAGAAGGGACCTGACACCCTCATTATGCACTTCTAATCTCCAAAATAGTTGGAAAAAAATACATCTGTGTTGGTTTCAGCCACTAAGTTTGTGGCAATTTGTTATAACAGCAATACAAAATTAATATAGGGGCTGGGGTTGTGGCTCAGTGGTAGAGCACTAGCCTAGCATGTGTGAGGCACTGGGTTTGATTCTCAGCACCACATAAAAATAAATAAAGGTCCATCAAAACTAATAAAATATTTGAATAAAAAAGAAATTAAATGGTAAGAAGTAGCCTAAATAACTTTGAAGAAGAGGAATAAGGAGGAAGAGTTGCCTTCCAGGTATCAAGTCTTTATAGAATTGTCATGTATGTAAGAACTTTAAAAAAAAAAGTTGTGTTTCAAATCATGTGTAACTGATGTAGAGATAGACAGATGTATCAATGAAATACTGAGCTATGAATAATACTTGAGTGGTTGGTCTAGAGATCGTATTACAGACCTATGAGGAAAAGAATATTCTTCAGAAAACAGTGCTGGACCTATCTTAGAGTTTAGGAGCTGAATGACAGCCTTAAGTTGTGTCATTCCTTCACTGCTCACTGCCAGTGCTCCCAGTGGCCCTCTGCAGGCCAAGAAACAGCTGACTGAAAGCCACATGAGATCTTATATACTGGGTACAGAAGAAGTTAATTTTCTGTTATTTCTATTAAAAAGAAAAACTACATCCACCATCTGATTTGCCTGTGAGTAACATTTAAAAATTGTATTTAGAATAAAAAATTATATATATTTAAATCCTGGTCTTCTTTCTGCATTTTTTGACAAAGTGGAATGAAAGTTAATATGCTTGCTTTATTTTCTTTGGTAATTTTGAATTTTGTAGCTTTTAAAATTAGAAACCATTGTTCTGACAAGTCAGTCAACTCTATTAAACATAGTACACTATAGATGCTTTTCCCAATGTCTCTGGCAGTCTGTGTTCTTGTTCATACTGGGGATTAAGGGTAGCTAGGCTAGCTAATGCTAATGTAGCATTATTTAAGTGTATCTTAAAATAGTATTTAAGTAACTGATCTAATTTCCTCATACTTATTGCATTGAACTGTCTTTTTTGTTTTTTAAGTGTTTAAAAGCTCAGCCAACTTAAGATACTATAGCAACTTACACATCAGTGTGCTTGACTTTAATAGCTTATACTATTATGTATGAAGGAAAAACCATGAATATGAAGTATCTCACATTGAATGCTATTGTACTGTATTTTTAATGTAACAGTGCAGATCTTGTTAGTCTCATGAATGTATATAATCATGTTAAATGCAAATAAAATAAAACTGGTTCATAAAAAATAAAATAAATGGTGCTGGACACTGCTTATGCATTGAAAATGAGGTGCTTCCTTCCTGTTATTTTTTGGGGGTAGGGGGGAGGTACCAGGGATTGAACTCAGGGACACTAGGCCACTGAGTCACATTCCCAGCCATATTTTATATTTTATTTAAAGACAGGGTCTCACTGAGTTGCTTAGCGCCTCACTGTTGCTGAGGCTGGCTTTGAACTCTCAATATTCCTGTCTCAGCCTCCCTAGCCACTGGGATTACAGGCATGTGTCACTGCACCCAGCCCCTCCTGCTAATTAATTCTAGGGGCAGGGGCTGTAGCTCAGTGGTAGAGCCCTTGCCTAACATGTGCAAGGCCCTGGATTTGATCCTTAGCACCAAATAAAAATAAATAAAGATATTGTAAAATAAAGAAAAATAAATAAATAAATAAATTCTATCAATCAAAACTTTAAAAATTAAAAAAAAAATAGACTAATGTCTAAATTAAGATAGTCTTTGCCAGGCATAGTGTTGCACACCTCTGATTCCAGCCACTCAAGAGGCTGAGGCAGGAGAATCATAAGTTGGAGACCAACCTCAGCAACTTAGTGAAGCCCTAAGCAATTTAGCAATACTCTGTCTCAAAATAAAAAATAAAAACTGCTTGGGATTTATGGTGGTTAAGAGTGGTGAAATACCTCTGGTTTCAATCCCCAGTCCCTAGTACAAAAAAAAAAAAAAAAGATATTCTTTGTTCAAACATTTGTTAGGTGCTCAGATAAGTCAAGTAGAGATTGAATATGTTAAAAAAAAATGACAAATAATGTCAGATCAAAGGTATCAAAGGCAAAACATAGACCAGGAGAAGATATTTTCAGTATGTAAAAGTGGCAGAGGATTAGTATTTAGAGTATAACATGAGCTAATGTAAATTAATAAAGAAAAATACAATGATCTAGATATAAAATGGGCAAAAACTGTGTTTACAAAAGGGAAAACAAATGTAGCAAAACATGTTCAGTCTTACCTGTATTAGGGAAATGGAGACTAAAACAATAATTAGCCTTTCATATCCTAAGATGGGCAAAAATATTTAAGTATATTACTATCTAGCATTGGAAGGACAAGGAGGAATGGGGATTTATATACTACTGGTTGGAATGTAAATTGGTACACTTCATAATTTCTTCGTATCTACCAATGTTGAAAAGGCACAAATGCCATCTCTCAGCAATTCCTGGCTATACATTAAAGAGAGATTCTCATATGTGGGCCGAAGGAGGCAGGCATAAGGATGCTTTTTATTGCAATAATGAATATGACAGAACATTTTGGAAACAACCTAAGGATTCTTCAGTAAAAGAATGATAATTGTGAGTTTTTCAACAATGAAATGCTGTTCAGGAGTTTAAATGTGTGAATTATATCTACATATATCAAAAGGATCAGTGTTGAGATCCTGCCTCTTAAAAAGGAAAAATGGTAGCATCATTTATGTGTTGACACCATTTGTGTAAATTTCATGCACATATAATAACACTCTGTAGTTAAAAAGGCATACATTATTCAACAAGTACAACATAGGCCTGCAAGGATGGGAAGAACATGTCCTAGTGTGCAGGTAGTGAATACATGTAGTGAACATGAGGGCCTAAGGTATGTCTATAACATTTTATATCTTTTACTTTTACTTTCCTTTTTTTTCCCCCCCAGGACTGAGTCTAGAATCTAGAAGCATTTTGCCCCTAAGCTACATCTCCAGTCCTTTTTATTTATTTTAAGACAGGGTTTCACAAAATTGCGTCACCAAGCCTAGAACTTATGATCCTCCTGCCCCAGCTCCCTGAGTTGCTTGCATTACAAGCATGTGTCACTATACCTGGCATCTTTTGCTTCTAAAACAGACAAAAAATAAAAGAATAAAAATTTCTTGAATTGTAGGTACACAAGTGACATACTTTTGAAATATTTCATAACTTGAAACATTGGTTTTATAAGGCACATTAATGGGGTTTAGTTATAGAAGAAACTATCATCCATTCATCAAATATCTATTTTTTTTCTTAGTGATAGATGTCCCTTTCCTTTCTTTGGCTAGGCATATTGCATCTTTTTTTTTTTTTTAGAGAGAATTTTTTAATATTTATTTTCTAGTTTTCGGCGGACACAACATCTTTGTTTGTATGTGGTGCTGAGAATTGAACCCGGGCTGCACGCATGCCAGGCGAGCGCGCTACGGCTTGAGCCACATCCCCAGCCCCGGCATATTGCATCTTATAATGAAGATGAAATTATTTCCCAATCTTCCATATGTTTGGAGGTATGGCAAGGTGACTGAGGAAATGTAAGTGGAATCATGTCATTTTTCTTTTCTTTCCTTTCCTTTTCCTGGGGATGGAACTCAAGCAGGGCCTCATATACTAGGTAAGCACTCTATCACTGAGCTGCATCCCTGCCGATTAGTGGAAATATTTGTGGTCCCTTTATAGAAGCCAGTTCAGGTCAGAGGGACCTCATTTTTGCTTTTCTTGCTTCCTGGTTTGCAGACACAATTATTGAGAATCCAGATGGTCTTGGACCCTGTACCTTCACGAATCACAAACATATATATGCTCTGTGTGTATAAGGGCACAATCCTGATGATTACCCGAGGATGGAGAGACAGAAACATGACCATAAAGACTTCAACTTGGCTCCTTCCATGTGAAACCATTCTGGAACCATACGGGTTCCAGAAGAGTCTACCTATATCTGGCATTATATGAATAATATAGTTTTGTGGTTAAACCACTATCTTGAAATTTCTCTTACTCCTATGGGAATGTGACCCCTAACTGATATGGCAACCATATTCTGAGATCTAGCCTAATCAGATAAATCTGTACTATGGCAATTCCAGTGATTCAGTTTAACTTTGGTCCCATAAATTTGAATATCACTTGTGATGTTATTCACAAAACTGTAGATTACATACTCCATTATTATCCATGGTGTAATGGAGTATGCATTTTAGATTTTATCTATAGTTTCATATTTTTTGTTCTTAAAATTTATTTATTTATTCATTTTTATTTGTTCTAATTAGTTATACATGACAGTAGAATGCATTTCGACACTTAATACATAATGGAGCATAATTTCTCATTCTTCTGGTTGTACATGATGTAGAGTTATACAGGTCATGTAATCATATATGCACATAAGGTAATAATGTCTGATTCATTCTACTATCATTTATAGTTTTATATTGTAAAGTAAGAAGGTGATAAGACTGACTACAACTACTTCCATAGATAAAACATACATAATACAAATATCCTTCTAAATATATAATTGAAGACAATACAAATTTATTTTGAGGCCACCATTACAAGGTAGAAATTTTAAATTTTTAAAAAGCTGGCATAAGAATGCTTGTGAGAGAGAAAAAAAATAACTATTTCTTTGGGAAAGTTAATTTGTGTGCTTTAGGTAAAAGCTGACTTCTATTGGCCCTGGGTTTGAGGCAATTGAAAACTACTGTGTATTTAAGGAGACAATTCTGTAATTCTAGAGTGTAAGTTTATGAGGTATGGGGTCTCTCTGAAACCCTGTACCTTCATGAATCACAAACATATATATACTCTGTGTGTATAAGGGCACAAACTCAGGGCAAAATAGAGACAGTAATTATAGAAATCGAGGGACCTGCCTCCAGTTGATGACTTAGTTGTATTTTGGATTTCTTTTCTTTCTGAGATACTATACTACTCTAGGATATAGAAGTTCATCACCATGGCTGCTGAAACCAATGGGACCTGGTGCCAGAAGGTGAGAAAGAATTAGTGACCAACTTACTTTTTAAAGATGGAAACCAAAATCCTGAATAAAATATTCGCAAATATGATTTAAAAGTACATTTAAAGAGTAACACAGATCAACTATGCAAGGTTCATCTCAGGAATGAAAAACAGTTCAACATTAAGAAATCTATGAATGTAACTCATATAAATTACTTAAGCAGGAAAAATCATATGATTATCTCTATAGATGCCAAAAATTTGACTGCTTTCAACATCCATTTCTGATTTTTAAAAAACTGTAGTAGAAGAGTTAATTTGATTTTTTTTAAGTATGCTTTTAAATGTGTATCCTAAGGCAACACTTAACATCATGTTTGACGCCAAAAACTAAAAGTCGTGAAGAAAGACAAACCAGCAGATGAAAACGACTAGACTTGTACTTTGACTCTTTTTTTTATCCCCTCCTTCCACTTTAGTTTACTAATTTCCAAAGCCCCTGATTTTTGCTATAATCAACTCTGGTTGGTTTTGATTGCTCTGCTTCTTTCAGCTTCCCTCCCAGCCAGGAGCAAACTAAATGGCCACTGACATGCATCATGTTCTGTGTTTGAGGAAAATGCATGATTGGACTCATATCCCTATAGCCTGCTGTATTCTCAGCTTAGGGTTACTACAGTGAAATACCAAGGTGATTAATTTACAAAGAGAAAAGGCTTCTTTTGGTTCACAGTTCTGGAGGTTTCAGTTCAAGATCAAGTGGCCCCAACCTTCAGTTCTCTGGCAAGAGTGACCTGTCATGGCAGAGCAAATGGCTCACCTGGGAGCCAGAAAGCAAAGTGAGACTAGAAGGGGCTGGTGTCCAGCAATTTTCTTCAAGGTTATCCTATCCAATGCCTAAAGACCTCCCATAAGGCCACATGTCCTAAAGATTTCACCACCCTGGGGACCAGGCCTATACCACATGGGCCTTTGAGGGGGGTCTTTCAGCCCCCAAAACTATAGTAGCTGCCTCTTTCTTACTGGGTATATTATGATGATTCTTAAGAAACTTTCTCTACCCCATTTACCTCCTTTCTCTTATACCACTTCTGGGAGTGGGGACTGGGATGAATTAGGAACATCTAGAGGGTAGAGGGTAGTGGGAGTCAGGTGTAGTGTACATGCCTGCAATCCTAGCTATTCAGGAGGCTGAGGCAGGAGGATGGCAAGTTTGAGCCAGCCTGGACAACTTAGCATAAACCTGTTTAAAAAAAAAAAAATAAGGGCTGGGGATGTAGTTCAGTGGTAGAGCACTTACCCAGCATATATGAGGTCCTAGGTTCCAACCCCAGTACAGGGGGAAAAAAGATAGTGGGAATCTTTTGCCTTTCTCTTTTTCATGGTATTTGTTTGTTTGTTGTGTTTTGTTTTTGCAGTGCTGGGGTTGGAACCCAGGGACTCATGTATGCCAGGCAAGCATCGAGCTACACACCCAGCTTCTTCACGGTAATTTTTAAAGCTTGTGATATTGAAGCACCCCCCCCACACACACCCACCTCCATACACCCATACCACTGGTGTTACTACTTCATTATCTTGCTTCTTCTTCTTCTTTTTTTTTTAAGAGAGAGAGAGAATTTTAATATTTATTATCTTTTAGTTTTCGGCAGACACAACATCTTTGTTTGTATGTGGTGCTGGGAATCGAACCTGGGCCGCACGCATGCCAGGCAAGCGCGCTACCTCTTGAGCCACATCTCCAGCCCCTATCTTGCTTTTTTTTTTAACTACTTGCATTTTTTGTTGTCATTCATTTTGGTGAGAGATGATCTCTTTTGGTTTCTCTCTTTACACCGGAGGTCTAGAATAGACACATAACTTCAAAAGAGAAATGAAAAACTTTCACAGAAGGGTAAGGGAATACTTGATAGTCTTATTTGGATTGACTTCAACTCTGCTCTGCTTTATCAGTGAAATGGAAACCCTTGAAGCCTGTGGTCCTGGTATGAGCCTGGCCATCGAGGCAAGCACTGAGACTCCTGTTTGCAGTTAGAAGATACCAGAATCCAAGTATGCTACTAGGTAATGCAGGACAGAAACTGAAGAGAGTTTTTTTTTTTTTTTTTTTTTTTTTTTGTCGTTGTTGTTTATTGTAGTGCTGGGCATCAAACCAGGGCCTTGAATATGCTAGGCAAACACGTTACCACCGAGCTACATCCCGTCCCCTTTTATTTTCTATTTTGAAACAGGGTCTTTCTGCTTGCCAAGGCTGACCTTGAACTTGTGATCCTCCTGCTTTGACCTGTAGAGTAGCTGGGACTATAACTCTGTGCCACCACACCCAGCTAAAAAGACATCTTTTCATACATCTTTGGAACTTGCCTCAGGGACTGGGGATGTAGCTCAGTGGTGGAGTGCTAGCTTATCTTGCCTGAGGCCCTGGATTCCATCCCCAGGGAGAGGAAGATTGCAGTAATGACAGCTGCTGGGGCAGAGAAGCAAAACATTTAAGAAAGAATTTATAGAGCCATTCCATATTTATTAGAATATGGAATGAATTTAGAGCTCTCAAGCCCCTGGTTCATTGGATCGAATGCTTGAAACATTCAGAGGAGAACTCAGCAGTGAAGAGTGTTGTCAGGAGTCACATGTCATGTTTCTGAACACACACAATAGGAAGGAAAAGCTCTCTGTGTATCAATAAAACCAGGGTGCCACAAGCCCAGGATACTGAATCAGAAACTCTAGGGAAACTATATTTTTACAAAGCTCTACAGACAACTCTGATACCCAGCTGGGGTTGAGAACTGCTTCCATAGAGACCCTTTTTTCCTCCTCTGCTGTGACCTGCAACTTGGCCTCAATTATGTTGTGGTGGTGATAGAGATGTACTGTTCCAGGAACACAATCCCCTTTGTGAAGCAGAGAACATCATTGCAGATACCTAAAACCTTAACCATTTCCTATAGACCAGTATGATTCATCCATTTATTGGAAAGTTAAGAAGACATAATTAAAATTCTAATTTCTAAAGGAAATTTAATTTTGGTACTGGGGATTGAATACAGGGGCTCTTTACTACTGAGCCACATCTCCAGCCCCTTTTATCATTTATTTAGAGATAGGGTCTCACCAAGTTGCTTAGGGCCTCACTAAGTTGTTGAGGCTGGCTTTGAATTTGCGATCCTTCTGCCTCAGCCTCCTGAGTCACTGGATTACAGGCATGTGCCACCACCTCCAGCTGTAAAAGCAATTTTGAATGTACCTTTTGTCTTGGATGCTATGCATTTTGGTAGGGCTTAAAAATCATTTATTCAGACAAAGAAAAAAAACTGCCTAAAAGGAAAAGATGTAAAATGTCGATATAATAAGTATCAGAAAAATCTTAGGTAGATGTCTGGCTCCCACCCCCCCACCCCCCCACCCCCGCCTTTTTTTTTTTTTCCTTTTCAAATGCTTTCCTATCTGGGTGAGGAATTTAGTGAGGTGCCATCTGGATTTAACCGATTATCATAGCTATTTTTTGCTTCACAAGGCATGAGCACAGATGTAATTACAAAGAAAAATATAAAAATGTGGTCTGATATATTATCACAATAGGTATGTGCATTTCTTTTTATAGTTGTTGAATCTAGATTTATGCACATAAGAAGAAAGCACTTCATGGTCTATCTGGTTAAAGAACAATTTTGCTAAAATAATACACTGGCTTTATGCTAATTCATGGGTAGAATGTAATGATATCAATTCATTTTTAAAATGATCTCCTGACAAATATAAGCCAATTCCTGAAGTAAAAGCACCATTGCACCATGGAATCATTATTGAGTAGATTCATTTTGTCTGTTGTATGAGTTTGTTTTTCTTGAAGAATTAATGAAAATATTCTACAAGAGGAAAACCAGGAAGAGGAAAGAGGAATAAGTTTATTTACAACAACAGGCAGAGAGGCCGGGCGCAGTGGTACACCCCTGTAATCTCAGGGGCTTGGGAGGCAGAGGCAGGAGGATCAAGAGTTCAAAGCTGGCCTTAGCAATTTAGCGAGGCACTAAGCAATTCAGTAAGACCCTGTCTCTAATAAAAAATACAAAATAAGGCCAGAGATGTGACTCAGTGGTTGAGTGCCCCTGAGTTCAATCCCTGGTACCCCCCCCCAAAAAAAACAAACAAACAAAAAAACAGGCAGAGGATCGAATTTGACTTATAGATCCTGGTTTACTCTAGAGCTAAGTATGGCTTTTATATTTTAAAAGGACTGAAAAAGTCAAAGGAATTATATATAATGACACATGAAAATTCTATAAAATTCAAATTTAAGTGTTTAGTCATTTCTGTATTCTCTGCTTCTGTGATACAAGAGCAGAGTTAGGTAATTATGTGACAGAGACTGTGTGGCCTGCAAAGCCTAAATATTTAGGTTTTACTTATTTACTTGTTTATTTATTTGGGCCCTTCAGAGAGAATGCTTATCGTTCCCTGCTTAGAGGACTGGCTCTTAATTTTGGAATTATCTGGAAAGCTCTAACAGTGTGGATCTGTTCGTCTGCATTGACCTGGGTGTTGGGGTTGCAAGATCCTCAAAATTGAAATTTTACTGGGTGTTCTGTATTTTTATTTTCTAAATCTAAAGTCCTATATAAAATATTAGCAATAAATGAAGATTAAATGTAATGCTTTCTATAAAACATATTCTACTAATCAATCAATTATTTTCCCCAAAACCTTGCTTTGAAAAAATGATTCTGTCTTAAAGGGGAGCAAAGAATGCAGAACTCAAACCTACTAAAATTTGCAAACTTCCCGCTAGAGGGAGCTAAAATGATATCCTATATCCGGGCTCCTTGGTTTTCATACAAGGATTCAAAAGAAGCCCTATAGGAAAATTGATCATTTTCCTAAAAAATGTGGTTTTTCTTCTTTTTATGAAATGGCACAAGTAACACATTCAACCTCTAAAAAGAAGATAACAAATAATATGTGATTTTCAATGAAAGAATCCTTTGCTGTTAAACCTTTTCCATTTGCCCACAGAGATGGAGGTGTGGTTAGAAAGTAGGGTGAAAACTCAGGAAATGCCTGAATAATGAATTCTAAAATTGATTATATAATGCATTGAAGTAAAAATTATAAACAAGAGTGTAATTTAAAGTACAGTTTAGTGACTCTGAAGCCAGAATTAGACAGGCAGTCAGTATAGATAGGTAAATCGAGTCAGGTCGGATCAAGGAGGCCAATTTTGAGTGAGTTCAGGAAGTTGGAGACTGTCCCCTGAGGGATTAAAATGTTAATCCCTTCAGAGCCCTTCCTCCACCCTTATGAAGAACCTGCCCCTGCGCCAGCCTGTTGCCAGGGTAACCTGTCCCAGGAATTGCCCCTCCCTACAGGGAGCCCTAATTAATTAATGTGTCATTGGCTGCTCCATTCTGCCCTTCCCCCTTCAGCCCACCTGTTTCCCACCCTTTGGCCATCCCACCAAGCAGTATTTCCTAGGCCTAGTCATATCCGCAGGAAGGGGAAGAGGGCAGGAGAACAAAGGAAGCCTAAGACAAAAAGAGCAGAACACCTTGCTTCTTGGGATACCAGGATCCCAGCTATGGCCACCCTTCTCCCTCCCAGGAGAGGTCTATGTTACCCCTTTTAAAGTAAACCCTGCTTTATATGCTTGCTTCTGCATGCTTCTCTAAGGTTCAAACTTCAATGTGTGAGGAAGCAGAACTCATCACCGATAAGGGGGATATCCACTCCATGAGAAAAACAGTGGGGAAACTGGTAGGAATTTCTAAGGTCTCCCTTAAACTATCAGATGTCACCCTCTCTGCTCACCCTGCCCCTGAGATAATTGGCTCACTGATAATATTTTGACTAGAAATGAAAAATTAGGACTCTTGTCTTGCTGCTGCTTTCCGTTCACAGACTTGAAAGAGAAGGGCTTTTCCTACTGCTCTCTGCCCCCACTTATGCATGGTTCTGATTGAACCCAGGACCTCAGGAATACCAGGCAGCTGCTGTACCACTAAGCTACACCCCAGCCCTTTATTTATTTGTTTATTTTTTCCCAGAGGATGGTCTTGCTAATTTTCCCAGGTTGTCCTCAAATTTACAATCCTCCTGCCTTACCTTCCCCAGTTGCCGGGATTACAGGCGTGCACACCACACCTAGCTTCCTATTTTCCTTTCTATTTCAAGGATTCACTTACATTGGGGTTTAAATTAAATTTCTATTTTACTTTAAAATTTCAAGTGACCATTCATTGTTTAAAAATCATACCATTATAATAATCCATGACCCAGTCAAGTCTGTCTCTTGAAATATAAAGAGGAAACATTTGGAATTTGAAAATCTTTTCTGGTTTTGATCTTAAAAGTTATCAAAAGCAAAATCTAAACTGCAATAATGAAACATTGATTCTTTCCCTTTGCCTTCCCGTCACAAGAATTATAATCCTGCCTGAGGAAAATGGTTGCTGTCAGTGGAATAGGAGGAGGTCACGTACTTGGAGATACAGGGAGACAAGCACATTATGTGGTTTAAAACTAATATCAATTACAATGATCACTTGGTACCACAGTCTGCTCAGTTTTATTAAGTGCTTTTTTATGCCTAATGTGTAGGTCGAACTCAGATCCAAGCAAACAAAAATTGTTCCTAATCTCTTGACATTCTTGATTAAGATGTACACATGGCCTGATTATTTGGATTTCATCTTTTGGCACCACTCCAGCCTTCCACACACATTACAGTGAACAAAAAATGGAAACTATTTCTCAATGCCTAAAGTAACTACAATAGAAAATCATTTAACCACAAGTTTAAATGGCAAAAGAATTTGTTTTAAAATAATTTGTCAAGTAAGAAATTGTTAAAAATTATGTTCTTATAATAATTACAGTACTATTTGGTACATGGTGATCACAGCTCCGTTGAGGGACTGGAGAATGTGCTGGCAATCTGGTCTGAAAGGTACAGGTGGGCAGAGATGGCAATGGGCCAGGAAAGTGATCTTGCTAGTAGCCCAGTAGTTTAAACAGTTTTGGGTAGTTTTATGAATTTAGGTAATTAATTATTAATTATTTCTTGAATTGAGTAGCAATTTGCAATTATGTGATATATATCTGGGGCAATGAAGACCAACCGAGAAAGGCAAAGGTTTTTCTATCCTGAGCTTCTGTATCAAGGAAGTCAGCCATGATTGATTTTGGCAGAGACTGAAAGTAGGTGGGAAAGTAGGTGGAAAAAAGGGAAGGATTCAGGTGTGTCTTGATGGAGGTTATTGGCATGAGGAATGTGATTGATTTGGGATGTACTTTTGTCTTTTTCTGATTAGTCCTAAGCTAGAAGTGGGGAAGCTGTCAGTTATTATTCAAGTCCTGTAATGGAAGTTATTGTTTAGCTCCCTGGATTGCCAGTAGATATAGTAATCTGGCTGCTTCCTGCATGCCTGAATGATAGCAGGCTGATTTTCTGGGTTATTTATTGAAGATAAGGATAGATTTCTGGAGGAGTTTGCTGCAGATTGAGCATCAGAGTGCTATTAATATATATGGTCTGGCCATTGATTTAAAAATTTTAATCATTATGCTCTTTTAGAATTAAGATATTTAAACTTCAGATGTATTCTTCATTGAAATAGGTCAGTGCGATGGTTTGGGTATGTTTTATCCCCACTGAAACTCATGTTGAGATTTGATTCCCCTGATAATAATGCTGAGACATGGTGGGACCTTGAAAAAATAATTAGATCATGGAGGGGGGCTCCTCACTCGTGGATGGATTAACTTCTTTCTCTAGAGATAGGGTAAGGTGGTTCAAGATTGGGACTCTGGGAGTAAGTTGAATCTCAAGGAACTGGATTAGTTACCACCAGAGTGGGTTATTATAAAGCAAGTTTACCCCTTGGTTATTTTCCTCTCTTCCGCACATGCTCCCCCCATGTGATGCTATCCACCTTGAAGCCCTCACCAGAAACCAAGCAGATGCCATGCCGTGTTCTTGGGGCTCCATTTGATGAGCTAAATAAACCACTTTTCTTTATAAATCATTCAGTTTTACGTATTTTGTTACAGCAACATAGAGTAAGACAGGTTGTACATATTCTGGGTAAAACTTTTATTTTGTAAAAACCATATAGATATAATAATCTGGCTTCATCAAACTCCTCCGGAAATCTATCCTTATCTTCAATAAATAACCCAGGAAATCAGCCTGTTATCAATCAGGCATGCAGGAAGAAGCCAGATTACTATATCTATATGGTTTTCACAAAATTATTGTAAAATAAAGCATTTTATTAGGTAGACTGCAAAGGTAAGAATGCCATTATGTATGATATTCTGTATTATAATATAAACTCCATGAAGACCCAAACTTTGTTTTGTTCAGCACCCTTATCCATGTCACCAAGAATACAAGATCTATTTTTGCTTGAATTCATGCATGCATCTAACTTTAAAAAAATTTTTTTAGTTGTTGATGGACCTTTATTTTATTTCCTTATTGATATGTGGTGCTAGCAATTGAACCCAGTGCCTCACGCTTACAAGGCAAGCGCTCTACCCCTGAGCTACAACTCCAGCCCCATGCATCTAACTTTTTAAAAAATATTTTTTAGTTGTCAATGGACCTTTATTTTACTTAATTATATGCAGTGCTGAGAATCAAACTCAGTGCCTCACACCTGCTATGCAAGTGCTCTACCACTGAGCCACCACCCCAGGCCCTAACTTTTTAAAAAAAAGTTATTTTAACCGTGGCAAAATACACAACATAAAATTTACCATTTAACCATTTAAAAATGTACAGTTCAGTAGTGTTGAATACATTGACATTGTTGTACAACGGATCTCCAAAACTCCTTTTATTTTGTAAGGCTAAAACTGTAACTATTATACAACTTGCCATTTTCCACTCCCCCAGTTCCTGGAAACCACTCTTCTACTTTCTGTCTCCGTGAATTGGACTACTCTAGGTAGTTCATGTAAGGGAATAATACAGTATGTGTCCTTTTGTGAGTGGCTTATTTCACTTAGCATGATGGTCTCAAGGATTATCCATGTTATAGCATGTAGAGTCTTCTTCCTTTATAGGGTTGAATAATATTCCATTATATGTATATACTACATTTTCTTTATCATTTCCTCTCTCTTTTTAAAATATTTATTTTTTAGTTGTAGTTGGATACAATATCTTTATTTTATTTATTTTTATGTAGTGCTAAGGATTGAACCCAGAGCCTCTCATGTGGCAAGCAAGCACTCTACCACTGAGCCACAACCCCAGTCCCTCTATTCCTCTCTTGATGGATACTAGTATCCATCTTTTGGCTAGCATGAATAATGTTGATATAAAAATGGATATACAAATACTTCTTCAACATCCTACTTTCAGTTCTTTTGGGTATATAACCAGAAGTGAATTGCTGAATCATGTAGAATTCTACTTTTAACTTTTTGAGGAACTACCATACTGTTTTCCATAGTGGCCATGCCATTTTACATTTTACATTCCCATTAGCGGTGTACAAGCATGTTTCTAACTCTTAAGTTTAATTGTCTGCTTTCCTGGTCTGATATAGATCAGAAGCAGTAAATTAGAAAGGGTTGGCAGGTAAAATAGTAACCTGAAGAAACCTGGCAATTTAAGATTGTGATCTCAGTGACTTGGGAGGCTGAGGCAGGAGGATCATAAGTTTGAGTCCAGCCTTGGCAACTTTGTGAGACCCTGTCTCAAAATTAAAAATAAAAAGGCTGGGGATATAGCTCAGTGCCCCTGGGTTTAGTGCCTAGTACTGCAGGAGGAAGGGAAAGAATCAGATATCAATATAACATTAATAGGCAAGACTTTTAAGAAACAAAATTACTACTGTTTTTTTTTTTTTTTTTTTTGCATGGGAGATTGAACCCAGAGGTACTTTACCACTGACCCAAATCCCCAGTCCTTTTATTTTATTTAAAAAAAATTTTAGTTGTAGATGGACAGAATGCATTTATTTATTTCATGGTGCTGAAGATTGAACCCAGTGCTTCACACATGCTAGGTGAGCACTCTACCACTGAGTCACAACCCTAGGCACTTTTTAATTTTTTGAGACAGGGTGTTGCTAAATTGCTTAGGTTTTCACTAAGTTGCTGATGCTGGCTTTGAACCTGCCATTCTCTTACCTCTGCCTCCCCAGGTGTTGGAATTACAAGTGTGTGCCCGCACACCTGGCTCTACTGAATTTTTATAATACTTAATAATGGATGCTGTTATTGATGCTCTGGAGAGGTCATTCAAAAAAGTTAAATTTCATTTAATTTTTCATTTTCTAATGAGGCAGTTATCTATATGTATTTCAGAAAGACATCCATGGAATCTCAATTATATGATTTGTGCAGTGTTTAATTTTATTACTTTGAAAATTAAGTGTTCCATCAAATATGGTAAAAAAAAATTTAAAAGGACTAGTCTTTAAGGAGGTTGTTTTCATTTATCCAGAAATTTTATTTATATAGTATTAATTCCTTCCTTATAATGCCACATTGGTGGGATGTTGC
Source organism: Urocitellus parryii (assembly GCF_045843805.1). NCBI lineage: Eukaryota > Metazoa > Chordata > Mammalia > Rodentia > Sciuridae > Urocitellus > Urocitellus parryii. The sequence goes on from NC_135539.1 coordinate 54,868,006, forward strand.
TATATTCATGTGCAATAATAAATCATACAAATGCCTGCCCAAGTATAAATTATGCTGTTATAAGGATAAATACTAAGCTAAAACAGTATTTTTTGTTGATGGTGTTTGTGTACTTGTTTTTCTTGATGAATAAAAGAGGGAATCTATTTAGGTAGGAAAAATCCTGTGGAGTGAACTAATATCTAGACATCTGTGAAATAGGGTAAGTGAAGATGAAGATAAAATGAGGATTTGGGGGTACTATAGGCTCCCTAAAGCTGCACCCCTTCTCTCCTCTCGTCTTTTCTCATCCCAACCTTACAGACCAAACCATTCAAAAATGACACCTCTTACAATTCATCACCATCTGGGGGGCAAATATTGAACTGTACTTTATGTACAGAGTACTAGGAATCTGAAAGAAGTGAGGGGGTGACATAGGTCCTGAAGAGGGTCATGACATAGCTATGACACACAAGAGGCATTGTTACAGTGTGTGCAGGGCTGCACAGGGGCAGGATGGGAGGGAGTCCGGAGAGATGTATGCTCTATCCCATGCAAGAGCTAGCACGGCCACCCCATCCACAGCTGCCAGACTGGCAGGCTTGTCCTGATGCAGCGTGGGCAGAGGCATGGCTGTGAGCTGGGTGTGGAGAGGAGCCAGGCGGGAGTTCATGGGGGGATGTGTGTGTGTGTGTGATTCGGGAGTCAGGAGGAATGTTTGTCAAAAACCTTGATCAAGGGGTTCACCAAACAGAGATTGAAGCCAAGGAGACATGGCGGGGGTGGGGTGGAGTGGTGGTCAGGAATCGTGAAACAATCTAAAGAGAAGTTACTGAAATTGAGAATAAAGCAATTAATACTTTAAATGGCAGAGCCATTGAAGAGTGTGAAAGGAATATCACGAAACAGTAAGGTAACAACCTTACTGTTTTCAGTAAGGTTTCATCTCTTTTTCTGGGAAAATACTGTTGTCACGTTATTTGCAACACTCATGGTCCTTTTGTAAAGTAAGGTCCATTGTTTTCCAGGTTCACAGTGAGGAGACCGGGCAGTGAACCCACGTCTCCTCCAGTCACCTCTGCATCAGGACCTGAACCAAATCAGAATATTCTGCCATCAAGGTTTTGCTACCAGGTAAGCACGTTTCCTGTAATTTTTCCAGAGTTAGAAAGTTTTTCCTTCTTAATAAATAAATATAGGATGTTTTAATGAGCAGTGGGGATTGGCTATGGAGGGTGACTTGTGTAGACATTTTCATTAAAAATCACAACAAGTAGTCTGGTTTCCTCAGCAAAGTTAGCTGAGGACATGTCCTAAATTTTGGATGGCTCACATACCTAAAGTCTTATTTAGATGCTAGAGTTACTACTGCTCTGTAGTATAGTTAAGTAGTAGGTTTTCTGTGTTGAACCTTAAGTGTGTCTTGGTATAGTGATTCTCATCCAAAATGAAAAGTATTCACTTGTTTCATAGGCAATGAAGGCAAGGGCTTTCTCATGTGTGTTTGAACCTTGAGTGGAGATTTCAGATAATCACTAAAATGTGAAGTGAAGGTTGTTTATGTTATCAAGGCATTTAAAAAATTGCTGGATAGAATCTTGGTCATATTTTAATTTCCAACTGAAAGTTTCCTTATTTGATATTTGACTCTTTAAATATGAAGGCAAGAAACTTATTTTTAGTTACAAACAAAACGCTTCACATGTTGCTCTGTTCTAGAATGTTCTCTAAAAAGTGTGGTTTAGAATTTATAATAATTAATGAAATGCTATGGTAGAATGAGCTGAATTCTTTCTGCCTCACCTCTTACAGTAAGGAGTCTTTGTAGAAAAAAAAAACTTGAAATTTGAGATAGATGCTCTGGAATCTAAAACATATGACAGAATGAAAGTGAGGAAATCAGGAACCAGTAAGGCATGTTTTTCAAAACATACTGGTCCCTGTGTCCTCAGCATCAGAACATACTGACATGTTTGTCAGAAATGAATACACCTGGGTCTTGCTCTAGAATTACTGAGTGAGAATCTTTGAGAGAGCAGTTGGGGAATCTGCATTTTTTGTGTTCTTTGTATATCCTGGAGATTAATGCTCTATCTGAGGTTCGTGTGGTAAAAATTTTCTCATGTTCTGTAAGCTCTCTCATCAAGTTATTGATTGCTTCCGTTGCTGAGAAGAAGCTTATAGTTTTAGTCCATCCCATTTATTGATTCTTGATTTTACTTCTTGCGCTTTAGGAGCCTTGTTAAGGAAGTCAGGGCCTAATCCTACATGATGAAGATCTGGGTCTACTCTTTCTTCTGTTAGGTACAGGGTCTCTGTTCTAGTGCCTAAGTCTTTGATCCACTTTGAGTTGTTTTTATGTAGGGTGATAGATAGAGGTTTAATTTCATTTTGCTATATATGGATTTCCAGTTTTCCCAGCACTATTTGTTGAAGAGGCTATCTTTTTCTCCAATGTATTTTTTAGCACCTTTGTCTAGTATTTATGTAGGTTGGTCTCTGTGTTTTCTATTTTGTACCATGGTCTACATGTCTGTTTTGGTGCCAATACCATGCAGTTTTTGTTACTATTTCTCTGTAGTATAGTTTAAGGTCTGGTGTTGTGATGCCTCCTGCTTCACTTTTCTTGCTAAGGATTGCTTTGGCTATTCTGGGTCTCTTATTTTTCCAAATGAATTTCATGATTGCTTTTTCTAGTTCTATGAAGAATGCCATTGGGATTTTAATAGGAATTGCATTAACACTGTATAACACTTTTGGTCATATGGTCATTTTGACAATGTTAACTCAGCCTATCCAAGAGGATGGGAGATTTTTCCATTCCATCCTCTAAGGTCTTCTTCAACTTCTTTCTTTAGTTTTCTATACTTGTAATTGTAGAGGTCTTTCAACTCTTTTGTTAGATTGATTCCGAGGTATTTTAATTTTTTTGAGGCTATTGTGAATGTAGTAATTTTTCTAATTTCTCTTTCAGGGGATTAATCACTTATGTATAGAAATGCATTTGATTTATGGGTATTGATTTTATATCCTGCTACTTTGCTGAATTCATTTCTTAGTTCTAGAAGTGTTCTGGTGGAATTTTTTGGATCTTCGAAATATAGAATCAAGTCATCAGCAAATAGTGATAGTTTGAGTTCTTCTTTTCCTATTCATATTCCTTTTATTTTTTTTCATCTGATTGCTCTGACTAGAGTTTCAAAGACGATATTGAATAGAAGTGGTGAAAGAGGACATCTCTGTGTTCTTCTAGTTTTTAGAGGGAATGCTTCCAATTTTTCTCCATTTAGAATGATGTTGGCCTGGGGCTTATTATAGATAGCTTTTATAATGTTGAGGTTTGATCCTACTATTCCTAGTTTTTCTACTGTTTTGAACATGAAGAGGTGCTATATTTTATTGAATGCTTTTTCAGCGTTATTGAGATAATTATATAATTCTTGTCTTTAAGTCTATTGATGTGATGTATTACACTTTAAATTTTTCGTATGTTATATCAATTTTGTACATCCTTGTGATGAACCCTACTTTCTCGTGGTGCACTATTTTTTCAATGTTTTTGTATGCAATTGGCCAAAACTCAAAAAACTTAATACCAAAAAAAACCAAACAACCCAATCAATAAATAGATTAAGGAATCAAACAGACACTTCTCAGAAGAAGATATACATGCAATCAACAAATATATGAAAAAGTGTTCAACATCTTCAGTAATTAGAGAAATGCAAATCAAAACTACTCTAAAATTTCATCTCACCCCCATCAGAATGGTAGTTATCAAGAATACAAGCAATAATAATTGTTGGTGAAGGGCTGGAGTTGTGGCTCAGTGGTAGAGCACTTGCCTGGTATGTGTGAGGCCCTAGGTTCGATCCTTAGCACCGCATATAAATAAATAAAATAAAAGATCCATTTACAACTAAAAAATATTTTAAAAAATAAGTGTTGGAAACGATGTGGGGAAAAAGGTACACTCATACATTGCTGGTGACACTGAAAATTGGTGCAACCACTTTGGAAAGCAGTGTGGACATTCCTCAGAAAACTTGGAATGGAACCACCATTTGACCCAGCTATCCCACTCCTCAATGTATGCCCAAAGGACTTAAAATCAGCATACTATAGTGACATTCCCACACCAATGTTTATAGAAGCTGAATTCACAATAACTAAACTGTGAAACCAACCTAGATGCCCATCAGTAGATGAATGGATAAAGAAACTGTGTTAATATAGGAAGGGGACCAGGGAGAGGGAGGAGGAGAAGGAAAGGAAAGTACTAGGGAATTGAAATTGACCAAATTTTATTATTCTATTGTGTTTATGGGTACAAATGTAACAACAAATCCCATTATTATGTGTAATTGTAATATACATAATTGCATTATAAAATAAAAATTTACTATATACTCTGCCACTAAAAAAAGAAATTGTGTTATATGTACACAATGGAATATTACTCAATATTAAAAGAGAATAAAATTGTGGCATTTGCAGGTAAATTGATGGAGTTGGAGAATATTATGCTAAGCGAAGTAAGTCAATCCCAAAAAACTAAAGGCCGAATGTTTTCTCTGATTAGTGGATGCTGATCTATGATGGGGGGAGTGCATGGGAAGAATGGAGAATCTTTGGATTGGCCAAAGGGGAGAGTGGTGAGAGGTTATGAGGGTAGGAAAGATGGTAGAAAGAGATGGACATCATTACCCTAGGCACTAGTATGATTGCATGAATGGTATGTCTCTGCACCATGTACAACCAGAGAATTGAAGTGTTGCATTCCATTTGTGTACAATGAATTGAAATGCATTCTGCTGTCATGTACAACTAAGTAGAACAAATTAAAAAAAAATCAAGGCTTTAACTAAAAAAAGAAGTTGGGGAATCTGTGTGAAACAAACTCTCTTACATGATTCTATGCACATATTAAGTCTCAGAACATTGCTCCTGAAGAGGTAAGACCAGGTATTTGATTCTGCCTATTATAACCTCTTCTGGATACTCTGTCATTTCCATGAGCGCTTGATGAGAACTATTTCACTTAACTTCTTAACACTTCTTGAAGTGAGAGATTTATGTGTATTCACAAATTTCTTCTTCCATGAATGAAAATATATCTGGGAGGATTAAGAGGTTCTGAGACAATGGCTCTGACATTGGGGAAGTGTGACTTAAGGTAGTGCTTTCTCAAACTCAAGTATTTAAATGGACCTTTGTAAGGAAAAAAATGTTGACCTCAGAGTTGTCACTATTGACTATATTTTTATAACGTTACATATATATGAGCAACTATAATGTTAAACTCCATACCCAGATAAATCTTATTGATGGGTGAATCTAGTACAAGGCATACAAATGAAATAAGAACAAAATTATAAAACTAATAAAAATTCAAATTGGCAACTCTTATGAGAGACAGATGGTGGTATTTGCTGAAACTAAATTGCACATTGGGTTTATGGTAGAAGGATGTAGCTTCAGGTCCACTTCTATTTTTGATTAAAGTAACATGACTGCAGACAAGCTTTGCTTGCTAAATCAGAATAATTAGATTTCATATTTACCAAACTTTCCCTAGCAAGCAATCCTTCCATGCCACTTTAAAAGAGGTTTTCCTGCACTTTCAGATTCCCACAGATTCACAGACCTCTACACAGGGAAAGGGAGTTGTTTTTTGTTTTTTCCCTCAAAAGGGCTAGATGATAAATATTTTAGCCTTTGCAGGCCGAGGCAAATTGAGATGTTAAATAGTTACTTACAAAACAAGAAAATGTCTTGTCCAAATAAGATACTTTTGAATACTGATCTCAATCATAAAATAAACATATGGTTTTAATTAAGAGTACTCATCACTGGAAGACATTTATAGAATTCTACTATGTCTTTCCTTTATATTTGCCTGTTAGTGTGTGTGTGTGTTTTTTTTTTTTTGTTTTGTTTTTAAAAGAGAGAGTGAGAGGAGAGAGGAGAGAGAGAGAGAGAGTGTTAGTGTGTTTTTGTACTGTACATTAATACTTCCAATCAAAGGTTAAGTGGAAGCTCCTCATCTACACAGAAAATGGATTTTGAAATATGAGAATTTCTTTTGGACTTGTATTAAGATTCAAAGAATTCTGCTTGTACTATGTGTTGAGCCCAGAAAATATATTCTCTGCAAATTTGTATAGAATGAAGATCTCACTTCTTGTTTTAATTTTTGACATCACAGGAAACAAATAAAGTAACTTTAAATTGCTAATGATTCCATTCACATTTGTTGCCATCAAAATGACTTTTTTGCAATATATGTTTTGTATGTAAAATCTGTTTTGCCTAGTAGTTTTCACCTCAATGCCTTAGGAAATATTATCAAGTCAGCAGCAAAAGCCAATTTCCTAAGGCATTTAAAGTTCAATAATAGTGGTTGAGGGAAAAAAATCTCATTCCAATAAATTTTAATCTTAGTCCTAAATTAGAAAAAAAAACAGAAAAACTCAATAAAAGTTTGCTACCACTAAGCCATTGAACTGCTATGTAGTAGAACAAGTGAGAATATCTGCTGTTATTTATGTCAGAAATTCTTGAAAGTGAAAATTACTAAATCCATGAGAACAAATGAAGTTCACTGCTGATTCATGATTCAGTAACAAGATAGCATCAAATATTTTCATCAGATGATGAATACAGTGAAATCTTCAGACACCTTAAATTTTCAAAAACTTTGTAAATTTGTCCAACTAATCTTTTTTCTTCTCCATAAACATTTTATCACCATCAGTTATAACACATCTTAGCAGATTCCACTCAGGGTTGAATTGAATTAGTGTTTTCTTAATTTCTCTGAAAATATTATCGAGCATATTTGTTCTGCATAGACCATTCACAAAGATAGATGTTGAGTGATTTCAGACCTGCATTGACTTACTTGAATAAACAACAACTCAACAGTGTTGAAAATATCTCTTGGCTCCTCGAAAGCTGGGCAAATTGGGCTGTGAATGTGGTTCAGTGGTAGAGCGCTTGCCTAGCACATGTGAGGCACTGGGTTTGATCATCAGCAAACACATAAAAATACATAAATAAGCCAGGAGCATTAGCACACACCTGTAATCCCAGCAGCTTGGGAGGCTGATGCAGGAGGATCCTGAGTTCAAAACTAGGCTCAGCAAAAGTGAGGAGCTAAGCAACTCAGTGAGACCCTGTCTCTAAATAAAACACAGAAAGGGATGGGTATGTGGCTGAGTGCCACTGAGTTCAATCCCCAGTACCCCCCTGTTAGAGTCTGTAAACAAGTCAGGATGGTGCCTGGCATTTTGCCAGAGGGAGTGGTTTGTGAAGTGGCCAGTGAGCCATTAAGTGTGGAGATTCCTTATTGGTTGACTGCTGTATCTAGTTTATGTTAATTAAGATAAGCTGTGTGGAATGTATATATACCTCTGTTGTCCTACAATAAACGGCTCCTACTCCTGCTGTATCAATGTACACAAGTTGCTCGGTCACCCCCTGGGTTAGTTTGCTGCAGCCGGACTGCAGCAACCCCCCAAATAAATAAATAAAATAACAGTATTGTGTCCATCTACAACTTTAAAAAAAGCTGGGAAAATCACTCAAAATCTTTTGCCTTGTTTTTAATCATCTATTGATGTTGTTCCCAATGTTTTCAACTCTTTGTGTAACTGTTTTCCTCAAACTAATACAAGTTAAGCATCCCTAATTTAAGAACCCCCAATCCAAAATACTCCAAAATTGTAAACATATTGAGTACTAACATGATATCACAAGTGGAAAATTCCATATCATGAAACTTTATTTTATGGACAAAATTATTTAAAATATTGCATAAAATTACCTTCAGTATAATGTATATATGAAATAAAAATGAATTTTATGTTTAGATGTGGGTCTCATCTCCAAAGCTATCTCATTGTGTATATATGCAAACATTCCAAAATCCAAAACCTGAAATACTTCTGGTTTTAAGCATTTCAGACAAGGGATTCCCTACCTGCAGTCTTAAACTAGTTTATTTTCTCTGGACAGACTTTTTTGGCTTCTGAAAGAAAATGTGATTCAATTAATGGACTACTAATATTGACTTTCTAGGCTTGCCTAACAAATGAGCCATGTTTGGAAACTTTGTTTGCAGCCTCATTTTTATTTTGTGAAACAAACAAAAAAATCTGCTGTGATGAAGATATTCTATCTGAAACTTCTCAATTTTTCTAACCATTGCTTTCCTGTAAGTTGGGAATAATGTGATGAGTGCTTACTTAGACTGTTAATATCAACATATATTGTATTTGTCTTTAGCACAAATATAGTAGTGTTGTTTTATAATAAAAAACAATTCTCTGTCACCTAATTTGATGACAGAATAAGCCACACTTTGCATTCCTTCTTTTCCCCAACCTTGGAAACCACCATTCTACTTTTTTAATTGAACCACTCTAGGTACCTCATATAGGAGGAAATACAGTATTGGCCTTTTTATGACTGGCTTATTTCACTAAGCATAATGTCTTCAGGTTTCATCCATGTTGTAGCACATGTAATTTCCTTTCTTTTTAAGACTGAATAATAGTCCATTGTATTTATACACCCTATTTTGCTTATCCATTCATCCTTGATGGACACTTGTTTGTTTTCATGTGTTAATTATTGAGAATATTGTTATTAACAATATTGGCTGTATAAACATCTCTTTGAGACTCTGTTTTCTATTATTATTATTATTATTATTATTAGGGATTAAACTTAGGGGCATTCAACCATTGAGCTACACCCCCAGCCCTATGTTGTATTTTACATAGAGACAGGGTCTCACTGAGTGGCTTAGTGCCTCTCTTTTACTGAGGTTGGCTTTGAATTCATGATCTTCCTGCCTCAACCTCCTGAGCCCCTGGGATTACAGGCATGTGTCACCGTGCCTGGCCTGTTTTCAATTTTTGGGGTATATACACAGAAATGGAATTACTAGATCATATGGTAATTCTACTTTCATTTTTTGAGGAATTGCTGCTGTGTGTTTCACAGCAGCTGTACCATTTTATATTCCCAATGACAGTGCATTAGTGTTCTAATTTCTCCATATCCTTGCCAATACTTAATTTTTGTTTGTTGCTTATTTTAATTGACATTAAACGTTGTACATATTTGTCATGTATGGTATGGTGTTTTGACATGAATACATTGTGGAATAACTAAATCGAGCTAATTAATAGATGTGTTACCTCACATTTATTTTTTGTGGTGAGAATACTTACAATTTTTTTTTTTTTTTGATGGTGGCGGTCCTAATGGTCATGAGGTAGTATCCCATTGTAGTTTTAATTTGCATTTTCCCAAGAAGTGATGCTGAGCAGTTTTCATGTATTTATTGGCCATCATATCTTTGGGGGGAAATTTGAGTCCTTTGTCCATTTTTTAATTGGGCTGTTATTTATTTATTTTGTATTCTATTGAAATTAATCCCTTATCAAATACATGATTTGCAGATATTTTATTCCCCTTCTGAGTATTGTCTTTTTACTCTGTTCATAGTACCTTTTTTTTTTTAATATTCCTGGGATGAACCCAGGGCCTCGAACACACTAGGCAAGGCACTGACCCACACCTCACAGCTTTATTACTACCTTTTGATGCATATATTTTTAAACTTTCCATGAAGTCCCGTATTTGTTCTTTTGTTGTCTGTACCTTTGGTACCAAATCCTAGAAATCACTGTCAAATCCAATGCCGTGAAATTTTGCCCTATATTTTTTCTAAAAGTTTAGATCTTCAATTCAGGTTTTCATCTGTTTTGAGTTGATTTCTGTACATGGTGTTCAGTCAAGATCCAGCTTTAGTCTTTTGTATATGTGTAAGCACACGTGGTTTCCCCAACACTGTTGAAAAAATTGTCCCTTCCCCCTTTAAAATGGCCTTGTCACTTCTATCAAAAATCATTTGATCACAAGGGTATATTTATAGGTTTTCTATTCTATTCTATTGGTATCTATGTTTGTCTTTACACCAGTAGCACTCAGTTTTTTTTATTATTATTATTACTATAGCTTTTTTTTTCCCTTTCTCTCTCTCTCTCTCATTGTGATAACTTGGCTTTGTTTTTCAGTTTGAGAGGAATTAGAATTCATGCACCAGGACAAGTTAACAATCATCTCTAATCCAATCTTGCAGTACTTTGGTGTCTTCCTCATTCTTCTGTCTCCTTTATGAGTAGCATATCTTCATAAATCTCTCCACCCACTTGCTTGGCTTCTTGCTACATAGATCCGGTGCTGAAATCAATGCTTATTTCTGTACTTGTGATATACTTTTTTGTTATCCTGGCTGATGCTTTGTGTAATTTGATTTCAAGAAGACTCCATCTCAGAAGACTGAGAAGTATTGTGTGTGCAAATGCCATTGTTATACCTTTGTAGCAAGTTTTAAAATCAGGAAGTGTGAGTCCTCCAGCTTTGCTTTTTGTTTTCAAGAGTGTTTTGGCTATTCAAGGTCTCTTTTGATTCAGTATCAATTTTGGATTTTTCTGTTTCTGCCAAAAAAAATCATACTTGGAATTTTAGTAAAGACTGTATTGAATCTATACACTGCATTTGGTAGAATCAACATATTGACAAGATTGATAACGGGTACATATTTCCATTTATTTATGTTTTTAATTTATTTTGGCTGTTTTTGTAGCTTCCATACTTGTCTAACAACTGAGCCATTTTTGGGAACTTTGTTTGCAGCCTCATTTTTATTTCGTAAAAAAAAAAAAAAAAATTTGTACAATCTTTCACCTCCTTGATTAACTCCTAAGGATTTACTGGTTTTGATGTTATTGTAAATGGAATTGTTTTACATGTTATATTGTTAGTATGTAGAAATGCAACTGATTTTAATGTGTTGACTTTTTGAATCCCACTACTTTGCTGAATTCAGTTATTAGTTCAGTTTTGTGTGTGTACATGTGTATGTGTGTAATCTTGAAGGTCTTCTATATTTAGGACCAAATCTTTGGTGAATAGAAAATATTTCTTCCTTTCCATTTTATTTCTCCTTTTTGCATAATTTCTGTAGCTATAATTTCCAATACTATATTGAATAAAAGTGGCAAATGTGGTCCTTTTTACCTTGTTCCTGATCTTAGAGGATACACTTTCAATATTGAATGTGATTTTCTCTGTGGGGTTTTCATATATGGCTCTTATTGTTCTGAGGTAGTTTCCTTCTGTTCCTACTTGGTATATTATTTTTTCCATATAATGATATAGAATTTTGTCAAATAGCTGTTTTGTATCAATTGATCATGAGGGTTTTATTTTCTCTTTATTCTGCTACTATGACATATACATTGATTAATTTTCACACATCGAACCATCTTTGCATTCTAGGAGTAAATCCCATTTGGCCATGGTATATAATCCCTTCAGTATGCAGCTGAATTCAGTTTGCTGGTATCTTGTTGAGGATTTTTGCATCAGTGCCCATTTGGGATATTGGTCTATAATTTTCTTTTCTTATAATGTCTTTGGCTTTGGTATCAGGATAATGCTGGTCATACAGAATGAGTTAAAAGTGATCCTTCCTCTACCATTTTTGGAAATGTTTTGGAAAGACTGATACTATTCTTTTTTTAAATGTTTTTGATAGATTTCACCATGGAAGCCATCAGATCCAGGGATTTTCTTTGTCAGAATATTTTTCATTATTGATTCAATTTCCTTACTAATAATAGACATGTTCAGAATTTCTGTTTCTTTGTTAACACATCTTGTCAGGTTTTCTATTTCTAGGAATTTATAGTTGTTAATGGTACTCTCTTATAATCTTTCTTATTTTTGTAAACTTGGTAGTAATGTTTTCTCATTTCTGACTTTAGTATTTTGAGTCTTGTATTTTTAAAATCTTAACACATATAGCTAAAAATTTGTCAGTTTTTTTGACCTTTTTGAAGAACCAACTTTTAATTTTATTTTTCTCTATTGTTTTTCTATTCTGTATTTTGTTTATCTCTTCTCTAATATTTATTATTTCCTTACTTCAGGTATCTTTGGGTTTAGTTTCTTATTTTTCTAGTTCCTTATGGAAATTAGGTTATTGATTTGAGATATTTCTTGGCTTTTAATGCTTTTATAACTATTAATTTCCACATTAGGAGTGCTTTTACTATGTTCTGTCAGTTTTGGTATATTGTATTTCCTTTTTAATTGTAAGTATTTTCTCATTTCCCTTGGAATTTCTTTTTTGATTCATTGGTTGTTTAAAAGTGTGTGTGCTGGTTGTTTAATTTTCACAAATTTATGAATTTTCCAGTTTTTTTCTGTTATTGGAAAAACTTCATCCTGTTATGGTCAGAAGACATACTTTGTATAATAACTATATTAAGGCTAATTTGTGACATAAAAAAATTAAAGTGTAGAAAATGTCCCATGTGTACTTGAGAAGAATGTGTATCCTGTTGAGTGAAATATACTGTATTTGTGTATTAGATCCAATTGATTTATTGTGATAAGTACTCTATTATCTTACTTTGTCTAGCGTGAGATAACTGTATTTGTTTGGGTTTGTCTCTATGTCTTCTATTCTCTTCCATTGGTCTTCCTGTCTGTTTTGGTGCCAATATCATGCTATTTTTGTTATCTACAGCTCTGTAGTATAATTTAAGGTCTGGTGTTGTGATGCCTCCTGCTTCACTTTTTTTTGCTAAGGATTGCTTTGGCTATTCTGGGTCTCTTATTTTTCAAATGAATTTCCTGACTACTGTTTCTGATTCTACTGCATACATTTTGATGCTTTATTTTTGGGTCCATAAGTGTTTATAAATTATTATGGACTAACTTGTTTATTTCCTTGTTAGAAGGAAAATTAAATTAAGAAGGAAACTGGAGGTTAAGGTTTTTTTAATTTACAAATAATAATTATACTAATTAAGAATAAAATAATATTAGAATGAGATTTGTTTCTATAGTAATTTTGGTTGCAGATTTCTGGGTCATTTCCATTGTCAGTTATGAAATATAGCTGTGTGTTTTTCATGCCTAAGTAATTTATTTCCTGGGGGTATTTTGCCTGTAGTGACTCTAATCTATACTGGATGTATAGCCAAAGTTGAGAACTATTGGAATAGAGCACCAAAAGAACAAAGAACTCAAGGTAAAGCTGCCAGTCCAAGCTTAAATTATTATTGGAAGATGTGAAAAGACATCTTGTCACATGGTTGCCCTAATTAAGCTACTTTTTCTTGGTGGTTAAAGAGAAAGTGGGGCTTTTCAGGAAATGGTGCTCCAAAGCACAGAGCTTCTGAGAATCCGAAAATAGGTCTGGTGGGTTAGCCAAGGCTGGGGCAATGTGAAGCTCAGCAGTGTGTCATTAGCTTATTAATCTATTCCACATGGTCAGGAACACACCTGGTTCTCTTCATTACTCTGTGGAGGAATTTCATGTTAGAATGATTAAAAACATTCTCGCTCTTATGGACACAGGCACACATATCCCTTGTTCTGTTACTTGTGCAAATAAAGGATGTTCTTATGAAACACCAAAAATATTTCTCACTGGCAGTAAATGAACAGAACAGAATGAAACAATTCTGTTGTTGAGATTCTGTTGCAGAGATAGTGCCTACAGAGTGTGTGTGTGTGTGTGTGTGTGTGTGTGTGTTGGGGGGGAGGGCCAGTGAGGAATCTTTGGCATTTGGAAAGGTCTTGTGTAGGAATCTTATATTCTATTGGCATAGATTAGAAAATATTTGTTGATTTGATTAAATGGAATTCATCCCATTTTCTAAGGCTTCCCTTGAAAGAAGACATAGTGTGGGTAATGAGAGGAATAGAACAGTCCTTTCTATTACAGGGTTGTTCCTGTCTCAGCCTAGGACTTTTGTCTTAGCTGTTGGAAAGCCTTTCCCTCCTCAGGCCTCTTTCCTCTCCAGTTCTCCTGCCTGTTTGCATATTTGAACACTCCTGGATCCACTAGTACCACAGCTGCCAATTGAGGAATGGGCTGAACAGCCCAGTGTGGAGCTATTGTGCTGTGGGTACAAGAGAGCACTCAGTTCTGCCAGGATAAACAGCTATAGTCCAGTGTCTCCATGGCAGTGGAAGATTGGGAAGAGATTTGGTCTGAGTTTGGCAGGAAGCCATGGTAGAGGGAGGTTCCTTTCAGGATGCAGATGGGAAAGGAACACAATGGGGCTCCTGCCACCTTGCTTGTGATAGAAAATGGGGCCAAGTTTTGACTCCCAAGATGAGAAACAAAGAAACAAATGAAACAAAGAAACAAATGAAAAAAGGGCCAGCTCAGGCAAAAGTGTTACTTTTGGCAACCTTTTAAGTTCCTGATTGCCCTGAGCAATGTCAGGTGAATTGCTGAGTGCAGTAACTGGTTTACAAAGTTGAAGAATGTGATGGGTTAACACAGAGCTGGAAAAGTGAGAGGAACTTAAAATTTAATCGAGTCACAATAGTCGATGTGTTCTCATCCAGGCTTATCCAAGATCAGGCCCATGGTCCTCAACAAGCCCTCTTTTTACATTTGAGGCAGTCAGGTGTGGAAGGATGCAAGGTGGGGCCAAATTCTTTTTTTTTTTTTTTTTTTTTTTTAAGAGAGAGAGAGAGAGAGAGAGAGAGAGAGAGAATTTCAATATTTATCTTTTAGTTTTCGGCGGACACAACATCTTTGTTTGTATGTGGTGCTGAAGATTGAACCCGGGCCGCACGCATGCCAGGCAAGCGCGCTACCACTTGAGCCACATCCCCAGCCCCCAAATTCTTTTTAACTGAACAAACAGAACTGAATATATATATGTGTATTACCTCATGGTGTCAGCACAGTAATTTTCTTTTTAGTTATACATGACAGTAGAATGTATTTTGATATATTATACATACATGGAGTATTACTTCCCATTTTTTGTGGTTGTACATGATGTGTGGAGTTACACTGGTTGGATATTCATAATGAACATAGGACAGTTATGTCTAACTCATTCTACTGTCTTTCCTGTTCCCATCCTTCCTCCCTTCCCTCCCTTCCCCTTTATCTAATCCAATTAACTTCTATTCTCCCCTCCCCCAGCATAGCAATTTTCTAGTTCCTGGGAAGTTCTAAAAATGGGGGATTCCACACTTTTGCAGAACTCCACTAGCTCTATGATTATATCTACTAAAGCCTAGTGTCTGAATATTCTGTAAAACGAAAACAAACATGTCATGCCGTAGTTTTATCTATAGCAATCAAAAGGAAAAAGTTTAAGGTATGTATGCCATTTTTTATTAAGTTTCCATTATTAAAAATAGAGAGGAAGACTGTTTCGTTTCAACCAGTTTTGTTTCATTCTCCACCCTCTGTGTGATAATATTGTCTAAGGTCTTCCTGAAGCCCTATTTCCAGTGACACCCTAACCAGAACTCTCCCCACTGCTCTCCCTGAACCTTCCACTCAGTACGCCCCCCACCACCACTTAGGCATCACAATTCCTGATGCCCCTGTCCTGCATGCCACTTGGTATGCCTGGGCTATGTACTTTGCTTTAATGAAATGTACGAACCTACATTACAGATTGTCTTGGTCTGTTTGTGCTACTATAACAGTATACTACAGACTGGGAAGATCATAAGCAAAAAAATTTATTTCTCGTGGTCTGGAGACTAGGAAGTCCAAGGTCAAGGTGCCAGCAGGTTTGGTGCTGGTGAAAGCTGCTCTCTGCTTGTAAGATGACAACTTACTGCTGCCTCTCCAGAGAGGGTGAACATTGTGTCCTCACATGATGGAAGGGACAGAAGGAGCCATTAAAAGGGTGAACTCCTGTCAAACACTTTTATAAGGCTAATAAACACTTTTTGAAAAATATTTATTGAGTTGTAGATGGACACATAGTATCTTTACTTTTGTATGTGGTGCTGAGGATCGAACCCAATGCTTCACACAAGTGAGGCAAGCGCTTTACCACTGAGCTACAGCCCCAGCCCTAATAAGCACTTTCATACACTTAACTCTATTCATGATGGCAGAGTCCTCCTGACTAAATCACTTTTAAAGGTCACATCTTTGAATACTGTTGCATTGAGCCTTAAGTTTCAACATGAATTTTGGAAAGGCAAAACCATTCAAATCATAGCATGAATACCCAGAAAAATAGAAAAGGGGGAAATTAGTCCTGATGATGTAGCTCAATGATAGAGCACTTGCCTAGCATGCCTGAGGTCTTGGGTTTCATTTCCAGCACCACCTGGGGTTGTAGGGATGGGGTAGAGAAAGAGAAGAGGGAAAAAATCACCAACATGTTCTCTGTAATCCACACTAGCTTATATCAGATGTCACTTTCTTGTTTCAGTGTTGTAACTTAATTGCAGAGAAATTTTCAGATTTTGTCTGCCACTCACAAAATTATATCTTAAAAAAACGAGGCTACACTAAACCTATTTCCATTGTCCATTTTATCTAAATTGATACATCTGCTAAAAGTGTGAATGCTCCACTTTGAACAACTTGTATAGTACACCTGCCGGTCATGCCTTCACTTTTTTGTTGCCTAGTCTTAATGTCTTTTTTTTATTGAGTTAAAGTTTATAGCAGTTTCCAGTCTGACATGTAAGAAACTTAGAAATCACATTAGCCTTAATAAAAGAAAAGTTTAACAAACTGGCAAAGCACTGCTCTTTCTTAGATCTGTAAGAGAAGTGAGGTCACAGGGCAAACCACTGCCCCCAGAATATGAGAGACAGATGGGCAAAGAGAGAATCACAACTTAATGGGAGCAAAATCTCATGAACAGAAACTTCAGTGAGACTGAGTGCTGGGGTAGGAAAACCTGAACTGGGATTGATAAATTGCTGCAAGCCCATGTAAACAAGTTTAAAAATTAAGAACTTCAGGGGGAGCCACTCAAAAGAGGACCCTCCCCCCCATTTTGACTTTTATCTCCTGAAACTCTACCAGGTTCTCATAATGAATATTGAGGAAAAACTCACTTGTACTTCTGGCAGATGAAGGGAGAAAGCAACCATTTGAAATACTCCAGAAAACTATTCACGAAACAAGGTTGGCCCTCAGGAAATATAACTTGCAGGGGTTTTATCATGGCCTAGCTCCCTGGGGGAAGGGAAATATCCATCTTTAGTCCACTCTAGTTCCAGGTGGAGGGAGCATTATGGGCGGGACTGAGAGGCACTGAAGGTCACAGTCTAGGGGCATAGGTTCACCCAAAGATTGAGACAATCATGGGACTCTGGAACTCTTCCTCTACCACCATGTTACTAATAGCTAATGGACCACAGTTCCTTTTAGCCAGTATATCATATTTTCCTTTCAACAAAAAATTATAAGACATACTAAAAGACAAAAACATAATTTGAAGAGATTGAACAACTAGTAGAACCAAAATCAGCTATGGCGGGAATGTTGGAATTATTCAACCAATATTTTTTTAAAAAAACTATGATTAATAGGCTAAAGACATTGATGGAAAAAGTGGAAAACATGCAGGAACAAATGGATAACAGAAATAGAAAGATAGAAATTAATGAGGCTCAAAAAGAAAAGCTAGATACTATTAAAAAAAAAAACACCACTGTAACAGAGATGGAGAATAGAGTGGATGGGATCATTGGTAGACTAGAAACAAATCTCTAGGCATATCTATTCAAACTTCAAAAAAATTAAAGATAAAGAAAAAATCTTGGGCCTGGAGTTGTAACTCAGTGGTACAGTGCTTGCCTAGCACATGTGAATCACTGGGTTCAATTCTCAGTGCCACATATAAATAAGTAAATAAAATAAAGTTCCACAAACAACTAAGAAATATTAAAAAAAAAGAAAAGAATAAATCTTGAAAGAAACTAAATGGCAAGGAAAAAACCCCTTGCTTATGGAGAAATAAAGATAAGACTTACATACAACTTCTTAGAAACCATGTAAGCAAGAAGAGAATGGAGTGGAATATTTAAAGTGTTGGTAGAAAAACACCCAGCAACCTAGAATTCTTCACTCTGTGAAATTAGTTTTCACAAGGGAAAAAGAAATAGACTTTTTCAGGCAAAAAAAAAAAAAAAAAAAATGCATGATTTTTTGCAGATAGACCTGCCTTGCAACAAATGTTTTAAAAAAGTTCTCCAGAGAGAAGGAAAATTAGTCAAAAACTCAGATCTACATGAAGAGAGAGAGAGAGAGAGAGAGAGAGAGAGAGAGAGAGAGAGAGAGAGAGACATCAGAGAATGAATAAGTAAAGGTAAAATAAAACATTTTATTCTTGGGTAGAGGTTGTGGCTCTGTGGTAGAGTGTTTGCCTAGCATGCCCAAGGCTTGAGGTTCAAATCCACAATGCTGCAAAAACAAAACGAAAAACCAAAACCAGCTTTCATTCTTCTTATTATTAACTAATAGATAATAATTTGTTTAAAATAGTAGTAGCAAAATGTACTTAATTATGTATGCTGATATGTATGTGTGCATGCATATTGTGTGTATCTGAAATGAATGACAGCAATGATATCAGGGATGGGAGGCAGATATCAGGAATATTTTGTTATAAATACACAAATGCTTGAACCTACCCAGTAAAAGATATAGTGTTATTTAAAGGTAGACTTGAATAGTTATAAACATATAAAGCAAATTCTAGGATATATATAAACATATATAGAAAACTCTATCCACCAGGGGTCATGGAACCAATTTGCAGTGGATATTGAGGGATGACTATAATGTAGTGAGGGTAAAATGATAGGTATATCAATGTGATTTTACTTTGCCTTTTCCTGATGACTGGTTTTCTCGAACATCTTTATTGGCTAATTATGCATCTTCTTTTGTAAAAATGTCTATACTTTTAAAAATGTTGACTTTTAAAACTTTTTTAACCATATATTTTTTTAAAAAATTTTTTTAGTTGTTGATAGACCTTTATTTTATTTATTTATATGTGGTGCTGAGAATCGAACCCAGTGCCTGACACATGCCAGGCAAGTGTGCTACCACTGAGCCACTGCCCCAGCCCATAACCATATATTTTTAATTGAATTGTCTGTTACTGCTTTTAGAAGTTATTTATATATTCTTGATTGTCTGATATATGTATTGAAATAGGTTTTGTAGTCTGTGGCTTGCATTTCATTTCTTTAATAGTATTTTTGATGAGTTGGAGTTTTTATGTATCATTTTTTTTTAATGTAAAGATGCACTATTCTTTTTAAGAGAGAGAGAGAGAGAGAGAGAGAGAGAGAGAGAGAGAGAGAGAGAATTTTAATATTTATTTTTTTAGTTTTCGGCGGACACAACATCTTTGTATGTGGTGCTGAGGATTGAATCCGGCAGCACGCATGCCAGGCGAGTGCGCTACCGCTTGAGCCACATCCCCAGCCCCTTTTATGTATCAATTTTGCATTCAATTTTTAGTGCTTTTTGTGTCTTATAAAAAAATCTTTGGTTATTTCAAAATCACAAACATATTCTCCTGTGTTTTCTTTTAGGAACTCTTGTTTTTTAGTTTTTATTTTTAGGTCTAAGACCTATTTCAAATTTTATTTATTTATAGGATGGAGGTTTAAGATTAATTTTTTATTCTAGTTTATCTATTTTTTTTTGGAGGGAGGGTATTGGGGATTTAACCCAGGGGAAATTTACCACTGAGTTACATCCTCAGCTTTTTTTTTTTTTTTAATTTTTTGAGACAGGGTCTCACTGATTTGCTTAGGGCCTTGCAAAGTTGCTGAGGCTGGCTTGAACTTGCGATCATTCTGCCTCAGCTCCCAAATTGCTGGGATTACAAGTGTGTGCTGCTGCATCTGTCCAGTTTATCCAGTTTTTATAAATTAGTCATTAAAAAAGATTTCCTTTTCTCAATGAATTACCATATGCTCATAGACATTGTATGTGGGGTGGAGAGGAACAGGGAGAGAAAAAAAGAGAGATCATGCCATCTGTCTATATGGATATTTTAAGGAACTGGATTATGTGATTTTGAGAGCTGGCAAGTCCAAAATCTGTAGGGCAGGCTAACGAGGTGGAAATTTAGGCAGGATTTCTGTTTTACAATCTTAAGGCAGGGTTCCTTCTTCTCCTGGAACCCTGTTTTTGCTCCCAAGGTCTTCAACTGATTGGATGAGTCCCATTCCCACTCTTATTAGGAGGATGTTCTTCTTTAAGTCAACTGATTTAAATGTTAATCATATTTACAAATATCTTTATAGCAACATCTAGAAGTCTTTGGGCAAACAACTGGTACATAGCCTAGTCAATAGACACATAAATTTAACAATTATAGTGTCTGTCAAGTCAACCAACTGTGTGTAGATCTAGTTGTGGATTGTTTCCTTTGTTCCACTGATGAGTTTGTCTGTCTTTCTGTTAAACCATACTATCTGTATTACTATAACGTTATAGTGAATATTTCAATGAGGTCAATATTTCAACTTTATTCTTTGTCAGGGTTTTTTTTTTTAATTATTTTAGATCCTTTGCTTTTCCACAGAAAATTTATATTCACAATTCAGATTCTACAAAAAGTCTTCTGGGATTTGTATTTGAATGGCAGTGAACTGATAGATATATTTAAGAATTGGCATCTTAATAATATGGAGTCTTTTCCAATCCATGAACATGGAATACTTCTCTATTAACTTAGGTCATTCATTTCCTTCAGTAGTAATTTCCTTCAGTAGGCTGTGTTCCCCTATAGGGCCTGGCATGAAAAGCCTTTCTGATTGCCTGTGTTCAGTTTTGAAAGTCCATGTACAGAGATTTAGCTAGAAGCTAGGCTTCTCCCCCTCCTCTTAATTTATGGTTAATTCATTCTGACTAGTGCATCACCACTATTCGATGATGAAGGAAGAGTCTTAAAACAAATGGTAATGGGACAACTGAAGAACTATACACAAAAGAAGGAATTGGACCCTTAACTCCCACCATATACAAAAATTAACTTGAAATGGAGTAACATACTAAATTAAGAGCCCAAAGAATAAGACTTTTAAAAGAAAACATAGAAATTAGGACCTTGGATTTAGCAATAGATTTTTAGCTAGGACACCAAAAGCACAAGCAATTAAAGAAAAAACAGATACTCATGAGGCTGAGGTGGGAGGATTGAGAGTTCAAAGCTAGCCTCAGCTATTTAGTAAGGCCCTAAGCAACTCAGCAAGACATGAGAGAGAATAGGTACATTTTAAATGGTGAGGTATAAACAATTTCATGATTTGGGGGCAGAAGCCGGGTTGTAGTAGGTTGAAGAGTGTGAGATGAAAAGTGAAAAAAACATTTTTATGGAATTTGGCTATTGAAGAGGAGGTAAGAGATCAGACATTCATAGGTGGTGGGGAAACAAGGCCGGAGACAGGAATTTTGTTTTGTTTTGTTTTGTTTTTCAGAGGATTTATTTAGACACAGTTACGCACTCAAGGGAGAATACAGGCTATCTCAAGGGAGAGGCATCCTTTGGGGTAGAATAAGAATGCTGGCCATCTTGAAGAGTATAAAGGAGAATGCTGGCCACCTTGAGAGTGAGAAGTAAGGAATACCCATTCAAGGAAGAATGAGGGCCATTTCCAAAGGAAGAGACACAACTGGACAAGGGTTTTTAATTAAGATGGAGTCTTGGTGTTGTTTAAATAATGATGGGTCGTAGTTAGGAAAGGGATGGACTAAATACCCTGGATATTCTGAATTAGTGATCAAATAGTGAATGGTGGTTGAGGCAAAAAGAGGAAGGGGAGTATAGAAGTGTCTTGGGAGCTGGGCCACTCCAGTAAGCCTCTTACCTGAACCCGCTATGAAAGAATTATATAGAGAGCAATCATTTTGAGCAAAACCCCTATTCTAAGAAGAGAATATATGTATTTGGAATAATTTCTCTCTATTTTTCCATCCCTACTCCTGCACATTTTCTTCTTTACTCCTGCTGTTAATTCCTTTGGTCTTGAAGAGGGTGAAAGTGAATTCACATTGTTTTGAGCTGCTACTCCATGCCAGGCACTATGCTAGTGTGTGCCATGTGTTTTTGGTTTAGCTTTGTTTTAAAACTCTGCACAACAGACTTGCAAGGTAGGCATTCATATCTTCATTTTTTTTGAAATATTGTTTTTAGTTGTAGTTGGATACAATACCTTTATTTTATTTAATTATTTTTATGTGGTGCTGAGGATTGAACCCAGAGCCTCGCATGTGCTAGGTGAGTGCTCTACCACTGAGCCACAACCCCAGCTCCTTATCTTTATTTTTAAAAGGAAGAAAGAGATGGGAGAGCATGGTGGAAACCACTCAGTGATAGGATAAGGTAGGAGGGGAAGGTAATGGGTAAAGGAAAAACCAGGAGGGGGGAGGGGAGCAGAAGGAAGTTACAGAGTGAATCAAAGCTTCTACCAAAAAGGGGACTCTCTATGTACATGCATTCTATTTGCTGAACATTGAAATTGGCTCTGGTACTGTTAGTTTATGTTGCTCTGTTCTCTCAATGAAGAAGAGGCTATTTCTGGGCTGTTAGGACACATAAATTGTATATTGCCTCTTAACAACTGACAGCAAAGAGATAAATCTTATGCTGCTCAAGCTTAGCACGCCCGGGAGAGTTCTATCTTGTAATTACATGCTATAATGCGTTCTGAGGTTGTATTTCTTTGGTAGTTGAGATGTGCTGTACGTTAAATGAACTTCACCTGGGTTTCACCATCCCACTGGGATCATTTGGGAGCAGTTCTCCAGTCTGTAACATTAATGAAGACAGTGCTTTCTCCTGGAGGCCCAAACCAGCTTTTGATTCATGTTATTTTAGGAACTTTGCTGGTGAACATACTTCTGAATAATTTCAGTGTACTATAATTGATGATACTAGATGATAAAATTAGATGATAAACTGATCAGCAGTAGAGACTAAAATCTTTTGGTTTTATGATCCTATGTATAGATGATAAGTTAGAAGTGAATAGAAAATATTAAAATATTTCATTGTACATACTAGAAATATTAGGGACAGTTACAGTGACTTGAGAAAATCAATGCTGGAGGAACATTAAATGTGACATATGTGCAGGGGTGGGACAGCTGTGATACTGAGTAATGGCTGCAATGGGTAATGGTTGGAGACGGCTCTAACCATCTCCAAGAAATAATGGACTATTCCATGAAGTTTTTAAAGATAGTTTTATTGAGGTATGCTTTATATGGAATAAATTACACATTTAAAGTGTGCGATTTGATTAATTTTGATGGATGTATGCATTTGTGAAACCATCACCATAATTATGAAAATGAACATGTCCATCATTCCCAAAGTTTCCTCACACCCCATTGTAATCCTTTCCTTCTGCTTTTTCCAAATTTATGCACATAGAATTGTTCATAGTATTCCTTTATGACTCTTTTAATGTCTTTCTTCATTCCTGGCATTGGTAATTTGAGTCTTCTCCCCCCACCTTTGTCAGTCTTTCTAGAGGCTTAGTAATTCTATTGATTTTTCCAAGAATCATCATTGACTTTTTCTATTTTTTTTCTTTTCTGTTTTCTGTTTTGGTGATTTCTTTTCTGATCTTGGTTTTCTTCCTTCTGCTTGTATCAGGTTTATTTCATTTTTTTTTTTTTAGTTGCCTGAAGTAAAAGCGTAGATTATTGATTTGAGATTGCTTTCCTTTCTAAAATTAAGCAGTTGATGGTAAAAATTTCCCTTTCATCAAATTTTGATATGTTGTGTTTTCATTTTTATTCAATTCAAAATCAATTGTGGGTTTGGGGTGTAGCTTGGTGATGAAGTACTTGCCTGGCATGCAGGAAGCCCTGGTTCAATCTTTAATACCACAAACAAAACAAAACTCCAGACAACAATAAACAAATGCAAAATAATTGTAATTTCTCTGGAGACTTCCTCTTTGAACTATGAATAACTTAGTGTGTGATCGTTTAATTTCCAAGCATTTGGGCATTTTCCTAACTTTCTCTTAAAGTTCTACTTTAATTTCTTATGTATGGAGAACCATACCTTATATGATTTCAATTATTTCAAATTTATTGCTGTTTGATGACTCAGATGGTTTTCTTAGTGAATATTACATGTTTATTTGAAAAGAATAATATTCTGTTATTGTTGTTTCAAGTGCTCTATCAATATCAATTACGGTGGTTGATAGTAACGCTCAGTGTGTTAGTCAGCTTTGTATCACTGTAACAAAAAAATAAAAATAAAAGCATTGTGCATATCTACAACTAAAAATATTAAAAAGGTGGGGGGGCTGGGGATGTAGCTCAATGGTAGTATGTCCCTGGGTTTAATCCCCAGTAATGTTAAAAAAGGAAAAAAAAATAGATAATTTGAACATTATTTGTTTTAAAAAATTGTCAATAAGAAGGCAGTATAATGAGCTTAATTTTTCATGTGCAGCGGCTAAAGACACCTTTCTGTCTGTCAGAACTTTATGAGACAAAGGGGGTCCTTACTTCCATCTTTTCCTCTGTGTCTTTTTCCAGACCACATGGAAAGCAGAGAGATATTTAAGGCTGCCCTTTTTCTCTCCATCAAACAGGTAGATCGCTTAACCACAATTTCTTTGGCAGTAAAAAATTTTGGAAGCAAGCAGAGTAATTTCCTTTTATTCAGAATTCAAAAAGGTGTTTTCTATTTAAGTCTTAAAAAGATTTACTCTTTTATCCATTCATCCACTGAAGGGCATCTAGGTTGGCTCCACAGTTTAGCTATTGTGATTTGTGCTGCTATAAGCATTGATGTGGCTGTGTCCCTGTACTGTGCTGTCTTTAAGTCCTTTGATTATAGACTGAGGAAAGGGATAGCTGGGTCAAATGGTGGTTCCATTCCCATTTTCCAAGAAATCTCCATACTTTCCATATTGACAGCACCAATTTGTAGTCCTACCAGCAGTGTAAGAGTGCACATTTTCCCCCATATCCTTCCCAACACGTATTGTTGTTTGTCTTCATAATAGCTGCCATTCTGACTGGAGTGAGATGAAATCTTAGAGTAGTTTTAATTTGCATTTCTCTAATTGCTAGCAATGATCAACATTTTTTTCATGTATTTGTTGATTGATTGTACATCATCTTATGAGAAGTATCTGTTCAGGTCCTTGGCCCATTTGTTGATTATTTATTTATTTATTTGGTGTTTAGCTTTTTGAGTTATTTATATACCCTAGAGATTAGTGTTCTATCTGATGTGTGAGGGATAAAAATTTGTTCCCAAGATGTAGGCTCTCTATTCACCTCACAGATTTATACACAATGGAATATTATTCAGTAATAAAATCATGGCATTTGCAGGTAAATGGATGGAATTGAAGAATATAATGCTAAGTGAAGTTAGCCAATCCCTAAAAACCAAATTCCAAATGTTTTCTCTGATATAAGGAGGCTGATTCATAGTGGGGTTGGGAGGGGGAGCATGGGAGGAATAGATGAACTCTAGATAGGGCAGAGGGGTGGGTGGGGAAGGGAGGGGGCATGAAGTTAGAAATGATGGTGGAATACCAAAGTACATGTATGAAGACATGAATTAGTATGAATATACTTTGTATACAACCAGAGATATGAAAAATTGTGCTCTATATGTGTAATATGAATCATAATGCATTCCACTGTCATATATAAATTTTAAAAATTAATATAAAATAATTGATATGCTTTAATGTAAAATAGACACTGGGTTTAAAAACAGTACAAAATAAAATATTAATAATTTTACATTTATTATATTCTGAAATGGTAATAAGAAGGGAGGTATTGAGTTAATAAATGTTATTAAAATAACATGTTATTAAAATTAAAGAACATATACTGTACAAAAAAAAATTTACTCTTAACAAACTCAAAAGTTAAAATCCCTAAAGAATCAAAGCACTCATGATTATAAAAATGTGTTCTACTATATTTTGCTCAAATAGGAGTACTGGGTGCTTCTTCAAAAAAGAAAAAGAAAAAAGAAAACAAAAGAGTGGCTGGGGTTATGGCTCAGTGGTAGAGTGCTTGCCTAGTATGCATGAGGCACTGGGTTTGATTCTCAGCACCATATATAGACAAACAAATAAGTAAAGGTCCATCAATAACTAATAAAAATGAAAAGAAAAAGAAAGAAAGAAAAGAAAAGCCTAAAATAATTTTGAGGATTTTTTGTTGCTCTATTTCAATAATTAAAATTATTTTAATGATCTTTATTACACACAGACACATTTAATTTTTAGAATAAACATTTTTAATTAATTGACATACAATAAGTTGACATACAATAAGATGCACCTA